>NC_069657.1:120596856-120923731 GCF_027244095.1 Hemicordylus capensis | reverse complement strand
GATGGCTTTGTATAGCTTGCAAGAGCAGACTTTCTTAACTTAAGCTGTCCCATCAGTTTCCTTTTAAAAACCTCTAGAGCAAATGCCTCTATACTTTCCCTGCTCTGTTTGCGCTGTTACCTGGACAACTTTACAGCTAGGAAGTTTTTCCTGAAAACCAAACTAAATTTGCTTCTGAAGTTGAAAACATCATTTTCTATCTTACTCTTTCCAGATGATTAAAAATATCCCAGGAGGTTGTTTTTGTCTCTTGTCAGGAACTCTAATCCCAGCACTAGGAGCATGTTATCCCATCCCATGTGGATCGAAGGGTGGAGTTGGAGAAATACTATTTCTGCAGGAATTAAACTGTACTCCTTTCACTTTCCCCCTAAATCAGCATTTTACCCATTCATTCTTATAATTACAGTATTTGGCTACTGGGTATTGCAGTGGTGGTATTGCTGTGGCTGAATACTGTGGTAGTTTTGCAATTTCCCAGGACTTAATTGTGAAGTATTTTATATTTACAGGAAGTGTTGGCTCACTGAAGGCAAGTGAGTTGGCAGATAAATGTACTACTCTTTAAAAGTATACACTATGGTGCTTCTTCTTTCTGCTTCTTAGTTTTGCCTGTTCCACACTGTTACATATTTCTCTAAAATAATGTAGTTAGTACTAGGATTGCACGGAACAAATGTGGACACAAAATCCATATTCTACAGATCTGGTATAAATGGCAGTAGGCACCGTTTTATTCAAAAGGCCTTGATTATGTCATCCTTGGAGAGGCAACTGGAGATGAATGCATAATAGGGCTGTTCAGGAGCCATGTGCATTCTAGACTGGCATTGTGAGAGTTCTACAAGCAAGGGAGGAGTGGTGGGGAAGTAGTCGTTTGTGAGCTGTGTATGGAGGCAGGAGGTGCATGGAGTGCTTTCCCTCCACCTCACTCTGGAGCTGGGTACAAGTTCTGGACTCACTGCTGCTGCCTGACTCCATATCCAGCTCACAAATGACAATTTTCCCCCTCCTACCTTGCATTTCATGGGAACACAGGAAGCTGCCATATACTGAGTCAAACCATAGATCCATCTAACTCAGTATTGTCTACACAAACTGGCAGCGGCTTCTGTGGCCTGAAAAGTGTGGCCTGAAAAGTGTGGTGTTGGGTTTTTATTTAAAAGTTACACACTTTTTCCTCTGTGGATACCAAAGAGAAACTTCAGCAGTGCCATTGTGCCTACCTTGAGCCCTCATCAGCTTGAGTGACCTGACTTTTTCATCTACCATTTCAAAAACATGAGCCAGTGTGGTTTAGTGGTTAAAGTGTTGGACTATGACCAGGGAGACCTGAATTCAAATCCCCATTCAGACATGGAACTCACTAGGTGACCCTGGACCAGTCATTTATCTCTCAGCCTAACCTATCACAGGGTTGTTGTGAGGAGAAATATAACCACATATACCTCTTTGGGCTCCTTGAAGGAAAAGATCAATATAAAGATCAATATAAAAAAGAGCCCCTGGTGGCGCAGTGGTAAAACTGCCGCCCTGTAACCAGAAGGTTACAAGTTCGATCCTGACCAGGGGCTCAAGGTTGACTCAGCCTTCCATCCTTCCGAGGTCGGTAAAATGAGTACCCAGAATGTTGGGGGCAATATGCTAAAATCATTGTAAACCGCTTAGAGAGCTCCGGCTATAGAGCGGTATATAAATGTAAGTGCTATTGCTATTGCTATTGCTATAAAGGTAAATTAATAAAATAATTCCAATATCCTCAATATATTGCATGATCTTTGTGTGCCTTGAGCCCCTACCACTTGGCACCCAGGGCAGGTGCCCCTCTTCTCCCACCCTAGATGCTCATTTATTGTCAAAATGATCTGATCCTGCTGCTTTGTGTTTTAAATACATGGTAGTATTTCTTTCTCTTCCAGGAAACAGCCTCAGGGCCCAGCCCTTCAACAAACAACCCTGTAATAGACGTTGATGACCTGGAGGAGTTTGCCGTGAGACCTGCTCCTCAGGGTGTTACTGTCAAATGCCGGATCACAAGAGACAAGAAGGGAATGGACCGTGGAATGTACCCTACTTATTACCTCCATTTAGAAAGAGAGGATGGCAAAAAGGTCTTCCAACTTCTCTTGCTTGTTGTGTATGAAATGGTGGCCCGGTGGTGGTGGGGGACACAGGGGGACCGCTCCAAGCAGAAGTATAATTTGCATAGTTGTAGATATGGAGAAATCTGTGTGTGCATCTTTGGGATCTTCCTTCTAAAACTTCCCTATCATCAGAGCACATGTAATTCAGAGCAGGATCTGTAAACAGAAAGAATGGCTGAGCAATATTTGGATATTGGCATGCTGTAGAGATCATCTCTTCTGTGTCATACGTGATTGACAGTCGTGTAAGTGATCATTGAACTGCCATTTAAATAGCAGCATTCCAGTCCTGGGCTTGCACAGGTTTTGTTTACCCCATTCAAAAATTTTAATCAAATATTTTCCCTGTGCTAGAATACCACAAGGCAGGCCATGAACAGAGGAGACTGCTTTATTAACTGCACCCGAGCGGAGAGATTTTGATAGTCCTTTTTCAAAAGCTGTAGCCATATTGCAACCCTGAGCAATATACGTATATTCTAAAAGTGAATTAATGGACAGAAGGGAGAACTGGAATGAGGAGTGGCCTCTTAACCTTCACATATGAGTGGTTAGATATCATACGGTCAAGACATCAAGAATGCACTGTGGTTGCCACTGAAAATCCCTTCAATCCCTCCATGTTGCTGGCATTTTGAATTGGCTTCCCATTGTAGATGGTCAGATTGCTTGTAAGTACATATACACCAACATCATCAGACCAAGGAAAGGCAGCTCTGATAACGGAGACTTCACCACATTAGTGGCCAATCCTTGTGGAAGCCAACTCCAGATACTGCAGCAGCTACATGAAGCTATGATCATGCAGAAATTCTTTTCAGTGGTACCAGTAGCATTTGGATTAGACCAGACATCGAAAGACTCTTGTTTTTTGTTTTTGTTTTGGCTGCTTCCAGGGAATTAGGAAGATAACCATGCTGAGCATTCTATTGAAATCGTGACTGAAATAACATGACCACAGGGTCATTTTTAGTTGATCATTTGAATGTTCTGATAATATACCATGGATGTGGTGGGCTCAAAGTGCAGAATCATTTGTGTATAACACTGAATTGTAGACTGTCTTATAACTTGATACTAGGGATGTGCATGAGCCGTTCACGCAGGCAGGGTGAGGAGCGGTTCCCTTAAGGAGCAGGTAAGCAGGTCCTTACCTGCTCCACTGCCACCCCACCACTTTTCCAGGTCCGGCGTTTGCTCGAGCAAAGGCCACGCACAGCTGTGGTGCTGTTCCTTGTAGGCTGTACGTGACTTCAGCATGCACACGGCTGACGCTTGAGCAAGTACCACGTGGAGAAAAGTGGTGGGGCAGCAGCGGAGCAGATAAGGGCCTGCTTACCTGCTCCTTAAGGGAGCCACTCCCCACCCTGCTGAACCAGTTCAGCTGTGGGTGCCCAAGCCAGTTCGGCGCTTCCCAAAGGAGGCACTGAACCAGCTCGTGCACATCCCTACATGGTACAGTTGTTATCCATCTGGAAGGCCCAATATAGGCTTGAAAGGCATTTTTAAAAATAAATATGAGAAATGTAAATGTGCTTTCTGGTCAATACTAACATGCATAAAGCTCAGTGATGTATTCAGTGCACAGTTATTATCATACACATCTTGCTGGTTTAGCTTGCATTCTCTTGCTTTTGTTTTTTAAAAATCATGTTTTTGGTCAATTAATATATAAGACTTGAGAGAAAAAATGTAGCATTTATCCCTTACGAGGCTGTAGCAATTCTTTTGGTATTTCCTTTGTCCTTAGAAAATGTTGTGCTTGGTGTGTCTTTTCATGTTGGGCACCATACCCTTGTGACCTGAACTGGCATCTGCTTTCCTCTCGCAGGAAGGGGACTGTTCAAGATGGAATTAAACATTTAACAAAGTAGCCTAGGTTTAATTATTTAAATCATAAATAATGGATAAAAGAGAGGAGTAGCTTGTTTCCTTGGCTGGTTTTTAAAAACCCATTTTTGCTAACTCTCATTTTGACCTTTGGCATTTTTGCTCATGACATTAAACCACAAGAAAATTAGCCTTGGTTCTCTTTTTCTAATGATGCTGTCAGATGCTGCTTAGTGTGTGACATTTTCTTCAATTGCTTAGGTATTTTTGTTAGCTGGGAGGAAGCGAAAGAAGAGCAAAACCTCAAATTACCTCATCTCCATAGACCCAACAGACCTGTCACGAGGAGGAGAGAGCTTCATTGGAAAACTGAGGTAAATATTTAGATGTTTGAAGTAGATCGTCGGAACATCAAATAGGCAGTTGGGAAGTCAGAATACTAGTGGCAGCTTTTGGAAGTGAGACCCTTGATTGTTTGTTTGCAAAATTACGACTCCTAGTTCTATTCCTGCTTAGTGATATTCTATATTAGTTTGCTCTTAAAAGAAAAGTCCCCATTTACAAATCAATTTGCACAGTCACCATTCCTTATCTTCTGTAGTGAGGGCTGTCAGAAGAATTCCTTATACAGATTTGTACCTCTCTTATCATATCCTGCCTATCAGAGCTCTAATGTTACATGGGACACTATCAGATGGCCAAGTATCATATTATTGTTATTGTTGTTGTTTTACATTCTGTGAATGCTTGAGGGTTTGGATCATGATAATGGTTAAGGTAGCTCAGTCTTTACTGGACGGTTGAATTAATGTACTGTCTTTCCTCCCCAATAGATCAAACCTCATGGGGACTAAGTTTACAGTTTATGATAATGGAGTAAACCCAATGAAAACAACACTGAGTTTAGAGGCAAGCAATTTACGCCAGGAGCTAGCTGCTATTTGCTATGTAAGTACTATTCATAAACCAAGTAAGCAAAGATGTTAATAACCATAATAATAAAGCCTCGCCTTTATATTATCCTCCAACACATTTCAGACTGAATTTCTGTCACTTGCTTAGTTAGTTTCCTTTATTCCCTAAATCAGGGCCACATGTGGCCCCTGTAGTCCTACCTGACAGCCACCTGGGACAGAAGCTTGAGAGTAGTGCTGCCTGGTCAATGCTGCTCTCCGGCTTCCCTCCCAGGCCCTCTAGTCGGATTATCATGCTCCCAGGTGGCTTGGGGTGAAATCATAGGCTGAGGACAGTCATCCCTGCACTAAGTCAATAGCTGGGCCTCTCTTGTTAATAGACCACAGTTTGATGCTTTAGATCAGAGATAGCAATTTCTGATGTAAAAGCAGAATAAATGAGAGTAATAATGGATTCATCCTGACTATAAGACACAGGACATCTACATTAATTTGTTAATGATAGTGAAGATTCTTGAGATGAGTCATCCAACTAAGCATAAAAGCACTGTGTGGCAGAGTATTCCCAAGATTGCATTGCCCTCGAACGGCCCTCTTCCATTTTAGTCCTGGGTTTCCCTTAAGCAAAAGCAACTCACTGAAATGATCATCTGATATACAAGATGCCAAATGCTCAGATCTGCGTGCTACATGCTCTTAGCTAGTGCTGATCACATGCCCATTTTGCTGTGCTTGGGTCAAGCAAACTGCTGATTCTGCTGTGCTTCTGAGTCATCCAGCCAGTTTTGAGTTGCACAAAAAAAGGTCAAAGGTTGGCAGTAATTCCACAAATGATTGCCAGATATATGGAATAACAGGCCTGGAGAGAACCACTAGTCAAAATTTAATTTATAAAATGAGAAGGGCTTGCTGGGGAGGCCTTAAACCTGCCTTTAAATCATTTCCTCTAGCTTGGACTCCATTGACCCTAATCTCAAATTTATGGGACCTGGCTGACATGCTTCTAGGGTAAAAGAAATGTACTTGGCACATGATCAAAGACAGCCTCTTCTTTCACATGTTCCTAGGTTCAACCCTGATATTTAAAATAAGCTTGAGGACTAAATACCTCTCAGATTTACCCAATCCTCTGTCCTAAAACAGGATCCTTATACTAAAATTTGCTGCCTCCAGTCCAGATCAGTAACAGAAAGCAAAAGGAAACTAGGACCTCCTCACCGCATGTCAGAGTAACTCAAGAAGTATTTGAGTAAAACAATTCCAATGTCTTTAAGCCACACACTGCACCTCCAATTCATAACATTTTGTAGCTAGTGAGTGGCCTTTGGAAAGATTCCTTTGAGTACATGTTGGAATGTGTCCTGAGTAGAGCATGCTCCAGGATCCAGCTAACCAGGATTCTCTGCAAGAAAGCTGCATAACTGAATGATCCATTCTAAGCAAAAATATACTGGCATGTTTGTATCTATAGGAAACGTTCCAAAAGTCATCCACTGTTGTTGTATCAGAACTGTGCCCCGCCCCGCCCCGCAGTCATACTTGCTAAAACCTAGTCTTGTGCACCTTCCATTCCTTCATTAAGAGCCAAGCCCCTGAAAGGCTTTTAACAGAGATCAGACACTAGTGATGCTACTGGTCATTAATAAATCTGCAGCTGCATCTAATGGTCACTGTTAGAACTGCAGTACTAATGCAAATAGTTTAGAAGAGAGATCTCAGCCAGGTAGTTGGAAAACATAGCTGTCGGCTAGAAGGAAGAACATACTGTTGTTGATCTTGAACCAATTACATGCAATTCAGTTTGTATACAACTTGGACTTGGAGCTCCATTCATAATCCACAAGCTTGGCTGCAACCATCAGCCTTTCAGCGGAAGTATGTATAGCAGAGTATAAAAAATATGATTATTTTTAAAATATGAAAACAGATTATGAAATTGAATTATGAAATTGTAACTGTGCTTAACTGTAGTATTAAGCCAGAAGTTGGCTACTAGCAGGCACTTGACTAAATATGGCAACTGCTTGACAATACAAGGAAGAGAAAAGGAGAAATAAATGCCAAAGGAGAAGCTATCCCAGTTTAATATCTTTTCCACCGTTTCTGCTGCCCTTTTCTCCCCACTGCAGTGAATAGAGGAGGGGGGCATGTGATCCCCTCCTTTGCAGCCCCCGAGTATGTCTCACTCTCTCTCCAGGGCTTTCATAGATATTGTGTGAACACAGTTGTTCGAAGGTATGGCCATTGCATACTGTTATGCAACTGCATTCGCACAATAGTTTGGCTGTTAAGAACATAAGATAAGATGGCACAAGGCCCATCTAGTCCAGCATTCTGTTTCACACAGTGGCCCACCAGATGCCTCTGGGTAGCCCACCGGCAAGAGGTATGTGCATGCCCTCTCTCCTGCTGTCGCTCCCCTGCAGCTGGCATTGAGAGGCATCATGCCTCTGAGGCCTGAGATGGCCCACAGTCACCAGACTAGTAGCCATTGATAGACCTGTCCACCATGAATCTGTCTAAGCCATTTTTAAAGCCATCCAAGCTGGTGACCATCACCACATCCCATGGCAAAGAATTCCATAGATTAATTATCCGCTTTGTGAAAAAGTACTTTCTCTTGTCAGTCCTAAATTCCCCGATTTGTAGTTTCATGGGGTGACCCATGGTTCTAGTGTTGTGAGAAAGGGAGAAAAAGTTATCTCTGTCCACCCTCTCCACTCCATGCATAATTGTATATACCTCGATCATGTCTCCCCTTAATCACCTCTTTTCCAAGGTAAAGAGCCTCAGATGCTGTAGCCTAGCCTCATAAGGAAGGTGCTCCAGGCCCCTGATCATTTTGGTTGTCCTCTTCTGCACCTTTTCCAGTTCTACAACATCCTTCTTAAGATACAGTGACCAAAGATGTACGCAGTACTCCAGATGTGGCTGCACCATAGATTTGTATAAGGGCATTATAATATTAGCATTTTTATTTTCAATCCCCAATATGCATCACTTTACACTTGCTTACACTGAACCACATTTGCCATTTTGTCGCCCACCCACCCAGTTTGGAGAGATCTTTTTGGAGCTCCTCACAATCCGTTGTGGATTTCACTACCCTAAATAGTTTAGTGTCATCTGCAAATTTGGCCGCTTCGCTGCTTACCCCAACTTCTAGATCATTTATGAACAAGTTAAAGAGCACTGGTCCCAGTACAGATCCCTGGGGGACCCCACTTCCTACCTACTTCCATTGTGAAAACTGTCCATTTATTCCTACTCTCTGTTTCCTGTCCTTCAACCAGTTACTGATTGACACATGAATCTGTCCCCTGATTCCATGACTGCTAAGTTTACTCAAGAGCTTTTGGTGAGGAACTTTGTCAAAAGCTGTTCCGCAAGAGGACTCTTGTGCAACTGCATCACTGCTATGTTTCTGACCCATGCAGCAGTGCAGACGGCACACCTACTGCCTGTATATAGGTGAAACTTGGAAAATTATTACATGGAACCAAGAAGACAAGGATTGTAGAATAGAACAATATCGGACCTCTGAAAAGTATACAGTGTACTGTGCTTGATTGGCCAGCAAACTCGCCTGACCTGACCCCATAGAGAATCTATGGGGCATTGCCGAGAGAAGGATGAGAGACATGAGACAACAATGCAGAATTGCTGAAGGCCGCTAATGAAGCATCCTGGTCTTCCATAACACCTCATCAGTGCCACAGGCTGATAGCATCCATGCCACGCCGCATTGAGGCAGTAATTGCTGCAAAAGGGGCCCAAACCAAGTACTGAATACATATGCATGCTTATACTTTTCAGAGGTCCGATATTGTTCTATTCTACAATCCTTGTCTTCTTGGTTCCATGTAATATTCTAATTTTCTGGGATTGTGGATTTGGGGTTTTCATGAGCTGTACGCCATGATCATCACAATTATAACAAATTAAGGCTTGACTTATCTCGCTTTGCATGTAATGCGTCTGTCTCATATATCAGTTTCACCTTTTAATTTGCATTACTGAAATTAATGGACTTTTGCACGATATTCTAATTTTCCGAGTTTCACCTTTATTACTGTTCTGTGTGTGGGCCAGTGTTATTAGTATTAGACTTGCTGATAGATGTTACATCTATCTCAGAACTGAATGGTAGGCAAAGCTGAACTGTCTTCACATTTATTTATTTAATACTGGCCGAAGGCCTGTCGAAACTGTTGAACAGAATAACAAGGAAGGGTTTTGTGTATAGAAAACATTAAAACAAGTTTATAAACAACAATAAAATCAATATTAAAACCATTACAGTGAAACAGAACATAGCAATAACAATATAATCAAACATTTATAATCTTCACACTATGTGTTTCATGTTTTCTCTTTTTGCTATGTGCAAGATAAAACTAAATGGTAAATTTTATCAACACTGTCAATCATAACTTTTAATTTGATATTTTTCAACATAATACAACACATTTATTTATTTATTTTTACATTTATATCCCGCTCTTCTTCCAAGGAGCCCAGAGCAGTGTACTACATACTTAGGTTTCTCCTCACAACAACCTTGTGAAGTAGGTAGCTGCTGCTGTTTAGAAACAAAACAGACAATTAATTGTTTAACATCAACATAGTAGATACTTTTACCTTTGACAGACATTCATAAAGACATCCTATATCCAAAAGCAATATTTCAACAAATATGAAAAGCTTTATTAAATACAAAGTTCAATTTTCAATATCTTATCATGTATAATTAAAATATTGCACAATAAAAATAAACACTGTTAGTAGTAGGGTGACCCTGTACCAGATTAAGAAAGTTTTGTAGGCTACAGATCATTATATTCTAGATCTTTGCTTGGAAAGGCTGACTTTCAAGATGAAGGTGTATTAAAAAGTTCTTTTTCCCCTCTCTCTCTCTCCATTTAAAAATAGGAAACAAATGTTTTGGGCTTTAAAGGTCCTCGCAAAATGAGTGTCATCATACCAGGAATGAATATGGACCACGAAAGAGTTTCCATCAGACCACGTAATGTAAGTTACCGAAAGGTCTTTTGCACATCCAAGAACCAGAAGATAGAAGGTAGGAGGCAGTAAACGCAGCTTCTTTTGCCCATGAGAACCCACTGGATGGCTGCCTACCCAGCCCATTCAAATATAGGCAGCCCATCTTCTTTTCCTTGATTTTTATCAAGGTAGTGGGAAATGACTTGACTAGCAAACCAGAGGTTGCCGGTTCGAATCCCTGCTGGTATGTTTCCCAGACTCTGGGAAACACCTATGTCGGGCAGCAGCGATATAGGAAGATGCTGAAAGGCATCGTCTCATACTGTGCAAGAGGAGGCAGTGGGAAAGCCCTCCTGTATTCTACCAAAGACAACCACAGGGCTCTGTGGTCGCCAGGAGTTGACACCGACTCGACGGTACACTTTACCTTTAGGATGAAAATAGCAGCAGTCTGCCCCGGTCTGCCAATAATGTGGTTGTCAGGGAGCTCTCCATGTGAACTGAGAATTGCCTTTCTACTGGAAGCACAGTGTATTGTAGGATACCTTGATGGACTCAGCTCCTTTTTCTCATAATGGAGGCTGCACCTGCACTGATAGTCTGGATAGTGAGACTATCAAACCCAAACAGAGGGTCTGCTCATCTTTGGGGATCAGGGTAGGGTCTCTTCTCTCCTGCAAAGCACCCCCAGATGATCGTGTGAAAGAGCTTAAAGTCTGCTAAACACAATACAGAGAACTCAGCCACAATGAGTGGGGATGCATTCACTCAGTTGAGTTTAAACTTTTCAGAATTAACCTCTATGAATAAAGTAAGGGGGAAATATGCAAAGCCATGCTTCAGTGATTAACTAAAATGTCTAAATTAATAACTAATGTGTTATTTTTAAAAAGCAGCTGCACTGTGAGTACAGCATAAATTCTGATTTTCATGCTTTGTTGTGTGCGGGTTCAGAAAACCCACAGAAAGTAAGTCGGAAAGAAGTGGTGGTTCCTGATGAGTGTGCACGCCCACTTCTTGTTGGTTCTTCCATCTATTTATCTGAAACCAGAAATGTTGGGTGGAGAATGTTGGGATCCCTCAATCAACCTGACATTCATAACCAGCATTTGAGGTTGGCTTGACAGTGTTGGGGGCAGTGTGTCTTGACATTCTCCTCCCAAATTTTTCAGCTTTAGACAATGCAGAAATGGATGAAAGTACTGACAAGGGGTGGGAGTGTGCATTCGCTGAGAACTGCTGCTTAAGAACATAACAGCCCTGCAGGATCAGAAACCAAGGCCTGTCTAGTCTATCATCCTGTTTGCCACAGTCGTCCACCAGATACCTCAGATGCCTCTGAGAAACCCACAGGCAAGAGGTGAGGGCACACCCTCTCTCTTGCTGTTGTTTCTCTGCAACTGGTATTCATCTTCTGGATGAATTTTAGCATGTATCTAATGCTCCCAATGAGGCTTTATTTTGGCTGTATCGTATTCTTGTTTGGTTTTCTTCATGGTTTTAACATTGGCATGGCTTACAAAAGCATTATGCTCCTCATAGTTTAGTTTTCTATGAGGCTCACCAACAAACTTATCATGTTACAAGTATGCAGTACGGGGAGTAGTCTCAAATGTAACTGTGTGTCTAAAACGCAGTTGTGATGCCAAATGAAAGAAGAAAATATTTGTTGAGATTCTGGAAGTGGTTTGTCATGCCAGAGGCTTCCCTGGATGAGCTGCAGGTCTCAATTCTTCCTGTGTATTGTTTCAGGTGCATTTTAGATACAGGGAGTAATATTTTTAGAGGGGTTTTGATGCAGGAGTAGCAATCTGGGGAACATCCTTATGTTGCATAAGAAAGGAATGGAAAGTGACCGTTTGTTCATCAAATGCTTCTTGGTGTGTCTGGTTCTTACAGGAGCATGAAACTCTACTTGCAAGGTGGCAGAACAAAAACACGGAGAGTGTCATTGAACTGCACAATAAAACCCCTGTCTGGAATGACGACACCCAGTCTTATGTTTTAAATTTCCATGGTCGGGTAACACAGGCCTCAGTGAAAAATTTCCAGATTATTCATGATAATGACCGTAAGTACGGCTCCTTGCGCAAACTGGTTAGAAATGCTACTCATTTTGCATGAAATCTGACTACTCGTGTAAACAGCTTCCAAAGAAAGAGAGATGTGCTGGGTTGGTTAGGACCAGGAATCATATCTGGTGCAATCCTATAGATTGTGGCAGAGAACCTTCCAATTTTGGTTTGGTTACACTTTGTTCCTACTTAGATTAGATTAATAAAATATCCTTAGTAGCATGTGCGATGCTTCTCAGAATCCAGTTCTCAGTTGCTTGCTCTGTTAACTCTTTAGGGAGTGAAAGTGTGAATCAGCATCCCCCTCTCTGGGGAGTTAGATGACATTATGTGGAAGAACCACATCATTAATCCTCTCCCCATTGATTTCAGATTAGAGATAGGAAAGGCCACCTGCCTGCCACTTGGAATGCACTTGGAATGATGAGAAATCACTTGCTAGAGAAGCAAGAGCTCTTCTCCTTGCTGGTTGCCTCCCAGTGGTCCAGGACTCTGGGATGCTGTCCAGTCCATCCAGTAGGAGGCAAGTTCTTTCAGGAAAGACTGTGTGAATGTGAGTTAGGAGGCACCTCCACATCCTTTCTGACACCAGTCTTTCTCCTGCCTCCTCTGTGAGTGGATGCAGGTAGGGATGTGCACGGAACTAGATGGGGACGCAGCGACGGGGCGGTAGGGAGGTACGCTGCCACCCCGAGGGGCTTTAACAAAACAGAGCGCCGGCGGGGGAAATGCAACAGGAGTTGTAGGTGCACCCTCCCCTGTCCTTAAAGATGCACCCCCCGCTGTCGAACTGGTGGAACCGCCCGCTGAATGAACTGGTTTGGAGGTCCATAAAGGGCCTCCAAACTGGTTCTGTGCACATCCCTAGATGCAGGTGCACAGCCTGGCCAGAGGGACTGGCTATAGCTGCCTTTTTCTTTCCTTTTTCCTTATCAGTGGCATAGTCACAGCAAGCTCTCCTTGCTCCAAGATCTGGCTTGCAGGCAGCGACATGGTTTGACAGAGTCCTGGTACAAAGTAGCAGTTCACTAGGTTACATGGGAAGCTGCCTGATACTGAGTCAGACCCTTGGTATAGCTCAGTATTGTCTACACCAAAGCTGCACAACTTTGGCCCTGCAGTGGGCTTTGGACTACAGCTCCCATAATTCTCAGCTACAGTGGCCAGTAGTCTGTAACTGAGAATTATGGGAGTTGTAGTCCAAAACTAGCTGCAGTCCTTTTTCCAAGTCCTACCTGGAGATGCCAGGGATTGAATCTGGAACCTTCTGCATGCAAAGCAGATGCTTTTCCTCTAAGTAAAAGTCCATTCCCCTCAGGGTAGCAGATTGGGTCATGAGGCTGAACAAAAGGGAAATTTGTGGTGCTTTTGCATTTCTTGATTTGACCCATCTGCACCAGTGTTCCCTCTAACAGGGATTTCCATAGCTTGTGGACTACAACTCCTAGAATCCCCAAGCAAAAGCCATTGCAGCTGGGGGTTCTGGGAGTTGTAGTCAACAACATCTGCTGATCCCTGTTAGAGAGAACACTGATCTGCACCCCCATATCCTGTCCCAAATGGGATTTTCTTGGTGTATGGTAGTACTAGATGATCCACAGCTGCACATAGCATCTCATTCATACAAACCTGTAGTTCTCTGAAGAAACCTGTCACTGACTAGTCTGTAAGATGAAAATGACATTTCCTCTTCCCGTTTTATTATTTTTGGTTGCCACATCCAAGTTTCACACGGGCTGACAGTTATATTGATGTCCTCCTGTGTTCTCTTTCCTGTTATTTCAGCTGACTATATCGTGATGCAGTTTGGCCGCGTAGCAGAGGACATTTTCACCATGGACTACAACTATCCAGTGTGCGCACTTCAAGCCTTTGCTATTGCCCTGTCCAGTTTTGACAGCAAGCTGGCTTGTGAGTGAACAGGATGTAGTTGAGCTTCACTCCAGCCAAAACCATGAGCCACTGGAAGAAAAAGGAAACAGAAGTTCCAGATTTTCCTCTGGTGTCACCACTGGTTTCATACTCTAAGGGGGCAGGTAACATTTGCTTTCTGAAGGACCAACCTTTTTGCTGGGGAGAAATTATTTTGAAATTCAGGACTTTCAGGAAATATTTTTGTCCGTCTATTTTTCTGGAAGTGGCCTCAGAGATCTGTAAATAGAAGTCCTATCGTATGTCCTCAGTTATGTTATGAAGATGTGCCATGATGTACTGTACCGTGGCGTAAGTGAAAACACCATTGAGAGTGGTGTGTCTTTTTCTAAATTTATGAAAGCTATCTCAACGCAAATCTGTTTTTAGATTTAAGGAGTATTCAGAGGCTGTAAGCATACCTCAAGATTGTATTCAATACCTTGAGAGCTTCATGTCACCCACCTTTAGAAACAAGACCACAAGAAAAAAATGCACTTTTAAAAAAAAACCAGATGAAGGTGGCACTTAGTCTCAATGACAAGACTGAACTTGATTTGTGATATTGTTTGTATGGGAGGGACCTGATGAATTTTTAATTCTTGTGGGGGATGAGTGGGAAAGAAGTAGGAAGCACAAGTTAATGTTGCACAAGTCACTTGTATCCAAGATGCCATTTTTTAGCTATGTTTTAATTTAAATCTCACTTTCAGATGCAAACAGCTTCCCCCTCCATTGTGATTTTTAAAAGGGAAATGTTGGAAACTGACCGTATGGATGCTAGAAACTGTATGTTGTATTACAAGACAACCATTCAATTGTTGTATTGAACAACTGTTCAAATTATTGATTGAACGAACAATTCCACTATTAAACAAGCAATTCAAATTTTGGGAAATTCTCTAAGTCATACCTGCTTTGTAGGTATGACATTCCAGGTTCCAGCTGCTGCACCTTCAGTTAAAGCATTTGAGGCAGCTGTGCTGGGAAATACCTTAGAGAACTGCTTCCAGGCAGGGTAGACAGTACTGGGCTAGCTGGATCACATCGCTTCAGATGGGTTTATGTCAGACATTTAATTATGTGGATAAAGACTTCTTCATATAGCTGCCTCTTCAAGGCTGTTGTTCAGGAGATATTGGAATGATTATAAAATGTTATTTTTACAGAACTGTCTTGCTCCTTTTCATTCAAAATCTGAATTTTAACATACGTTAGACTTAAAATGACTGATTGTGTCAATTTTCTATGGAAGACTCTAACAGTTCTATATTGATTGCTGTATGAAAGTGCCAGCTACTGAAACTGAAACCATTATATTTTTGCCCAAACATATTGGAAATTATATACCAAAAAAAAAACATGTGTAGCACATACAGATTGCTTTAAAATACTGTAACATTTTCCTGGATTTTAAAAGATACTACTACTTTTCCTTTTTATTAATTGAGAAAAATATTTCAAAATACTAGCTCTGCACATCTCATTTTCCTGCCTTTTAAACATAAAAATACTAGAAGCTATGAGTTGTAATTTTGCTCTGAAGGATGTTTGAACATTCTTTGGCCCTGACTCAGAGAAAACACATGCAGCAAGGTGGTGCTTGTAACTGGCAACATGTATGAGAAGACATAATGTGGTGGCCCCAGGGAGTTCGCCACACCGCAGGCTTTACTGAGAGTTTTCTGCACAGCTTTACTGAATAATCAAAAATTATCCCAATAGACTGACGTAAAAAGTCAAAAATTTTTTACCCTGGATATAAATCGGGCTGCACTCTAATGTGCAGTGAAAAACCCAAATTGTGTGTAACGTGCTCCCCAATAGCCCCTGGTGGCGCAGTGGTAAAACTGCCGCCCTGTAACCAGAAGGTTGCAAGTTCAATCCTGACCAGGGGCTCAAGATTGACTCAGCCTTCCATCCTTCCGAGGTCGGTAAAATGAGTACCCAGAATGTTGGGGGCAATAAGCTAAATCATTGTAAACCGCTTAGAGAGCTTCCAGCTATAGAGTGGTATATAAATGTAAGTGCTATTGCTATTGCTATTGCTATGTGAACACACAACCTCCTTTCCGGAGGAGATGTAAGCTAAAGAACTTTAAAAGCCCTGTATGCAAAACTTCCATGTGCTGTGGGAAGATACACTTCCTTTGCTACTTCATGAGAAGGATGGGAGTAAACACTTTGAGCCAAACTGGGTAGCAGTTACAGAGATCACATTGGGCAAGTTGCATACAAGTGGATTTGACCTGGTAATGGATATATGCATCCAGTCCTGTAGGCCTACACTTACATCTGTGCATGTGAGTCAGCTTATGCCAACGTAGGAATGCAGAGGATAAATCCCTTTCTGTCTTTTTATATACTCAGGTTGGCATCCTCTTGTAGGATAAGATTACCTTTGTGTGGGCAATGAATAGATTCTGTTCTCTAAATTTAATGTTGACATTGCCACCACCCCTATTCAAGGGGGGTGGAATTAGCTGGCCTTATCACATGACAGACATAGTAACCACCCCCCTTTTCTAATATAAAGATAGTTCATCTGGCATGAGGAGTAGAATGAATTCTGTTGGGTGTCTATATGGTAGCAGATTATAGGGGTGGGGAAAGGTGCCTGCCTCTGTGAGCTTGCATAAGGCTGGCAAAGGGGAAAGTGGGGTGTATTGGTCAGAGCGCTGTGAGCTCCCAAAATACGAAGAACTAGGGGATTAGTTATATGAATGACAAAACTCCAAAACTTTGCAAGACTGTCCCTTTATTTAAATGTTTGCATAAAATATGATGGCAAAGCTTTAGAAACATAAACATCAGTCAGAAGGCATTGTCGCTATTGTACAGGACCTTGTGCTTATTTTTAAACCTTGACAGCATCTCTGTATTACTAAATATTATATAATGAGAAAATGACATCCAATCAGCTTGGCTCACTGCTTTCAGTGACTGGAGGGGACTGGCTGAGAGGACAGCTTGTGTCCATTTGGACTCTGTAATTTCATTTAGTCAGATAAACATGTCCCATTCTGTGCATTTTCCCCTGTGGGGTATCTTTACAAATATAAGGACAAGGAGATTTTGGTGGACAAGAGTTCTAGCATCTGAATTTTTGTTGCTTTGTTAATGGTTTATTTCATACATTCTTTTGAAGAGGGAAAAGCGCCTCCATGAACCAACAGAAATAATGTTTCCCAGCTGTGGTAATGGGAAGGACTAGACTTGAGTTCAGAAGGTCTAGACTTGAGTTCAGGGTAGGGCCAATCCATCAGAAATGTTCAAAACGACGTCAGGGAAAATTTGTTTGTTTTAAACAGATTTTCCTTCTTCATTATCATAGCAAGAAAGCCCATATTTTATCACCAAGAAAGTCCAAGTGTTGGTGTTCAGGAGCACCATTTCAACTTTGGGAAATGGAAGCAAGATCCACACAAAGTGTTGGAATGTGTTTATTACACTGACTGAGAACCACGGAGAAGACCATGCCAGGAGCAACCCAACCCCTGGACATTTCAATTTGAAATAATTTGCTATGGTTTCCATAGATGCAAGAGATGTGTATTCAGTAACTCATAGCTCAGAAATGCATCTTCAGAGTAATAACAAAAATAATATTTTGAGGGGAAAGCTGGTTTTTAATTCTGTGAGAATGTATGCTTGTGTGTCTCTGTGTATGCGCTAAGTTGGTGCCATTCATTAGGAGGCCTTGAATGAAGCAAATGTTGAGGGAAAATGACATTTTAAAAGGGAAAGGGTAGAGGGTTATCAAATTATGTGTAGGGTGGAGAGAGTGAGTAAAGACAACTGGTTTACTTGCTCTTAATACTAAAATTTGAGGTGAATGTTTATAATTGATTAGCAGGAGATTCGGGACAGATAAAAAGAAACTTCTTTATAATTCACATAATTAGTTTATGGAAATTCACTACCACAGGAAGTGGTACTACCTTAGATGGCTTTAAAAGAGGATTAGACAAATTCAACTGCTAAGTCTACCAGTTGGTTTTAGACATTCTTCCCAAATGGAACGTTCACTTTCAGAGGCAGTTTGCCACTGAATACAGCTTGCTGGTGAGGTCAGTTGCTGTCATTCCTGCTTGTGGGTTTCCTGAAACATCAGACTGCCCACTGTGGCTGACGTAATGCTGGTCAAGATAGACTTTTGATCTGATCCAGCAAGACTATTTCCTATGTTCTTAGGAAAATTATTTCAAGACTCTTGAATATAGTTGATGTACTTTAAGTAGGGCACTTCTTTTTACAAAAGTAAGTGAATTTGTTCCCTCAGCATACCAGTCAGTTGGATGACTGGTGTTCTCCAAGCTGGGGCAGCAGAATTAAACCCTTCCTGGAAGTCTCACTCTGCCCTGAAAAAGCTTTATTCTACTCCCACATATGTGGGAGGTGTTGATTGTTTCTAAGTGGTGAGGATTGTCTATTTGCTTGTGCTCACAGTCACTTGTGTTATTTCACACAATACAGGGCTGAGACCTGGCATTTGAAACAGGTTCAGGAGCTGAAACAGGACCCAAAATAAACACTATTAACTATTAAACACTATTGCACCACAATATCTAACTGTTATTAAAAACTATTATTGCACATCAGTAATGGTGTATTAACTATAGTCAATGCACTATAAACTATTAAACCTTAAAATAAACACTAATACTGACATGATGTGCAGTGTTGCATTGCTGGAGTGCTGCATGCTGTGGCTGCTGCAAACTGGCAGTCCCGATACTGCTTAGAACCAGCAATTGTGCAAGCAGTGCTTCTATAGTTATTCCCATTCACCACAATGGGAATAACTGTGACAACACTGATTGTGCAATTGCCCATTTTTAAGAGCATCTGGCCTGCCTGCTCATCCACAGCAGGCCTGGCATGAAGTATTCTGGCACCAGGACACTGTGCATCATGTTATCACTGTTTCTCTGCGAAAAGACATAGTAAAATGTCACCAGTTTATGAGCAAGGGTAGGGTTTCTTTAAAATAATCTTAGGGTAGAAATCATTTATTTACTTTTTTTAATGGGTTGCCTCTTCTAAATGCACCTCATTTCACAATAAAATCTACACTCTACATAGCAATTTCAACAGCAGTAGGCGACCTGCATGGAGGAATTTCAGCATCTTTCTAGATCCCAAAGCTGTGACCTGAATGGTCCTAAAATGTGAGATTCTCACCATAAAAGCACAACCTTGAGTGTGTATGTGAGAACCATGTGAAACAAATCAAGGGGCAAATGTACATTTATTTTGCATTAAGTTGATCATGCAGAAGAATCCTCAGTATGTCCAGCCACCTTTCTGTGAGCAGACCCCACACAGAAGTCATGAAATAAGCCCTAGTAGTCTGAGTTTGTGGTGCAAGATCTGTCTTTCCTGATTCCATGTAAAATTGCAACATTCCTTCAAACAATATGGTGGATATAGTGTCTTCTTCCAATGAACAGATGAAGAATGAATATAATAGGTTATGGATTCCCATTTTTATATTAAAAGAAACAGCATCTAGGTTTTCCTTTTAAGGATGTTGCCTTCCAGTACACTTAAAAGGAGTCTCTGATATTTCTAAGATCACCATTAAGTTAATATTGGAAGAAGCATAATGTGGGATGCTGTGGGAGAATTGTATAGGTAGAACATTTCATAAAAACTGGTTTTGCTGGCTGACATGATTTGCAGCATTATACCTGCATGCCAGGGCTGCTACTGCTGTGGCTGCTTGCACCCCCACCCGCACTGCCCAGGCATGTGGTGGTCTCTCTTTAGCAAGCTGCCACCATGTGGGTGATTTGCCGTGGGCTGGGGTAGCACAGTGCCAGCAGCCATGCCGGGCTGGTAAGGACTTTAAACTACTTCTCTTGCTATCACCCCAGTCGCCCTTTAGTGGATTCCCCAACCCCTTTACTTGTAAAGAGGAATCCTCACCAAATTCCCCTTTACAAGTATAGCTGCTCGAACTGCTGAACCCGTTTGGTCAAATGGACTGGCTGGTCGGTTTGACTGAACCAGTTCATCGACAGGCAGTTCAGTTTAAATTCAATCCAAATTTGACCCAAAACACGATTTTTGGTTCATGCCCACCCCTGCTCATATGCAGCTGAAATCAAGACTTGAATTTCCTATTTGGCCACACCCTCCAAAACAGGCAGCAGCCATGTTGCCTCTGCTGTGACATCATTGCTGCTCTCTTTCTTTGAGGGCTGGTCATCCCAAGTATGGGGAATCATGTTTCCTGCAGTAATCTGACAAAAAATAACCATGATTTTGAAAAATCCAGAAGGTACAACATGGTGTGTTCCACTGTGCAAGAGCACAACAAAAACCAGGAGGGAAAGTCTGCATGTACCTACAGAAAACAAGCAGTGGAAAACTTGGAAAGATGTAGTGAGAAGATAAAAGGTCAAAGGTGTTCAGTGTGAAAGCCATGTTCACATGTCAGGACTATTTCAATGTTAGTACGAATAAATTATATATATTTCTTATACTCCAATATTGTATTTTTATTTGATTTTTTCTGTCCCCCTTTTATAAAAAGGGAGCAGCTGTGTGGAGAAGGGGGGTTTAACAGTTTCGTAGGAATGGAGAGCACAAAGTTAGTATTACAGCTAGTTTTATGGCATGCCAGTATACAGTAAAATTATTTTGATTTGATTTTTCTCTGCCTTAAAAAAAGGGGGGGGGAGTAACTGTGTGGAGATGGGGGAGGTGAACACTGTCTGTCTCCTGCTCCTTTTGCCCTAGTAGCAGCTGAGAATTTGTTAGGGCTGGTTAAATCTGTCCCTCTAACCTGCAGAAAGAGAAATCTCTTGAAAATAGGCAACCATTATTGCATTTAATTTATTTAACCCATGTCCCAAGGGTAGATTGGCAGTGTTAGTATTGCTGCTTCTATTTTGTTTCATTTTACCATCTGTGTATGGTGGACAAACTTGTACCAGTTGGATATCTGCCTGTCATATGTACAAGTCCTGGGCCCACTGGTTCTTTAGCAGCCTTTTCTGCTTATGAGATACAATGCTGGAGAATTGTAAAAGCCAAATAGGAGCACTGAGGCCTTGCAGTTATGAAGTAAAATGAAGTGAGAGGCCACTGTCATATAGAAGAAATTAAGGAAGAGGCCACTGTCACAGCTAGACAGCCAAGGCCTATGCAGTTGAGCCAATATTTACCTTAAATATTGTTAAATAATCTGTACTAATGGTTAAATAATCTGTAATAATGGTTGCCCTTTATTTGCAAGAGATTTCTCATTCCCTGGGGGTGGATTTTACCCACCCTGACAGAAGTTCTTCTCAGCTGTTACTAGGGTGAAAGACAAAGAGAGTAGGAGACAGGCACTGTTTCCCACCCTTTTCTTCACAGAATCGCTCTCCCCACCCCTCCCCTTTTTTTAAAGGGAGAGAAAAATCAAAATATTTTCCCCTATACTAGCACACCATGTAAGAGGACAAGGTTTTGGGGAGGGGAGATTTTTTAAGCTATAAAATTAGCTCTAATTTGTGGTCTTCACTCCCTTCATCTCCACTCCAAAATAATCTTCATTGTCAGTGAAGAAATTTACAGTTATGCAGGAATCTACACACGGCAGATTGCCTGAATTTCCAAATCCTTTTTCAGTCTTTTTCAGTAATCAGCACAAAACCAGTCTACACAATTCAGTCAGTCCTCCCACACATATCAGAAGGCTGCAGGGAGATTGAGCAGCACTGATGTCATAATTACCTCAGCCAATGAGAGAGTGTTTTTGCCATACTAGGGAAATGTGACTCTTTAAAGGGGGTTGGTTTTTTTATTTTTTACAAATTACACAGACAAAAAAAATTGCAACTCTACCGAATGGTGAGCTGCTAATGGATTACTACTATTAAAATGCTATATTAGATTTAGGAGACATCCCCATTCTAATAGATCTTGCTTAGTATCAAGGATGGCCCTTCCATGAGATAAAGTGAGGCAGTTGCTTCCGGCTGCAGATTACTGGGGAAAGAGCAAACTGGCAAGATTTTCTTTTTCCACCTGCTTTTTAAAATGGGTGAGAGAAGGGGAGGAAGATACACAAAAGGAAGGTGGCATTTGTGACTCTACCTCAGGTGCACAAACGTCTGGAGCCGCCACTGCTTAGCACCCAACTTCAAGGTTTCAAGATGCCAGATCATTTGATTCTGGATTAGTGCCTACTTAACACCCCCCAAATGCATCTGTTTTCTTGAATAACTAGCGTTAGCATAGAAGAATGAGAAATGAAAGTGCTGCTACCTCCAGGAGCAACAAGATGACATCTTTATGGTAGATAGTTTGGCAGTGGTAAAAGAGGGTATAATGAATAAAGCCTCCACGGTAAGCCTCCTTTTTCTCCTTCCTTCCCACCTGTCCAAACCCTGCAAAGAACTAAAAGCAGAGATTTTAATGCTATGTAAAACTGGAATAAAAGTAAGTAGATGGTTAGCCATAAACGCTTCTACACTTTCAGGACAATCTCTTATCTTTGCACAGCTTCCTTCTTAGAGGTGGCCTTATTCCAGCGGCAGAAATGTCAAGGTGATTGTTGTGTAAATGTCAGGGAAATGGAAGATTAGGGTGTATTGCTCCTGCAGAATGAGAATGAAAATGAAAAGCAAATAAATTAAGCCAAGCTTAGTAAAACACTTTAGGAATTATATTCCATTTCTATCCCTGCTATATTGTTCCAAGAGTTGTGATTAATAAAGTTTATACTGTGTCTTGGTGCATATCCTTCTAGAATCCTTTGTGCAAACGGGGAACATCTTGTTTTAAGCATCTCCTAAAAGAAGGGGGGGAGCTAGTGCTTGGTAGATGAAAGTTTTATTTTGACAGAGTAAAAACTGTAGCGTGCACAACATGGATGAGAAATTACTTAAGGGTAAGCTGCCATGCAGTCCTATCCCATGTAGGTTTGAAAGTTTATACTCACTTGCCCCAGAGGTTCAGTGTGCATATTATTGTAGCCTAAAGGAACCATCTTTATAAGCAAGAACAGATTCCATTGTCCTCTTGAAAAAACATGGTAGTATTGGCTGATATGAGGAAAATTACCCAAAGTAATCTCATTGAAGCAAAGTCATAAGTTAGGCAATAAACAT
The DNA here is from genome assembly GCF_027244095.1 of Hemicordylus capensis. NCBI lineage: Eukaryota > Metazoa > Chordata > Lepidosauria > Squamata > Cordylidae > Hemicordylus > Hemicordylus capensis. Next base: position 120,900,746 of record NC_069657.1, on the reverse strand, counting down.
ATGCAGCCAGAAATGTATGTGTACAGCACCAGTGGCCCTGCTTCTGAAAGATGGGTATTCATACAGGGGGGGCAATTTCTGGGGGAAGGAGGGATTGGTGAAAGTCATGCCCTGCCCGCCGCACATGCATCTGTGCTTCAGAAGTAGGGCCGCAAGAACTGCTCTTGTGCTTTGTGGGGGCTACATGTTAGTAAGATGGTCAGCCAGTGCTTGCAACCAAATCCTGTTCCCAGCCCTATATGAAGATGCCAAGGATTGAAGTTGTCACCTCTCTCATGTAAAGCACGTGTGTTACCACTGAGCTAAAGACCCACAGATCCAAGTACAATAGGGCACAATGTGGTTTTTACTCTGCTATATAAAACATTCCAAGCACTAGCATGAGGTTTGTCTGTCTTCTTTTTTTGGCTTCTGTTTTGTCCTCCCCCTGCCCTTTTTTGCCTGTCTTCAGTTCAGCAAGAGAGGCCTATGGGCATAAGCAGCCTTCTGCAAGTGTTGCTGATTCAGAGGGGCACGTGGCATAGATCTTTTACACCCTTCCTGGTAGGTTTTCTATTCCACCTAGATAGTAAGCCCAATCTTCTGCTGAACTAGACAATATATAGTCTAGTCTTCCCTCCCCCCACCAAAAGGGGGAAGTAGTACTTAGTCCTTTCCCCACTCTCTGTTCCAAATCATCCCCACAACCACCAGCTATTTAATGTGCTGAGCATGCAGATGGGAGGGGCTTGTAGTCAGCATGAGATGGGTAAGACGAATTGCAGCAGGGAGGCAAAGTCAACAGTGGCGCAGTTTTGAGCAACATCATTTGAGGGTGCACCAGCCGCCCTTTCATGCTTTTTTTTTTTAACCCAACCACTGGCCCACATACCACACAGTGTCCTGCAAGCCATTTGTGCTTTGCCTGCACTGTTGCTTTAAAATGACCATAGTTGCACAAAAACACTTGTGCAAATGCAGTTGTGTGACACTCCAGTCATTGGAAATAATGGTCATATTTTTGCACAACTACATTTAGTCATTTGGGGGGCATTCGTACAACAGCTTTCATGCGCAACTATGGCAATTTTGTTTTACATGCCCTCAGCAGCACAGAAATTGACTGTGGGACACTGCATAGCATGTGAGTCACTGTTTCCGTCCTCTTGAGTTGAGACTTTTGTGGAATTTTTTCCAGTTTGATATTTTCTCCTTGTCTTATACCACTGCATATAAGAACAGTTTAGAGGCACAACTCTATAAAGAGAGCCCTTTGTTCTGTCACAGATTCTGAGTGCCTTCCAACTTGCAGGAAAGAGAAACTGGAAATGGATAGAGTTACAAACAGAAGAAATAAGTTGTAAAGGAATCCAGCCTTGAATCCTTTGTGTTAATGTATACACAGAAGTGTAAGAGGCAGATATGAATGCTTGAGAGAAAATAATTGAGAAGCAGAAAGTAAGCTAAATTATGCCAATGGGCAATGGCCATCTGTGATTGTGTTAACATTTTCATAATGATCATGAGCAGGGTGGTGCTTGCTGTTAATGAAAAGAGCAGACTGCATCCCCTGTCCCTATAAACAGTTCTGTACTGATTAAGCAGAAGAAGAAGAAAAGGCTTGTCCCATAAACTTCAAATTCCATTTTCTTAGATGGATTAACTAGAATATGTTTTAGGTTTAGCTCCTCTAACATCCCAATACCCCAGTATGTCCATACCATTGCCTTTGTGTGGCTTTATTTTTTAAAAAGGGTTCACACAATAAAAGTGCTTTGGTTTTCTCTCTCTCACACACACATCAGGTATTGATTTCACAGCACTTCTCTAAACAAGATCAGCTACAAGAAATTGAATATCTACATAGCAAGCATAAACTGTATTAACAATCATCCCTTCACCTTTGGAGCATAGTTGTTTGTGTTCTGCAAAACTCTTCTTTGGTCGCTAATAATGGAGTCTCTTCTTGCTCTAGTCTAGGTCATGCTTGTAGTTATTATTGCTGTCACTTCAGGTGCTGATGAGGCTCCAAAGATCTATCCAGCATAGTGGAGTGTGTGTCCTGGAATACTTCCTAGAACCCTCTGCAACTGATAACGGTTCTGTGGCAGGTGTGTAGGCAGAGATCCCTGGCAGATAAACTAACGTGAAGAGTCTTTCCTGAAGGCAGAACTTCTGAAAACCATAGCTTTTAAAATTTGTAGCACCCTCACCAGACACTTGCCAGCATTCTGTGGAGGGAAAACCAGTATACATAGGTAGTGTAGATTTGCCTTAAATTTTGCTCTCAAATTGATTTATAAAGAATTATATCCCACTCTTCTTCAAAGTGAATATCACTGACAAATTGCAAAATAAATTAAAAATACATCAAAAAACCTAAAAACAACATAAAAACCACACTGAAAATAATAATAGGATTTAAAAGCCTTGCAAAATATCTTCAGCAGCAGTCTTAAGATGGGTAAATAGGGAGCCTGATGGTTCTCTCTGGGGAGAAAGTCCCAAAGATGTGGTGCCACCACCATGGAAAGGGCCCTGGCTAACATTCCCTACAACACTCCAGCAACAGAAGAAGCCCTGTGGGGTTGCAAAGAACTTGGAAACTCGTTGCATTCCTTCTTTCTTCTGCAGCCCAGCAGCAGCTGAGGCGGTGGTGGGTAGCAATTTTCACTGCTTCCCCCTCCCTCCTAAAGGATTATGTTCACTTGCAGGAATGTGTCCCTGAGCTAGTTCCCAAGCTGTGTGTGTCCCTGCAGGAACGTCCCTCCACATTGTTGGAGCCCTGCAGGAATGTCTACTGCTCTAGTGCTCACCAACCAGGTATCTGTTCAAGATGGACTAAGAAGCAGAGCACCAAATGCCGACTTAAGAGTTCAGGCAGGTCTGTATGGGAGCAGGTAGGTCCTAAAAAGGACCTGATCCCAAAACATTCAGGGCTTTAAAAATCAAAACCAGCACCTCAAATGATACCCATTGATGGGCCAGCCAATGAAGTTAGTGTAAAGCCAGTGTAATATGGACCAAGTATCTTGCTTCAAGCAATCTAGCAGCTATGCCACTGTTTTGAAATGTATCCCAGCAAAGACTGGTACACAATTTGGCCACCTGACTAATGTGCCTTACTCACAAAACACTTTGATTGCTACGTTATTATTTACGCAGTTACTGCATCTTTTTATTTAGAGTGAGACAATCTATTGGGGGAAGAGTCCATGCATATTCAGAATGAGACAAATCGCACATCTCCAGTTTTGAACACTAAGGTCCAAACTCCACATTATGTTAAATGTGTCCTGACATGCCTGGTAATTTCTTTGTAAACAGATTGAGTCTACAGTGTGAGAAAAGGAGGCTTTTGCCCTTTGCCCCAGAGTCCCAGTCCAGCTTGGACTCCACCTGCAAGTTGCACAAGAAAACCCAAGCATGCCAGGCCAAACTCTAATGTTTGCTCTTTAACATAATCCAGTCTTCTGGCATTCGAAAGCATAAACTGTCAGGTTAAAATGGATTTCTTTTTAAAAGTAACTTTTGAAACTGCCACCAAGTGACAACTTAAAAGTGCAGCTGTTTAAATGTATCGACTATAGGTGGTACAGAAAAAAATCCTGCAGGGCACACATTTTAAAAGCTACAGTGCCAACGTACTGTAGATAAAGGCACTACACTAAGTAGTAAAGTGCATTTGCTATCACTAAACGCATTTCCATCCACAGAGCCTTTGGTTTACACTGGCAAGCCTGAGGCTCACAATGTAATACTTAGGGTGGCAATGAATTCATACAAAATTAAGGAAGCACAAATGCCTAGAGGGTGAGCTAAAGGCTTATTCATTTTAATATGCATTCATACATTTAGCCCACTAAAAACTGTAATGCTATAGGCAGATTCTGATATTCTGAAAGCACATGGAAACCATTTTGCTTTCCCCCCACTTAGGCTTCTTTGACACAAACAGCTGAACTCATTGCAAAACTGTACTGCTGCATGTTTAGGGGCAGGAATCACTTTTGAATAATAATAATTATTATTATTACTACTATATTTATATATATATAACAACAATTATTATTATTATTTCTTGTTTACACAGACAGGTGTTATTGACTGGTTTGTTTTATCCAGACATCGAGTACTTCCCAAGGACCTGGGATGGCTGAATTTTATTGTCAATTGTTATAGATATCGTTGCAGAATATAGGCTGTTCCCAGTAAAGCTGCTTTTTGTAATTGGCTGATGGTGATTTCTGTGGCCCCTACGGTGCTGAGGTGCTCTTCAAGGTCTTTTGGAACTGCACCCAGGGCACCAATTACCACTGGGATTATTTGGGTCTTTTTCTGCCACAGCCTTTCAATTTCAATTTGTAGATCTTTGTATTTGGTGATTTTTTCTATTTCTTTTTCTTCTGTTTTGCTATCCCCTGGTATTGCTATGTCGATTATTTTAATTTGTTTTTCTTTCTTCTCAACTACAGTTATATCTGGTGTATTGTGTGGCAGATGTTTGTCTGTTTGTAGTTGGAAGTCCCATAATATTTTTACATCTTCATTTTCTTCAACTTTTTCAATTTTATGGTCCCACCAATATTTGGCTACAGGTAGCTTGTATTTTTTGCAGATGTTCCAGTGTATCATCCCTGCTACCTTGTCATGCCTTTGTTCGTAGTCAGTCTGTGTGATCTTTTTACAACAGCTGATTAGGTGGTCCACTGTTTCATCTGCTTCTTTACAAAGGCGCACTTGCTGTTTGTTGTTGATTTTTCGACTTTTGCTCTTATTGCATTTGTTCTTAGTGCCTGTTCTTGTGCAGCCAGTATTAAACCCTCTGTTTCTTTCTTCAAGTTGCCATTTTTAAGCCATTGCCAGGTCTTGGTGATGTCTGATTTTTCACTTATATTGTGCAAATATTGACCATGCAGGGGCTTATTTCTCCATTTTTCTGCTCGGTTCTTGACTTGTTCTTTCTTGTAGGCCTGCTTTGTTTCAGTGGTGTTGAATAGTTTCACATTATTGACCATTTGAAGTGCATCTTCTTCACTGTCCTTGATATATTCTTCAAGGCTTCTTTTCTCCTCCTCTGCTGTTTGATGGACTTGCAGCATTCCTCTTCCACCTGAGCTGCGAGGGAGGTATAGCCTATCTACATCACTGCGGGGGTGCAGAGCATGATTGATGGTCATGATTTTCCTGGTATTATTATTATTATTATTATTATTATTATTATTATTTCTATACCACCCTTCCAACAATGGCTCTGGGCGGAATACCCTCCCACATAGACAACGAGTACATTGGGGAGAGGACTGACTAGGCTAAACACCTTCTTCCTAATAACTATCTATTCCTAATAACTATCTGCAGAGAGGGTGCTATAAACAAAACAAAAACAAACAAACAGGGACTATCAGTTATGTGATCCTTCTCCTTTTTAGCCTGTAATAGTATACCAACCAGGAACAGTTGTGACATCATCTCCTGTTTGTGTGGGCAATTGTTAAAGATGGGTTATCTGCAGTTCTGGGATGGGCTTATGCAGAGCTTGCCGCTTGTTGCAGCCAATCCTTTGCAGGTTTAGGCATGCCTAAGCCAAACTGATCTCAATAGTCTCCAAGGTTAAATTAGACAGGACTTTAATCAGGCTACTGGCCCTGCTGTGCTTGCTTTTTTAAATAGCACACCCCAATCTGGATTGGGGCAGGGCAATATAGGAGGGCTTGCATGTGATTTTCTGGGTGTGGGGAAGCTTTAGTTGAAAGCCTAAGTTTGCCTTACTCTGCATAGGATTGCAGCTTTAATTATTTCCACCATTGTGTCTGTTAGTGTCATTCAGGATGCAACCAGATGAAACAGCAGGAGATCTGTGATATTATCTGTAATTCTCTTACCTAGTTATTTCCTCATTTAGGCATTTATGAATGACTGGGTAGAGGTTAGCCCACTAAGAATTACCAATTACAACAAGGGTAGTAGGAAAAGTAATTCTCATGGGAGAGGCACAGCCTTTGTACTTCCAGCTAGTGGTCTGTAATCATGCTTGGCACTGGAAGCATTTTTTTAATCTGGTAAAAGCTCCTACCCTTCTCGGGGGCCTGGATAGGGGCTCTCCTGGACTTTGTGATAACCAGAAATATGACATCTCTCAGTATGGCTCAGTATGACTGGGTCAACAGCCCCTGCCTGCTGATCCTGGAGGAAATGGCCTGGATCACCCTATACAGCAGTTGTGCAGGGCCTGCAAAGAACTCTGCCTGCCCCCCCTGCCGACCTCATGGCAGACATTTATTTTGAGCATTTAAAAAAAGTCTGTCAGTTTTATTATTTCCTGTGAACCATAATTGGTTAAACTACACGCACACACACACACATTCACACATACCACTTGATGCTCAGGGAATGGATTGCCACTGAGATTGTGATCAACTTACAAAACTGCAGGTTTCAGAATCAGGGCTTTGACATCCTGGTTATGGAATAAAACCATGTAAGAGACTGAGGAGAAAACTGTAATTGTGAGAGTAAAACACAACAAGGATGTGTATTGCAAGTTGTAGCTTACATATTCAGAAAGCCAAATGATCAGTCACAAACAGATGGACCCCAATTCTGATAAGACCTATAACTCTCCATAATGGCATGGTGGTATGTTCACAGTTATTCTGAAGGGCCCATCCCATCACAAACCAAGTATAGAAGTACAAAGCCTCTGAAATATTGGATGGATTCAGATGACACAGAACACACCAAACCAGAGTTTGGCAATGAACCTGACTTCCAGTTATGTTGTGTGAAGCTGCCAATGTTGGCTTCTTCTGCCCAGCTAGAGCCAACATCTGTGACTGACTTCAGTTATTGGTTACAGCTTCCAGATTGTAAGCTGGGCAGAATAAACTGACATTAGAAGGTTCACATGACATGACCAGGGGGCTCGCTTCAGTGCCAAAGCTGACATTCACCATGTCGTGTGAAGCTAACCACAGAAAATATATAAGGCCAGCACTGATTGATTTTAACCGTTTTATGATATTTGTGAACCGCCCTGAGCTATTCTGTAAGGGCGGTCTAGAAATTGAACAAATAAATAAATAAATACAGATTTGCAGGACGGAACCCAGAATATCTGGAATATTTAACTCATGGGGGAGGGAGTGCTTGGTTTTTAATTCCAGCTTACTTACTTTATAATGTAGAGAGCAGAAATTGCAGGTGCTAAGTGAATGAAGTTTGCTAACAGTTTTCTGTCCCATGGCTAACATTTTCTAATCATCACTGTGCCTTTCTTAAAAACAAACCAATGACCATTCTAGTAGAATTTGACAATGTTCCTGTCTCAATTTGTTTTCAGTTATGTTTGGATAAAAAAAAGAGAGAGAGAGAGAAGTGGGCTAAGAATAATTAGGACTGAGAACAAATATTTAAGCAGTCATATTTTTGCATAATGCTTAGAATGTGTTATGTCAATTTGCACAAGACTGTCTTGTCCCGTTTGAGTGGTCGGGCATTCTTTTGTTTGTTTACTTCAGAATATATGGAGTTTTAGATAAATCTGAGAAAACGTGCTTTTATGAAGTCAATTTTTAAACACACAATTTGGTATTCTGAAGGAGATGTATTTATTTATCAGTATGTGTATAACTAATTTGGTATTTTCAAATAATTACATTGTGTATGTTCTAGAGATTGCAGTATGTGTCAATACAGGAAATCTGTGCAGAAAAACAATTAAACTTGAATTTGTTTCAAAGAATTGTGTCTTTTAATTACTCTTTTAAAAATTTTTACCAGTGCAGCGAATGATTTGCTCTCCTACCAGTAACTGCCTTGATCGTAAATGTTGGCACTATTTATTTATTTATTTATTTCTGGCAAGGCTCTTGTGCCTTTAACACAGAGGCAAATTCACAAGAAAGGTTTCTCTATGACTGCAATGGTGTTCTGATAAAGCAGGGGTGGGCAACCTTGGCCCTCCAGCTGTTTTTGAACTACAACTCCCATCATCCCCAGCCACAATTACTGTGGATGGGGATGGTGGGAGTTGTAGTTCAAAAACAGCTGGAGGGCCAAGGTTCCCTACCCCTGTGATAAAGGATTCACTCATGAGATTTCTACCTGTCATGCAGCTGTTAGAGGCACCAGAAGAAAGAGTGAAAAACCATATTCCAACTCAACTATCTGCCACAGGGGTGGACAACCTTGACTCTCCAACTGTTGTTGAACTCCAACACCCATCAGCTCCAGGCACAGTTTATTGTGGCTCAGGATGATGGGAACTGTACTTCAACAACAGCTGGAGAAGCAAGGTTGTCCACCCCTGATTTACCATTTTGGAAATTATGTTACGAATACCACAAAGATCTACACACACACACACACACACACACACACACACACACACACACAGAAAAACACTTGTGCTGAAATTTTACCTCAGTTTAGTCAGAGAAAATAAATAAGGTAAAAATAAATACACAATTTAAAAGAGAAAAATACTTACAATATTTCCTTTAACATTTTCCATTACCTGTGAGTGGCAAACTGTTCCTGAAGTAGATAGCTGTAATATCCAACATGAAGCACAAAATGATCCTGAACTTCACAAAAGCAGGTTTTGCTTAAGTTTTGAAAAACCAGAATTACTAAAGATCTCTATTTATGGAACAGAAACTGATCAAACAGAATAGCTTGTATTGACCAATTTTAATTTAGCTAAAATATCAGATAAAGTTAAAATTAATGTTTCAAAGTTACCACAAACTAGGCTTTGTGGCAGCAAAACCAACAAATGTCTCACTGCCTTATAAAGAGCCACATTTTCCTTTCCTATTGTAACTAGAGATGGGCAAACTCCTCAGAGCTCCCATCAAACTGGCCCAGAAATAATCAAAGTTCTTTGCTTCAAAGACCATAAGAGCTCAGACCAATGGGAATAGCTTGGAAAAGTTCTTAGCCCCCTTCCCACCAGCCTCTCACCCTTTTGCTTATTGGACTTGGGACTATCGGCAGAGCAGTGAGAGAATCAGCCGTGGCACCATGGTGCAGGGAGGAGGAAGGCTCACTCCCTTACTCAAGGAAGAAAGTGGCAGCACTGTATTCAAAAAGTGTTTTCCCTCCAGCTCCTCTTGTTGCCCTCACATGCTCCTCTGAAGCACGTCAGCACACAGTCATGGTGGCCCTTGGGATCTGGAGACATTCTGCAATGCATTTGCATTGAGGTGGTCCTTGGGAAGACTCCAAATCCAAAGGGTCACCACAACTTTGCTCTGGAAAGCTACAAAGGGGGAGAAAAACACCAACCCAAGTCTTGGGCAGCAGCAGCACTGCTGCTTTTTTCCTAGTACTGTGGGTGGGCAGGGAGCCTCTGTTGGTGCTACTGCTGATTCTCCTACTGAGATGGTCAGTAAAGGAGGGGAATATGACAAAAGCCTGGTGGGAAGGGATATGGAGAACCTCTCCAAACTCAGAGAAGAACTCTCAGAGGCTCAGGAAGTCCATCCCTGAGTCCTTGGTGGTGGGAGGTCCTTTTCTGAGCTCCAAAAATTCTTCTCAAAGCCCAAGCTCAGAGAATTCCATTGACCTCCCTGCTTCTATCCCATCCTTAGCTCGTAGAGCAGAAACAATCACTAAGGAAGTGAGGCAACTGTCTTCCCTTCTTCCCTTCCATTTTCCTCTGCCAGCTGCAATTGTCGTAAACTCCCACCCACCCTCAAATAAAAGCACACTTTGAATTAACCAGAAAAGCTCTGTGGAGTCAAAAGACCTTTCAAAAGTGAACTTGCATAAAGGAAAATAACCCCTACCAGTGCTATAATAAATAATCATAGCTTATAAATATAGTTAGCTTTAATATAAATAATTATGATGAAACAACTATTTTAGTGGAAAATACCACTGGAGGACAAAAGGTTAAGCTGCTCTTCTTTCCCTTCCCATGCTGATTTTCAGCTCCATATGGCATCCTCTGTGGCTGCAATTCTCTCTCTTTCTCTCACACACACACACGACTTTGTGTTACCTGTGCTTTGGGCCTCAGGGAAAAAATGTTATGTTACCTGTCACTTTACCTGTGAAAGTCCCCTTTGTTTCCCTGTGCTCATGAAGCAGGTTTTCTGCTCCAGTTTCTTGTGGATGTTTTTAGTTTGGTTATTAAACAAGCAAGAGAGATCACTGTCAGCTGTTGGCTCCTCTGTTCACCTCCATAATCAATTTTTGTCTTTTGTTACAAGCACATTTACACAGAAATGTCTTTTGAAAATATTGGCCTTTAAGTTAAGGAATCATGTGGTACAAGCCATGATTTACAGGAAAGCTTGCAATTCTGAGCCACAGGTGATTTGAGAGATTGTTCATTCCCCTTAAACATGCATTAACAACCTAGGAAAAGAGATCCTGATAATATTTGTTAATTACAGTGAACAAGAAAAGGCGATAGTAGCACATCTAGTTTACAAGGAAACTTCTTGTCTACCAGTCAAGAAGCTCAAATGGCATTTGCATGAAAGGCATGAAGTTATGACATTTCCATTTCCTCACTATAGGATGTGAAGGATTTCTGTGACTTAGCAAAAGATAATCCAAGACATTTTGATGAAAAATCCAAAAGGCCTGGTGGGTAAAAAAAATAAAAATCTGCAGCCTGAAATGGGCTGCCTCGCTTCCTAAAGGTAGGGCTGGCTCTGCTCTTAGCAAATAAACACCCCAGTAAGCTGCTGGAACTTTAGTGAGAAAATTTCTATTGGATGACTTTTGTATTTTTTTTTTTTTACAAGTGGATGAAGTGAAGCAAAGCTTCAGGTCAGGAGACAATATGGTGAAAGGAAGCTAGGCTGGAAGCTATAAGGAAATTTTCTTGTTTCCAAACTCCTTGGGAACCTACAAGTAACAATACTATTGTTACTGGGCTCACCAGCTAGTGTGTAAGGAGACTCACTGACTTCCACTTCAAATAAGCAGCAATTGCAAAGGGATCGAAGCTGCGTATGCAACAGTGAAGACCAGCCTTTGCCCTGTAAGCAAAGATCAGAGTCGGTAGAAAGGGCAGGATTGTGCATGACCCTCAGTGTCCCAACAATTCAGGCCCCTTTGTGTTTCGCTTTCTCAGCAAGCCAATTTCATCCAGATTTTCATCACTTTGGTCTTGGGGTGTTGCATTTTCATGGTCAGAATCCACTGATAGCTCTTGTTTGGCTGGCTCTTCTGTTTCGCTGCAGCTGTCAGAGCAGAATCCTGCATTCTCTGCTATAACCACAGGGTCATCCTCTTCATAGTGACAACAGTAGCACTTCTCAAAGTTGTGGCCAGCACCACTCTGGGCGCTCAACGTGGCATGCCGGTCCTTCTCATGTCCTGCTGCAGGATCATTGTTCACTGTGGCGAGAGCAGACAACAGAGTTTCACTACACAAACAGTCCTCATCATCCACAAACTCCATCCTCTCAGCTATCTCTTCAGCAGAAGGCTGGCTTGGGTCAGGGTAATCCACAAGGATAGTGTCCTGCCTGCGTTTGAAGCAATCAGAGCTATCATAGACAGGGTAGGTCTCTTCTGGATAACCTTAGGACACAAAACAAGCTTGTCTCAGAAGAAACAATAATGCCAAACACTTAACTGATAACACAGGAAGCTGCCTTTTACTCAGCCAGACCATTCGTCCATCCAGCTCAGTATTATCTGCACTCATTGGCAGTGAGAGCAGATAATACAATTTGTTATGGGGTGGCTAACAAAGTTTATTATCATTATCATTAGCTTGCCAGGGTTTTAGACATGGGTCTTTCCCAGCTTTATCTGGAGTTTCCAGGGACTGGACCTGGGATATTCAGCAAGCAAAGAAGGTGCTTGGTCACTGAACTACAGCCCCTGCTTTCCTTAATCCAGGATCACTCTGCAATAGAACTGGATCATGTTGCCATCCTGGGTTTGCAATGGCATCCTACCTACATGGGGCTTTTTGCAAGCCACAGCTTTGCTGAGTGGTAAGCCATGTCCCACAGAACCACCGGGTCAAGAGAAGGGGCTGCAGGGCATGAAAGAAAGGGCCTATGTTGCTTGGTTGTAAGGAAGACACTGGAGTGGCAACCAAGTTCTCTTTAAATATGCCAGGATATGGCCGGCCTCTTCCTTCCACTGGCGGGAGCTACCATTTACCTGATATATAGCTGCAGATAAAGCGACCTTAAGTGGCGCAGTGCAGAAATGCTTGACTAACAAGCAGAAGGTTGCTGGTTTGAATCCCCACTGGTACTATATCGGGCAGCAGCGGTACAGGAAAATGCTGAAAGGGATCATCTTATACTGAGATGGAGGCAATGGTAAAGCCCTCCCATATTCTACCAAAGACAACCACAGGGCTCTGTGGGCGCCAGGAGCCGACACCGACTCGACGGCACACTTTATCTTTATTACCAAGTGACCTTCCTGCTCCTCACAGTTGTGAAAAACAGACCTAACACCCTGCACCCATAGTGCTCCAACAATCCCCAGGGTCTGAGACACCTGTGTAACTGATGGGGGCCTTTCTTGCTCCAGGTTTGTAAACACTTAAGAGGACTCAACACCTAGCCAGGTTCTCAGAAGCCTTTGGGCACTGAATGGCTCACTAGAACAAGCTCCTATAGCCTACTTCAGACAGTTGAATGCATGGGCATATGGGGCGGGGCAAGAGGGGACATCCTTCCTCCCCAGACTGAGGTCAGGGTAAGTGGGTTTAGGATTGCAGTCTGCCCCCTGTCCGCCCCCAGGAAAGAGTCTTGTGGACACCCATAGAAATGGTCTCTCTTACCTTCCCAGTCTTGCATGTAGGGAGCTTCTTCGGCTTCCTTCTCTGGGGAGACACCATCAATGAGCTTGCCTTCTTTCATAACCTTCGTAATTTCTCTGAGTTGCTGAAGTAGCCTTTTCTCTTGATCACTGGTGACATTTTGTACCCTGCTATGGAACAGGCATCAAACAACCCTAGTCAAACCTATTGTTGTGCATGACTCACAGTATCTCAGTGAGTCTGAGAGAAATGGCTAGACCTCTATCCTAGTGAGCAGGCATTAGAAAAGCAGCTGTACAAGCCTTTGAGTGTGTTACAGTGCCAAAACAGCAGACAGGTCAACTGAAGGGTAGTACTTCCTGTATTTATTGGCACCATTGTTTTAGCAGAAAAGCTACCCAACATCCGTCTAACTCTGCATTACAAATTCAGTGTGATTATGCAGTCTTTAAACTGACAAGGTGGCGCTTCACATGATTACTGTGAAGCGCCTCAATGAGGTCTGTAGGGAGAGCGGGCTTAGCCTGCTCTCCCTGCAGACGATCATGCCCAGAGTCGGATCAGCCACCCACATGACTACCGGCTCCATCACAGAGCCGGTGGGGACTGTAGGGATTTGCCACCCGGGAGGGGGACACGAGAATTCAGGGGTCTACTCACATGTCGCCGCATGCCGCAGCGGCACACAAGCAATAAAATGAGGTTAACGGAGCACTCAGTCCGTTAACCTCATTTAAGGGGAGGGTGAATTAGGCAGGCTAGCTGCCTGGGAACCACCGGGCTCGCCCACGAGCCCGGTAGTTCCTACGATCAGTAGAAAGCGGGCTAGGCTCCCTTAGCCTGCTTTCTACCAATCATGGGGAAAGCTTCAATGGCTAAGTTCATATGAAATGGGAAATCACAGTTCCCCACTATGTGGATAAGCCTCTACGAGCAAAGAGAACATGTGCTTCCCTCCACATGCAATAAGAGTAGAGGGAAAGTGTTTATTTGTGGTCTACTTTGAAGTAGACCACAGTTCCGCATTACAGCTAAACTTGGGAACAGCTATTTTCTTCATACCACAGTCAGGGAACACACCAGGATTTTAAGCCACAGTTTGTTTTAATTTGGGGCTTACTTCAAAGTGAGAACAAGTTCCCCCCTCTATTCCTTACCCCTCCTAGAGCCAGTTAGTCTTTCTAGGTTTAACTATAGACTGATCCCATATGTATTTAACCTTTCCTTATTCCTTGGACCAGGGTTTATCTTAGAAGGCTTTTTTGTTGGTTATCTTGTTTCTTAAATCCCACTGAAAATTAAATCCAGGCTTAGGTACTGCCTGACATGTTGAGCAGCAAATTCATGCACAGCAAGCACAGTCGTGTCAGTGTAAGCGGGTGTCACAGCTGCTCTAAAATGGGACTTGCACACAAGTGCTTCTGTACTATAGTGCTCTTGTGCAAAAATTCCCATCAACACAAATGAGGCACATCACACTTACACAACTTCATGTAGGCTTGCGGTTGCATAATACTAGTCTGGAGCACAACCTCCAGATGTAGTGTAACCAGCTAGCACAAACGCTTTGTCCTAGTCTGGAACACAACTTCTCCCACATGTGGCATGCTGCTCAACATCTCTCTCTCTCATTCGGAAGGGGACCAAAAGTTGATCACACTCTCCGTTAGCCTTCCCTCCACTAACACCACTTCCAGCTGAGACTACAGATCCAAATGATTCTTTGCCTGGCCCTTACTTTCCATTATGTAACTCTGTTTATTTATGGTTCTCCTCACGGCTTCCTATCCTGTCAAAACCTTTAACATAATAAAATCTCCCCTTTTCTTTCCCTACCATACCATCTCTCTCCTCCAACTGGCCATATGAACATTTTCTTGTTGCCCATAGCAACCTCCCTAGAGGTCAAAGCCCGCCCTCCGGCCCTATGAACAGAATCTTTAACTCGAGTCTCTGCAGTCTTAATAGAAAGGGTGTTAATCATGAACTGTCTATTTCTCCACAGGCATTTTGTCTGAACTGGAAAACCACAGATTGCTGGGTTCAGACAAAAACAAACTATGGTTTGTCAAGAAACTGGAAGTAAATTAAGCTAGTGGCACACAGAAAGGGATGTAATAATCCCAAGACTCATGTTTGTTCATTCTCATAATGGCAAGCCAAGATTTGCCATTATGTCTGAAATAGGGATGTGCAGAATGTTTCGAGCTCGGGATGATCTGCCTCGAAATTGGTCATTTGGAAAGTTCTGAGCTGAAATGGAACATCCTTCAAATGAAGGGCTCGTTCCATTGGAACTGACTTGGCAGATCAGTTGTTCCAATGGAATTCATTCCATTTTGGCTCGAAACACTCCAAATGGGCCATTTTGAGGCAGGCCGTTCTGAAACTATTTTAGTTTCACAGAATAGTCATACATGTTCTCATTTCTGAGGTACAGGCTCAGAAGTAGAATGTTCATAAAGGTGCACACAGCTTCTGTGAAGGAGGTAAAGGGGTAAAAGAAGCCAACAAACCAAGGAGGCAGATGGCTGGGTTTCACATACTGATTTGATATAACCAACCAAATCTTTGGCTGCAAGTCCCTATTTCTCTTTTAAATAGCAATTAATTTTATTGCCCACAGTAAAATAAACTCTTTGACACCGAGCAATAATAATTACCCATATTTTATTATAGAATACACCCAAAGACACTAGTGGCTGGGAAATAAATGGAAAGAGTGACCTTTTACATATTATCATCTATTGAAAAGGATCAAGTGACTCATAATTTTTATCATCATTTTCTCCCATGCTGATTAAATATCATAGAAAGAAGAAAGTGTTTAAACCACTTATGTAATTTTTGTTCAGATTAAAAGAGACCAGCAAAAAGTGGAACAATGGGAGTGTATCTGCTTCTGATCTCACAGATCAGTAATAAGAAAGCCAACCTACTGTTGGTAACCTAATCACAGGCTGCCATCCCAGGGCTCCACACTCAAGAACTGTGTTCAACAGAGGTTCTTATTAGCCTCATGCAGACATTATAAAACTGCCCAACAGTAGCCATTTACAGTGGGGCAAAGGGGGAGGAGGTCCCACCCCCACCATGTCAATCAGCAGTGCATCCCACCACTCACTCAGTGGGGCTTGCTTGAAAAAAGGGAAAGCCCGAAGCGTGATGGTGGGCACTTTCATGATTGTGAGACTGGATTGTGGATAATGGTGTCCACCATTAAGCTTTGGGTTTTCCCCTCTTCAGACAAGCCTAGCTGTAAGTGTGAGTGGCAAGGCACACTGCTGATTGACATGGCAGGGGTGGGACTTCCTCTCTCTCCGCCCTGCTGACAGCCAGGTGATGTTATAATATCTGAATGAGGCTATTGTCCTTCAAACACACTTCCTAGCCCTCAAACTATGTTCCTCTTCTTAATAGCAGTGTAACTCATTCCTATGAAGAAATGGAAGGGTAAGTTCTAATGTAGAAGAAACTATCCTCAGAAAGTAAAAGCCATTCACTCTTGCTATGTGGGAACAAATGACTATCCACTTCAAAAAAGGCTATTTCATTTTATTATATCGATGACACCGTGAGGGCTTCGCCACAGCCGGCCCTCAGTCTAACCATCTGCTGCCACCAAAAAATTTGTTAAACTGGTGTGACTACTTAGGCTTACAGTCGCTAAACCCTCTGTCATTGAAAAACAAGACCAAAACTTAGTGGTGTGGTAAAAAGGGCAGATAAGCATGAGGCAAGACAAGAATAACTGACAGAGACACCAGAACATATGTTGAACACAAGAATGGGTTTACTTGTGATAAAAAGCTTTCAAAAATGCGAGACACGGTACAGAAACAATTAGGTTGCCATTACAAAAGTTACCAAATACAACGAAGCAAACTTGCTAGACTTCTATCACAAGGCCTAGCAGGCTTCAGTAAGACCAGTTCCCTCACTGCAAACTTCCCTAGCAGTTTCAGCCCAATCTTATACTGCTAGTGTTCTAGCCTTCTAGCTCACATAACACTCAACAGCAAACTTTCTAAGAGAACGCTCTCACAGCTGTCCTCTTTCTCCCCGCCCCCCGTCTCACTCTCCTCTCTGGGCTGTGTAACACTGTCTCCCTTTTATTCAGTTCTAAAGGGATACGCCTCCTAATGGTGCAGCAGGGAAGTAAGCTGCCTAGGGAGCAAGAGGTTGCTGGCTCAAATCCCCGCTGGTATGTTTCCCAGAGTATGGGAAACACCTGCATTGGGCAGCAGCGATATAGGGAAATGCTGAAAGGCATCATCTCATACTGTGCGGGAGATGGCAATGGTAGGCCCCTACCAAAGAAAACTGCAGGGCTCTGTAGTCGCCAGGAGTCAACACTGACTCAACAGCACAACTTTACCTTTAAAGGGATACCTTGGCCAATGAAAGAGTTTGCCTCAGGCAGCTAGAACCTTCTTTCTCTGCCTGGAGACAACCAATAGTAACTGGTTACAACTCCCTGTCCACCCACCCCCTTATTTTTGTTGAAGCTGACAACTTTTACCTCCGAGCTGCTTGGCAGAGGTAGAGGTAGCAACATTATTAACCCTTAGAGAGACTGGAGTGGACACAGAAGAAGGCAAGTAGAAAACAAATTACAAACCATAAAACCAAGTGGGGAGGGATTACTCCTTCACAGACACATATGCCATATTTTACGGGATCCTGAGGTACTCACTGATGGATTCAATAATTCCTTTATATTTTTCCTCTGGAGCTATGACGACAATAACAAAGGAGCATTCTCTAACTCAACACATATGCTTCAATTTATAACTTTAAAATATCAATATATTTTGAATGAAAATAGACATTCATAGGTTATTATGGGTCAAAAATCCTTTTCAAGAACTGCCACATCTTAGTTTATGGGGAAAGCAGTGGGGTTTTATTTACCTCTGCTTCTTAGCTCTCTTAAAGCAGCTCTGTAATTTGAAAAACCACACTGAATGTTTTTGCTTCTCTTCTGTGTCAAAAATAATAATTCTGAAACCAAAAGTCTGCTTATAGTTTTGTTGATAGCAGATGGGGGAACAGTGTCCACCCTGTTCACTCTTAAAATTGTCTTTGCTTTGCAAAGCTTTGAGCAAATAAGATTATTCTGATAGCATTAAACAGAAGGGGATAAGAGAATCGCAAGCACAAACCTTAAATCAGGTAACCCTGCGACCACTTATAATCAAAACAATAAAACTGACCAACTGATGAGTAACCATGTGTGTTGCCTCATGATTCTATGAGGTGCTTCACACGAATGGTGTGAAACACAGTTCGGGTAGCGCAGGGAGAGCGGGTTTAGCCCACTCTCCCCGCACACGGGCAGGGAGCCATCCCTGGGTAGTCGGATCGGCCACCCGCACGACTGCCAGCTCTGTCACGGAGCTGGCAGGGGCAGCAGAGATTGGGGGCCAGCTGGCCGCCGGAAGTTCCAGGATGCACTTGCGCGGGGCATTCTGGCGAGACCTCCAGAGCTGGGAGGCTTGTTTCAGCCTCCTGGCGGGGGTCTCCTTGTGTGTTATCACGGCGCGGATCCGTGCTGCGGCAGCATATAATCAACAAAATGGGGTTAGCGGAGCATTCGCTCCACTAACCTCGTTTAAGGGGAGGGATAGCTTTTGCGGTTTGCTGCCGAGAGCCACGCGGCTCGCATGGCAGCAGACGACCGAGGGAAATTGGGCTAGGCTCCCTTAGCCCGATTTCCCCTGGTCATAAGAATAACTTCTATTTGTGTTTTCCAAACAACACTTAGTAATTGCACTGCAAAATACCTATTAGTGCCTGTATGAGGTACATCAATGTGTGAGGAAAGGTTATACCATAAAGGATATGTTTGAGCAAGTCTCCTCAAGCCAAGTGCAAAACACTAATCACTGGCTGTTTTATCTTTCACCCTGCACAAACCACGTACATGCTTGGCAGGAGGAACCCCAAAGCACACAGCCTATATTCTAACCAATAATATTAACAAAAAGCAAATAAGGTTAAAAATACATCTGTCAGAATAACAGTGGTACATGGGGTTGAACTGTGCAATCCTGTTTTTCTTCTTTATTGACTGAAAGTTTCATGCAATGAGTCTCTGAGGCCTCACCATAAAAGTAGTGAAAGAAATAGAATAGAGGTGGCAACTTGGTTGAACTCATCCAAGAAGGCCTCTAATTTCTTCACTATGGAAAACTAATGGGCATTTTCTCTCAGATCTTTATAATGAGTACTACACTTCATGAGTCACGTAAGTCTGGAAACAAATACATTTTATTTTGCGTTTGTCTAAACTTTTGTCTAAACTGCAGCACATTATTCACATATGTCCTCAGTCAGATTCAATCTCAGTTCCCATTACTGACTACTATACCAATTTAATCAGAAAAAGGACCTCTGCATCCTATTTATTCTGTTTCTAAGTTGGCATTTCCTGTGTTAACCCTGATTACCAACCTAACATGCTTTTTGGAAACTTGTTAACTTCCAGATAGGCAGAAAATCAAAGCTGCCTTTTCTCTAACTTGCCTGAAAGATTTGCTTGCCTAATGACAGAGATTTTACCTCATAGAACAAAAAATAAGCTATTGTGAAGAGTTCTTTTAACACCACATCATTAGAAAGGGAGAAACCCAGCAGGACTGACATCATAAAAGTTATGCATCTTTAAAGGAAATGTACCTAAAGAAAAGGAGATAAAGTGGTATCACAGTTTCCAAGGAAAACTGCAAAGTTGTATAATTAAAGATTTGCAAAACTATTCTTACCACCAGAGAAATGTTGCTAGTCTTTTCAAAACTGGTTTGATTTTCTGCAAGATTCCTCAGATGTTTCTCCTAAGCAGGAACCCACAAATCAGCCTCAAACTTCATTTTGCTTAAATAAAATCAATAGTAACTTTATTCCCACAATTTATTCATTTTTCAGAAGCTAACTGCACCCAGATTTAGGGAATTTTTTCCTCCCACCACATTCCACACCATCCCTCAGGATCTCTGGACCCACAGCAGCAATTTTCCAGGAGGCTCAGGAAGCTATAGTACTGAGGAGGTAGAGAAGATCATTTGTGCAGGTTAGGGTGAAACCCAATGGACTCAGTGGGACTTTTGGAAGACTACAGTCCTAAAGTCCCACTACAGACCATTCAGAAAAGCAGAACAAGATGGAAAGAAAAGTGTGTTGTGATCTGTGCTTCAGCTAAGAATGCAGCCTGAAAGCAGAACATATTTACACTCTTTAAAATATGGCAAATAGACTGGGGCGTACCTAGGGTGGGGCAGGCAGGGCATGTGCCCCAGGCGCCACTTGAAGGGGACACCATTTAAAAAAAATTTTTTTTAATGACTACCGAAAACAAGATGGCCACCGTGTATGCTCAAATGGCCTCTGTGAGGCCCTAGGCCATGCCAGGCCTCACAGAGGCATTTGAGCATGCGCAGCAGCCATTTTGTTTTCAGTGGCCATTTTAAAAAAAGAATTATTTTTAAAAATGGCCACCGCACATGCTCAAATGGTCTCTGCGAGGCCCTAGAGGCCAGAGTGGGGAGGGGAACCTTTGCAGACCTCCCCACGGCCTTTAGGAAGCCCCCTGAAGGGGCTACAGGTAATTTTTTAAAATATATATATAATATGTCACTGTACACATATTTCGTTTGGCACTATGTACAGAGAATCAGGGCTTGTGAATACTGAGTTGAAGCTTATGAGCTAGAATTGTATTCATTTGCTCTTACATTGCTTCTTGTGATAAGTGAGTTAAATGTGATGGCTATTAATGGTGAGTTTGTCTTTGAATCAGTGTGAAATCATTAGTATTAAGGCCCACTGGGAGTTTCTTGCTCTCTTTCTCTCATTTTAACTGTCTTCTGAAAAACTGGACTATATTCCAAGCAGTGCCACAGTTTACTCTGCATATCCTTTAATTATTTTCAGAGTATCTGGGAAAAGTCAAATTCTCCATTTATTTTTAAAACTTATGTAATAGTGATGCTACAATGCATAGTAGAGAATTAGACAGGCACTTCTGTTTAGTTTTCCAAGCACACATCCACATAGTATTTGGGTATTTCATGAGCCCCAGCATACTGAAATGTGTAGTTTCCCAGCATTTTTTGGTCTGGCTACATCAACTGCTAAATAGTTTTCAAAATATTAAAAGATTAACTAGCTTGACTTGTATTTTTCAGCTGATATTATGGTAAAGTTATCTGAAAGATGGGTGTCAGATGTTTGGACAGGGGGCACAATTTCAGTGCTTGCCCTAGGCGCTATTTTCCCTAGATACGCCTCTGCAAATAGATAATCTTCATCAAAGTGTAGTACGGATGTGGTTCAGTTCAGCTTCAGCTATACTAAGCTGAATAGGGACAGTTGCTATTCTCCTGCTAAATATATGAGAGCCAACACTTTAAAAAGTTCTTTCTTTCCCCATTACAGGGGGCACCCATGGTTTCCTGTTATGTCTGAACAGGAAACCATGGTTGCCCCCTGCTATCTGGGAAATAACATTTTAAAGCGATGGCTCTCTTATATTTAGCAGAACAGCAACTGTTCCTGTTCAGCTCAGCATAGTGTTCTTCTCAGTGGTTGTCACTTGTGTCTCCCTTGTATTTATTTTTAATTGTGAGACAGGAAACCATATCTTTCACAGAACATGATCACCAAGTTCTTACACTTCATTTAGAAGCTTTCTCTTTATCGACAGACATACAGAACTACAAGCTAGTGGGAATGCCACATTACACTGTAAATGCTGATCTATATTTCTTTGGGTGTTTTGAAATTCAACATTTAGACAAACAGAACTGTGAAAAGTATGAGGAACGTGCAGAGTAAATGAACAGAGAAATTTTGTGAATAGTGAAAGAAAATACTGCTTGATAATCTTTGAGAGATTTTGATAAAAACAATTCTTTGAATTTGTTGGGTTTTTTCCTATTATCATAAATACAAAGTTAATCTGCCTTAAAGCTGCTGTGCTATAAACACATACCTTTCGCAATTGGGTCCTACTCTGTTGATCAATTTTTCCATGGCTTCTTCAGTCTCTCTCAGCTTATCTTGAAGTTGGGCAAGCTCATAGTCAGCTGCAAAACAAATGTGGTCCCAAGAGGCATCAATAACAGCAGCTCTGAACATTTACTCCATACAATCAACACTGACTGAAAACACAGCAAGCAAATGGAACTTCTTCCAAGGGAACCACAAGAGGCAACTAAAAGAGCTTTACCAGCAAACAAATGGAAATAATCTTGTAGTCTTTCCATATGAATGAAAAGAAAAAGAGAGATTTCCCTCAGGATAGGAGAAAAATATATAATGCACTCAATGGCTCATAACTAGTCATCTGCAGAGTGATTGGCTGATTGTAAATGCCTAGAGATGGGAAAGGCTGACACACAACAAATCACACAATCTAATGACTTACACATATTCAGTACAAGAGTGAAATTATTTCAATATTTTCATCAAAAATAAGGATGTTAAGTAGAAGAAGAAATCAAAGTAAGGGGCTATAGGATCCTTCATAGTTTTCTCAGTACTTAAGGATAAATTAGAGATTGGTTTGGCTGCCGGAAGAGTAACTTCTACCCTAGGCCAGAACTCAAAAAGCCTCATCCCACTGGGCTTGTATAAAGGATTTCTGACTACTACTACTACTTTTTTGCCCTTTTAAGCATAAGCCTCCATTCCAGATCACAGATCTCTCTCATTTTCAATAGTGTTTTGTTGTGAAGGTAAGCAATGGGATGGGGAGACGCTTCCATTAAAGCAAGGATGGTCCAAAGTCCCCTTAGGCATGCCAACTAGAAGAACAGTTCACTTTCCAAATTATGGGTGCAATTTCTATTCAAACTTTGAAATCATACTTACTGATTTTCCTATTCATGTTTCCAGATGCTGAAGGGGGACATTTCCGTTCAACTGTTGTGGTTTTCCCCTTTGAAGAAAGCTATTAATTGGAAATGGTTACTATTATGGCAATAGTGGTAAAGTTGTCTTTAAAAGAAATCAAGAAAGAGAGAAGAGGCTAAACAATCTGAAAAACAAGGTCTGAAAACTCTACTAGAAATGGCAGAACAGTTGCCTGGTCTATAGAAATTCAAGTTAACTGACCTCTGAGAAATTCTCAGTACTATATGCTTTAAACCTGCAATTGTTTCAAGGTATCCTTCCCTTCCTGTGTGGGCAGAAAACCATTATAAGGGGAGCATAGCCTTGTGAAATGTCTCTCATAAATATTTATAAATTCTGACTTATTTGTTTTCTTTTGGCAAAAAAACAAACATACATTTTTCTGGCTGTTCACATCAAAATCTGCCATAGAGCCATGTGCCTTCCTCTTGCACAATGGCAGAGTGATGGCAATTTAACTGTGCTTGAACAACCCAGCTTGGTCCCATAATCACAGCACATGCTATAAGCAAAAAGCTCTTAGATAGAACGTACCCCCATCTGCTGCTTTATCATTAATTTTCAACCTTATTGTAATAGTAAAGCCTTTATCATTATGACGTAAAAGAAACTAGCTCAAGTTTCAACATTTTCAAGAGATTGTTATCAATGCAACTATAGTTTTAAGGCTTAATTTTGTATTCTTACCTTAAAAAGAATGTACAATATGTATAAAAGGATCCCAAATCCATATATTGGTATGACTTGTCCCACAAGACCTCTGCCACTGCTGCCGCCACTGCCACCACTTCCTCCTCCTCCTCCTCCTCCACCTCCACCCTTGGCCTTGGCCACTGCTTCTGCAACATGAGACCTTGGGAAATGGGTAGCAGGCGAGTTGACTTCTGGAGATATCTGATGATGCATTGTTGGAGGATACTGGCCAGTCTTTCCTGAAAATCAGCATTGTTAAAAAAATCAGTTTTGAAATAGACATTTATTTATCTTCTGCAAAAATAAATCCTAACACATACCTATGTTTTTCACATGTGGATTGCAAATACTAAACAATTGCAATTTTTACATCTGTCACATGTCACATGCCTTATGTGGGTAGAAAGCTCATACAACAAGGCTCCCACATAACTCATCAAAGGCACGATGCCTCTCAATACCAGTTGCAGGGGAGCAACATACCTCTTGCCTGTGAGTTCCCCAGAGGCATCTGGTGGGCCACTGTGTGAAACAGGATGCTGGACTAGATAGGCCTTGGGCCTGATCCAGCAGGGCTGTTCTTATGTTCTTATCGTATGTATTGGTAGCTTGAACCCACTTGAACTAGCACTGGACAAATGAATGCATGTAGAAGGCTGAAGAAAATGAGAGGTTGTCTATGATACCAACAGTTCGCCAAGACAAACATTGCCAGCCAAGCATATAAAAAAAACCACCTACTTTGTTCAAGTAGGAGACAAAGAAGCAAATGTTTAGAAGTTAACAGGGCACATAGGCATGATCTAGAGATCTGTATATGCAGGCAAGAACCACATACACATACACAGCCAGAATTTCATTTGTTCTTCAACTTGGTGCTTTGGAACAGTATAGTTCCCACTGCTGCAGGAAACAAGGTACTTTTAGAAATTAAACAGCTTGGGTTTTTCGGAAGTGGAAACATCATTGCCAAACAACAAATGAATCTCTGGCTGGAAAAACAAACCTCCCCTGGTCTCAATCCAAAGGAGTATGTGATCACTCTCTTTTTACAGACACATTAACATGAACTAGCCGACGCCCACACCGAGTGTGCAGTGCTTTGGGGCTGACTGTTTTCCCCTCCCTCTTCCTCCTGCCCTGGTCTCTCCTCTCTTCCCCTTCCCTCCAGCCCCATGCTCTGCAGCCCTCCTCCTCTCCTGTTCCTCCCCCCACACAGAGCCGCAACGGGTGGCCAAGAAGGGCCCCGCCACCGCCGTTTTTCTCTCCCTCCCATCCGCCTGCCACGGCTTTTCTCTCCCCCCACCCCCCACCCGCCGCCGCTTTTCTCTCCCCTGCCCGCCGGCTGGCCACCGCCAGCACTTTCTTCCCCCTCGCTTCCTCACTCCACCAGAACTCTCGCAGCGTGTCACGAGAGTTCCGCCGCCAAATCCTGGACATGCACCAGCTAAGAGAATTAATTATATAGATAGCTCTTTGCAGAATAGGTGTAGCAGCAAAGTTCTTATGCCAATGAAATTTACTCCCAAGGAGAGTTTACCTAACCATTTTTGTACAGGGAAAAGTCACCAAGAGGTAAGGAACTGCTGTAATTCTTTTATGGTGACTCATTCTTATGAGGTAAATTAGATACAACCATTGGAAAGACAGTGTTTGTTTTCATTAGAAAATATTCTTTTTTATATAGCTCTACAAAATTTGTAAAAACAAGTAACCTCAAGAGAATTATAGGTCCCTCTCATTTGCATTGATATTTCTCCACAAAACTGCTTTTGAAAAATTGTGGTTTCTCCAGTATACACAGTCTGGCCATTCTTGGCCCCAAAGTGTACATATATGCAGTATCACACATCCACAGAATAATCATGTAAATACCATTAAGGCTGTTTTCACAAGCAGCCGAGCCTGAGTTGGCCTGCTTACATGCAGTGCTGGGATCTGTGTGGACCCTGGAACTGCCCGCCCACCTAACCCCACTTTGAAGCCTGGCCTTTAGCCAAGATTAAGGGCATGAATGCACCCTTAACCCTGGTGCCAGGATCGTGTGTGTGCTCAGACTGTTTGCAGCCCAAGCACACACAGAGATGGGTGCCTAGAGCACCCGTCCCATAGGGGTATCCCCCAATGCACCACATTCATCACATGGTGCATTGTGGGATACGTGGAGGCCAGGACACGTTATCCCAGCCTCTGGAAATCCGCACTGCTCACAGCAGCACAGATAATGTGGGAGTGCTTCCCACCATCATTGCGAGATTGTCTGCGGGGGACCATTGAATGGCCTTGATGTGTGGTTATCAGGCCCATTCAGTGTGATGCAGTAGTTCTACTACAACTAGAGGGACCCAGGTTCAAATTCCCACTCAGCCATAAAGCTCACTAGGTGACTTCACTAGCTGACTTGCAAGTCACTAGCCTTCTTCACATGACCCTAAACAGGGTGAGAGAAGCATCCAGCCAGGGTAGGAGAACTGGACACATTAGGAACATAAGAAGCTGCCATATACTGAGTCAGACCACTGGTCTATCTAGCTCAGTATTGTCTTCACAGACTTGCAGCGACTTCTCCAAGGTTGCAGGCAGGAATCTCTCTCAGCCCTATCTTGGAGAAGAAAGGGAGGGAACTTGAAACCTTCTGCTCTTCCCAGAGTGGCTCCATCCCGAGGGGAATATCTTACAGTGCTCACACATCAAGTCTCCCATTCAGATGCAACCAGGCCAGACCCTTGCTTAGCTAAGGGTCATGCTTCCCAATCAGCGGTCACGTATTGGGAGATATCAAGGCAGAAGGAGCAGAGAGTGATTGAGTGGGAGCCAGGTAGCACAGGCACACTCCACCCAGATTTTCTACCCAGCATTTTACCAAAAATAGATGAGATGTCATCCTACCCAGCTCCCGCTTTCCACACAATGACTCTCTCCTCCTCCTCCCTTGATTTTTGAGTCCACACAGCCATGGATTGGGAGCGCACATGGCTCTCCTATCCTATCTGGACACTCCTCCGACTGTTTAGAGTTGTGTGAACAAGACTTTTATCTCTCAGTCTAACTTACTTTGGCCTCCATTGAACCATGTAAATTGCCCTGTACGTCTTTAAGGAACAGCAGGCTAAACAGCAAGTCAGAACTCACCAGATTCAAGCTATGGCTGCTTTCAGTCCACCCATCAAGGAACAGGCCACCACCTCTGTATCAGGAGCTTTAACAGATGGTGGGATCATGAGACACAAACAGGGAGTTCACAGAGAGAGTGGGTTCTAGTTGTGGCATCAGGCCACCCACAAAATGGGATCAGAATATATTGAAGGTGGAGACTCCAGGCATTTCTGGCATTTTAGAGTACTTCCAACATGTTCACATACTGAATGGCTGACTGAAATCCAGTCTATAAATACAGTGGTCCCTCGACTTACGAACTACTCGACATCCAAAGTTTTCGACTTACGAACGACAAAAATGACCGGAAGTCGTTGCCGGTTAGATGCGGCTTCCTCGACTTACGAATTTTTAGATGCGGTTTCCTCGACTTACGAATGTTTCCAGACCTCCGTGGGTGCGCTTTTCGACTTACGAAAATTTCGACCTACGAACGTGCGTTCAGAACGGATTAACTTCGTAAGTCGAGGGACCACTGTATAGCTTTGGTGCATTGCACTGAGAAAGTCAAAGATTATTTAATAAAATGAAGGCCACATCACTCCTTTACACACGAGAGAAGGATCTTACTTCCCTATGGACCATTAGTGCCTTGTGAAGGATGTTGCCTTAACTTTGGATAGATTCTGTGACTGCTGCATTAAGGAATTTTTAATAAGGCAGCCCATTATTTTAAAATCAGATTCCCTCTTCCCTTATGCACTCATGTGCTAGCCTGATGTCTCAAAAAGAAAAAAAGAAGAAAGTAGATGCATTATTTGTCCAAAGCAGTTTTCAACCTTTCTTCAGCCAAAGTTATTTAAAAGATACTATCAAACCTACATTTCACACACACAACAGGAGTGTGATTTTTGTCATTCTCCACCACCTCCCTGTGCAGTCCACTGTGCCTCCCAAAAATATGTCCCAAAGGGTTGTGGGACCCTTAGTCTGGATGACAGCCACTGTAGGTTCTTATTAGATTACTTTATGCCTTGTAACAAAAATTGTTTCATTATAACTGTTTCTGTAGAAAAGACATTAACAGTTTCAGGAGTGAATTAAGCAGAAGGAGAATTAAAGTGTTTACAATAGAAGAACAAAATACACTACAGTAAATAGGCAAACAGTTAAAGTAACCTATGCATTCAAGTCTCCCTTTACACATCCCTCAACGTTTCAGACTTAAAACTAACATTTCAAGGCTGATGGCTATAGTCAAGGTGGAATCTGTAACTGAAGAAGAAAGAGGGAAGATGCACTTTGGGTGTCTCTTTCTGCATCCTTAGAATGCCAACTACCTTTTTCAGAACAGGAAGAGTATGCAGCATAGCCCTTCATCAGTTCAGAATGGAGGTGGGGGAGCAACATGTAAAACCTGCTTCTTGCATGTGGAAACTTCAGATCCAACCCCTGGTTTCCAAATGTTTAATACAATTTTATGTTTCAAATTAAATTAGCCAGTTCCCAGCAATGGCTCAACATCTCACGTTGAAAGCACTGGCTTGAAAAGGGCCTGGATTTCAAAGATTAAAGTTCAAACTGTATTGTTAAAGTTAAAATTGCAGGTCAATTAATCAGCCTGCCTAAACTCAAATGAAAAATACTTCTTTCTATGCAAAATTTGACATTTCCACTACACAAGGTCCTGTTAATATCAATCATAAAATGACCTCAATTCCCTGAAACAGAAGTTCGTGCACAAAATATTTTCAAATGCACAATACATTAAGCCTCTTCACACAAGTACCTAACCTGGGTTATCTGCCTCTAACCCAGAGTTGTGTGAGCCAAGCAATACCCCCAAGCCTCCATAGTCCAAATCTGGGTAACCCTGCTTCTAAACCTCAATCATAACCCAAGTTAGTGAAGGGCTCTCAGGATTATTGATTGCGTCCACTTGTCTCATGGCCAGAGGGCAGCTGTTGACATCTGATGTTTCCCCTTCTCCTGGCAGTGGGGCACAATGGGGAGGCTTCTCCACTGCTCAGAGGTGCTTCTCCCTCCGCACACCAAAGGACCTGGCTGCAGAGCTCACCTGGAAGCGGGGCTTGCCGAGCCAACTAAAGGCTCTGCTCATCGGCCTTAAAAGGCTATGAACCCTTCCCAATCCCAAATCATCTTCTGTTCATGCGTTAGCCCCCATTATCTCACATTGATTTCTATTTTCTTTTTAATGAATATGCCCAGACATTAGCCATCATCTCACAGTAATTGATTTTTCTGAGACTTTGGCTATGACCGAATAAAATGTTATAAAAAACCATAACGCTGAGCCCCTTTTTGGCACAAAATTGCTTGAACTGATAGAGCTGATAATGGAAATTTTGGCAAACCTTCCCAGTTATTGAACTCAGAGACCTGTATATTTGGCTGTGAAAGACATTTTACTTGATCCTCTAAATCATGGCTGGCACCAGAGATTGGAATCACTGGCTTCCTGCCAAGGCCCATAGCCCAGCCAGCTCATCTGGGATGGAGCCCTCTAGTCCTGCTGCTGTCCCTGCTTGTTCACCAGGAGTGAGAAAGAGCAGTAGCCTCTACTCACCTTGCACTCCCTTATCTGGCTGGTGGTGCAGCATCCCCATCCCCATGGATCAAACAAATGGGCAGCAGTGACAATGTCAGGAGAGGAATTTCAGTGGGTGGGGGGCACACCAAATCATAGTATTTCAGCAAAGGAGAGACCACCACTACATAAAGCAGACTGTTCAGCTATTAAACACCTCTTACCATTAGGAAATCATTCCAAATGTCTAGCCTAAATCTGCATCCTTACCATCTCAACCCATTAGTTCTGGTCCTGCCTCAGGAACTAGAGAACACATATGCTGCTGCTTCTATGTAACAGCCCTTCGGATATTTGAAGATGGCCATCCCATCTCTCCTTGGTCTTCTCAAGAGTAAACACACCAGTTCCTTCAACTGTCCCTCACAGGACTTGGTTTCCAGACCCCTTACCATTTTGGTTGTCCTCCTCTAAACTCATTCGTTCATCAAAATCCTTCTTAAAGTGTCCAAAATTTGACAAAGTATTCCAAGTGAGGTGTGACCAGCACAGAATAGAGTGGAACGTTTACTTCTCATGACACTGTGCTTGTTTATGTAGCCTAAGATTGCATTTGCTTTTCTTTTTTTTCCTTTTTTTAGCAGCCGTGTTCCACTTCAGGCTCATGTGCAACTTGCCCATTAAGACATCTAGGTCCACTAAGGGCATCTTGCCCAAGGGCCTCTCCAAAAGCTGGGGGTGCCCAAGGGGAAAAAAAATGTTATGTATTCATAAAATGTATACCCCACCCTACAAGGAAAACTTCCCACAGCAACTAACAATGTTAGACACAAAATAATAAAACCATGTAAAACGAGTCACACTAAAAGCAGATTCAGCAACAACAAACAGAACCAATACAGCTGAGACCATTCAATGGCCTGGGCTAATGAAAATGTATTTATCTGGTGCAAAACTTAGTACAGACTCAGCACCATGTGTATCTTGGCACACTTGGCATTAGGAAGGGCAATAGAAAATGCCCTCTCCTGAGTCCCCACTCATCATACTTCATAGGAGGTAGGGATCCAGAGCAGAAGCTTCAAGGCTCTTAAACACTTGAGCAGGTAGGTTTGCAAGGAGGCACCCTTGAGGCTTCCCTGATTCTAAACTGCACTGAGTTTAAAGTTCAAGACCAGCACCTTGAAGTGGCCCTGGAAATGAACCAGAAGCCATTGAAGTTGCTTTAACACTGGAGTTATAGTCGTTCAAATAAGAGGTATCAGTCTGGTGTTTATAAATTTGCTTATACCTTGGATAATGCACCCGTAGCTCAGTGGAAGAACATCTGTTTTGCACACAGAAGGTCCCATGTTCAATCCCTAGCATCTCCAGGTTGGGCTGGCAAACACTCCTGCCTGAAACCTTGGAGAAGCCACTGCCAGTCAGTGCAAGTAACACTGAGGTAGATGGACCAATGGTCTGACTCAGTAAAAGGCAGCTTTCCAAGGCAAATGAATAGGATACAGCACCTTTTAGTTTTCAAGTTGAATCTGGAAAAAACTTATTGGAAAACCTTTTTATTTTGTTGCATGTTTTCATCCATCAAAGGCAGCAGTCACTGTGGTACTTCCTTTCACAAGGTCACAGATTTAAACACAGATTTCTAGGCATGTTGAAGAAAGCAGTTACATTATAGGGCTATACATTACTACAGGACAAGAACCAGAAGCTTTTAATGGGATATTTCTTCCTAAACTAGTTCTGAAAATATATGGGATATGGCCAGATCAATGTCTCCCTTTTCAAATCCTAGGAAGGGAGGTTTCTCAAACCCTTACAGACAGATATTGCAGCGTGCACAGCATGATTTAAGTCTTGCAGCCATCATCCAACCAAAGAATGGTTCTCTGCCCTTCTGTGTTCTGTGTATCTATAGACTGCCTAGGCAGTCCTCACTGCTGGAGGCAGGTGGAGAAAAGAAGACGACAGCCCAAACACTCCTAAATGCTCTTTGCAGTTCTTGCAGCAATTTAGTTGTTCAAAGAATAGTTTGGAGTATATGTAAATACAACTGAAATAGGTGTACTCCAACAGTATCTGATGTAAACATCTGAAATTCTACTCCAGCCATTCATTGCCTATGGTTTTGAGGTACAAGTGCAACTATGAAAGGTGAAATAAGGAAATAATTATGTTGTGAGGATGAACATGGCAAGACCATAAACAGTTTTTATCTAAAGGATATAGCTGTGCTTACAGAAATGGTATAAACTATAAATAGGGAAGCAAAGAAGTTGCAAAAGTACTTCAGTATTAATCAGGATGGTGATTCTTCATCTATAAGGGCAATTCTTAGTAATCATGTAGAGTTATGAAAATCCACTAGGAAAGACACTAAAAAACAATGGATGTTGTGATTGTGACAAGTTTGACACTAATGCTGATCAAGACCGGCTGCCCATCATAAATTGAAAAAAGAAAATAGGAATACACAATACAGATGATTTAAAATGATGTTTTTATTTCATACAGAACATGCAAAGCAATGTATGAACAGCAAAACAAATTATGGAAATGAACATTTAAAAAAGTGTATAACAAATGAACATCATGACAACTATGAGATGCTGGCAAATGGATGCTTTAAAATATGGCTTGAAAGCTTATTACAACACTGATGCAAAATAAATGCAGTTGTATCAGATGACTATAGCACTACTAAGCTATTACAGGCACTCTCCAAGCTACAAGCATCCAGATTACAGACATCCATGCACACAAACAAAGCTCCATAACATATTATATTAAGTCCCCAACTTACAAATTCCAACCCACAGAACTATATGCATCCCAAGTTATGAATATCCAACTTATTTATATACCACTTGACTCCGAAGGCTCTAGGCGGTTCACAAAAAACAAACAAACAAAAAGTTACAAAATTTTTCAACAAATACAACAAATATATACCACTTTTTCAACTAAAGTTCCCAAAGCGGTTTACATAGATATAAATATATAAATGACTCCCTGTCCCCAAAGGACTCACAACTAAAGAAAAAACATGATAGACACCAACAACAGCCACTGGAGGGATGCTGTGCTGGGGGTGGATAGGACCAGTTGCTTGCCCCTTGCTAAATAAAGAGAATCGCCACTTTTAAAAGGTGCCTCTTTGCTCAGTTAGAAACAACATAACCCATTTGTAAGTTGGGGACATCCTACTATCTTCACACTCCCTATGGTATAAAGAAGATCTCAAAAAATGAGAAGCATTTGTAACATGGAAAAGTACTGTAATTTCAATTTTATAGTTCAGTGATTATAGCATAAATGTAAGTCTGTAACTGTAACTTTCTAGGACTACAGCTAGAAAGTCTAGCCATACGAAACTGAGGAAGTATTTCCACCAGGAGAAAGCCCTATTGTTAGCAAAATGTGCAATGGTGTCACAGTTATGTTTTCCAAAGCCAAGTTTTCACAGACAGGCAATTTCTCTATCCCAACCCTATGGCACACTTTACCTTTAACTAGTCACACTGGGTGGTCTTGATAAACAGCTTCAGTTCCTTATCAGTAAAACAGGTAGGGACAGATCTTAACAACATGTTGTGATGGATGATGTTCTCTGCACACTATAATTGCTACTTGTTTTATTAAACAAGACTACTTCAACCTCAAAATAATATTACATTAACATAGTAAATACATCTGCAAATCACCTTTTGTGTGAATTCATGGAGCTGCTTAGAATCTACACGCCTTTCAAAATTCAGCACAGTTGCCAGTGGATCCACAGATGCGTGTTCTCCAAGACTACAATCCTATGCTCACTTACCTAAGTGTAAGTATCACGGAACTCAACATGACTTACTTCTGAGGAGACATGCCTAGGACTGCACTATCAGCTGCTTTGTCCTGTGTGGGAACCACGTGGGAGAACGCTGTGCAAAGCTCGAGATAGCTAGTCCTGCAAACGGACTTGGGTGCACGTGTGTATTCGCGCCGCTCTACACGTGCAAAGATGTTTTTCTATTTTTTTCCTCTTACAAGTAAATACTGGGAAAGCTTCTAACATGAATAGCTCATCCAGTTAGCATTCTGCATAAAGAATCGTGCACGACTATTACATTAATATTCGCTAAGTACCCAGAGCCGTGTGGTTCACACTTCAGCATCATCAAGAGTCTACTCCTGCAGACGTCCCTACATAAGCTCCATTGAGAAAAAAGGGAATCAAGAGAGGGCCGCGCCGTGGCCCACGGAGGGAGGGAGGACCTCTTACCCTCGGGCACGACGGCCGGCGTAGGGGAAGCGGTGTGAGCGGGCTCCTGCTGCTTCCAGCTCCGCGAAAGGAAGACCTTGGGCAGGAGCAACGACACGCACAGTACTACGCAGGAGGCCAGGGCCACCTTTCGGAACGTGGAGTACGCCATTGCCAGCAGCGCGCGCCGCCGCCAGTTCGGAACAGCAGCAGCGCCACCCGGACAGAACTCGCGGTACCGCTTCCTTTAACGTCACATCCGGCCTTTCTCCAGTCCTAAGCCGTTCGGGAGTAAGCAGCTGCAATTTTGGAGCATGCGCAAAGCTCACACTGTTTCTGAAAAAGGTCATCGCTGTTTCTGAAAACTCCGCCTGCCGTGCTCACTCAGTTACTCGCTCCCTTTGCCAGGAACCTGGTGGGACGGGAGGCTAGGTAGCGAGTACTCCAAGAGAGCCTGGTCGGTGGCGTTGATCTCCTGCCGCTCAGGAGCCTCCAGTGCAGAGCAGCCAACTGGAAGCTCTCCAGCTATTTCTAGACTACAGCTCCCATTACCCTCAGCCTCAATTTACTGCAGCTTGGGATGATGGGAGTTGTAGTCCAACAACAGGTGGAGAGCCTTAGGTTGGTCACCCCTGCTTTGCTGCCTGCGGGAGGGGAGGGCCCATGGGGAGGCTAGTCTGAGGGCTAAAGGCCACCACCAGCCTCAGAGGCAAGATGCCTCTGGGTACCAGTTGCAGGAGAACAGCAGCAGTAGAGGGAACATGCCCTCGCCCAGGGGCATAACTACCATTAGGCAAGGGGAGATGGCTGCCTGGGGGCCCCCACACCTCGAGGGCCCGCCCAGAGGCAAGTCACATGTGAAGTTAGTGTGTATGTATCAGCGAGGGGCCCATTTTAAAATTTTGTCTCTGTGCCCACTCCAGCCTCCTTACGCCCATGCCCTCGCCTCTTAGCTGTGGGCTTCTCCGTGCCATACTGGACTAGATGGGCCTTGGCTTAGGCCTGATCCAGCTATTCTTAAGTTCTTACCTTGACTCTCTGTCATGAGTGGGGGAGGGGCCTCTCCTCTGCCACCTCCTTCTCCTGATCAGTGTTGGAGCTGCTTCACGGGTGCCACAAATGGGGGGCTCCTGCAAGGAGCAGCCGTCTCTATGGGCAGCTCGGGAGTAGCAAGGTTGGAGTGGGCCCAGAGACAAGATTTTAAAATGCCCCCCCCCCAAAGCTCAGCTCATGAAGTAAAGAAGGCTGAATAGTGGTAACAAAAATGTCTGTGTGTGTATAACTTATGTGCCACAATAGAACATCATCCTAAATTGTTTTTTTAAAAGGTTTTGTAAATTGTGGACGATGCAAGTCATTTAATGGTACTAGAGAAAGACATGCTGTTCTGGTAGCTCCAGGTCTTAACACATCAATTTTGGAGGATGAATACAACTGAAGGAAGCCCGAGTGGGTGCGCAGCTGGAGGAGTCAGTCATGTGACTTGCCTCGGGGGGGGGAGGCAATGGGCCCCCAGACAAGTGTCTCCCCTTGTCCTATTATAATTACGCCCCTGAGGCAGCTCACCATATAATGGGCCCCAGCACCGCTCATAGCTATGTCAAGTGAGGTGAAAGTGGCTGCGAGCCACTGTTGCAGCCTCCCTTGCCCACACGCTTGCCTTCTCCCTGCAGCCAAAAGTTGGCTGGGATTGGAGCAAGGATTCCTCCCTCCCAGATACCTCAGCTGGGCCCAATCCTGATTGCTATGTTGCCCGGGGTGGGGGTCATCTGCCTCTCTTCTCAATTGCTCATCCCCCAATAGCCTCCGTTGCCCAGGAAGAAAAGCAGGCAGGCAGGGATAGCATCTCCTGGGCTCACTTGTTTGCACTCTTCTTGGCAGAGCAGCAGCTTTTTGTTGTGCCATCTGAGGGACAGCAGGTAGAGGTGGCCGTTTGTTGCCTTGTGCGCACCTGTGTGCAGCAAGACATTTGAAATCACGAGCTTTCCAGAGTTGACTAACTTGTTTGTGTTCTTGGTGGCATGGTGCTTAGGACTGGGCCTACTGCACCATCCAGAGAAAGTGTGTGTGCATAGGTGAGGTAGTGGAGGAGGCAGCTGCTTCTACTTTCTCTTTGCTGTTAAAAACATTTTCATATACCACTTCAACAACAACAAAAGTTCTCAGGGTAGATTATGTAGCAAAGAAAAGATGGTTCCCTGTCCCACAGAGCTCACAATTGAAAAAGAAATGGAAAGAACATGCAACTATCAGAGCCTGGACAGACTAGAATTAATTGGGCCCTTCCCATGTGTTCCTGCTCTTCCTTTTTGGTTTCTGCATTCCCACGTTTCCAGATCAATGGGACGCCCATAATGTAAGAGTTGGGCCTCATTTTTAGATCTTTTTAATTGTATAGTGAAAAAAGGCAGTGTTTTTAATATGATGGACAGTTATATTAAGGTCAAGATCGTCAATTATGCCTAGGAAGGAACTGGTAACCAGTCTTGAGAAACACTTGAGTATTGTGCTTCATTAAAGACCACCTTTCAGCAGTGATCTCCCCCCCACCCCCCAAAAAACAACAACAAAAAAACCTGTCATGTATGGCCTGGCAGCAATCACATTTGGAGGTTGAGTTGCTGGGATCTCATCTGATAAAAAGGTCACTGTCTTCAATTCATGGAAACATCCATAGATGATATCTAAAGGTTCCATATGTAATCCTGGCCCAGGAGTAAGGCTGCATAGCCAGGATTTGCAAAGGTACCCGTATGTGCCTCTGTAAATGGCCTGTGCCATTTCCTTTTCCAGATCATAGAAGCAATTTCATTATTCCAATCTCATATGAATTTAGGTTCTTATTGGCTTGTCTTCATCCACCCTGCAACAGACACATATTAGGGATGTGCATGAACAGGTTTGGAGGCCCTTTCACAGGCCTCTGAACTGGTTTGAACATTGCCTGGCTCGAGGTTCGATGGTGGGGTAGTAGTGGTGACTTTAAGGGCGGGGGAGGATGCACATACACACACACACCCCCCCGCTGCCACGTTTCCCCACTGACGGGCTTCACTAGAAGCTCGTCGGGGTGGTAGCGTACCTCCCTGCTGCCCTGCTCTGATGTCATCCAGAAGTACCCAGACGTAGCAGCTACGACAGCGTGCGCACTTGCAGTTGCTACTTCCGGGTACTTCCAGATAACGTCAGAGCAGGGTGGCAGGGAGGTATGCTGCCGCCCTGACGGGCTTCTAGTGAGGCATGTGCCAGTGGGAGTAACATGGCGGGGTGGTGGTAAATGCATCCTTCCTCGCCCTTAAAGCCACCACTGCCCCGCCATCGAACTGGCCCCTGCTGGTTCCGTGCACATCCCTAACACATATTGGACGAAAATGGGAAATAATTTGAATTCAACAAAATACAATTAAAACTTAATTTTGTTTTTCTGAATCATACTCTGTTATAGATCTTTAGTTGGCAATCTATATTCCAAAAATTATTTCAAGCCTGTTCTCACATTTTGTGTGCAGAATGAATTGTGGATTAATGAATGGAATTAATTATCCCAGCATATTGTTGAAAATGCGGGGGGGAGGTTTTGACATATTTGAGAATTTTTATCAGGAATTCAAGTGATAGGTGAAAGGATGTATGGGTTGAAACAACCCATGTGCAGGAATATGGAGAAAGGACTTAGAGGGCCATGTGGAGAGGCAGTGAGATAGCAGCCTGGTCGTTGCTTATCCCGTATACATTTTCTAAATATTCAGAACACTGCTCACATTTTAGATCTTGCTTCACAATCAGGAAAGCAACAAACCTGTACCAGTGTGTTCTAGAACTGGAATTGGAACTAATCAACCAGAATCTGCTCTATAAGACATGACTATACAGATGTCTCTGCGCTTAACAAGAATAACCCTATTTTTTACACGTGATTTGCACCTTCCCAGGACCAGACTAAAGAATAATTGACCGCACTATATTTGGGATTTTCCACTCCTTTCATTCATTCCATTGTGGCTGCATTTCTATGCACAGCACAAATTGACATACCTCCCACCTAACCCTTCTCCCTTCCCCTTGAAATAAATCTCTGCACTACTGGCAATATTTTGTTCCTCAGACTATGAGTATTATAAACTTCCCTATAGCTTAGAACAAGCATTCAGCTCCCACGTCTTGCCATGAAGGAACAGTGCTGTGAATGTAATATGAACTGAACAGAACTTAAAGAAGTAACATGAGGTACATTCTCTATATGAAAAAAAACTATAAGAATGTTTTGGAGGTCTGTTCCTTGCTATAATAGCAAATCCAGTTAGCACATTAATATACATTAACCCCTGCTAACTTGGCAAAGAGACACCTTTTAAAGTGGTGATTCTCTTATATTTAGCAGGGGGAGAGTAACTGGCCCAATTCCACCCCAGCACAATACCTCCAGTGACTGTTGCTGGTGTATATTTTGTTTCTTTTTAGATTGTGAGCTCTTTGGGGACAGGGATCCATCTTATTTATTTATTATTCCTCTCTGTAAACTGCCCTGAGCCATTTTTGAAAGGGCGGTATAGAAATCAAATACAATAA
Source organism: Hemicordylus capensis (assembly GCF_027244095.1). Lineage (NCBI taxonomy): Eukaryota > Metazoa > Chordata > Lepidosauria > Squamata > Cordylidae > Hemicordylus > Hemicordylus capensis. The sequence goes on along the minus strand of NC_069657.1, from coordinate 120,862,946 downwards.
TAATAATAAAATAATAAATAAATTTTTTTAAAGGGAATTGGTAGTTTACAAGGTTGCCTGTTTTTTTGGCTGTGCTGTGAGTTCCAATTAGAGGAGGGATATATGTGTGTAAAATATGACACAAAAAGTGTGACTATGGTGCCATTGTGATCGTTTTTATGAGGGCCTTGAATGATTTTGCCTTGAAGTGGAAGTGGCACAGCTTATCTGGCCCTTCTGTAGCAGCTGTTAAGGGATTCTTCTTGCCTCCTCCCACCCCCATCCCAGACCTGATCAACTGCAAATAAGTTGAATTCTATTTTCTTGAAATATAAACATATGCAATATTTTCTCTCAAAATGTATATGTAAGTTTTAAGGTTTCTTTCAAATTGTAAGAGTTAAGGGAGATCATAAACAAATTGCTTTTGCCATTTGGTATAATATAAGTCAGCAAGACACACAAGATTAGGAGGACATTACATGTCCCCCAGAGGCAGGATCAGTTTCTGGCCTACTGGTATTGGTCCATGGTCACCTAGCAGTACCAGGTTCCCATTCCTGCAGACAATGAGGCTATTCACATGCACATGCAAAACCGGGCTAAAGAAGCCCGGCCCAGTTTTGCACACACATGTGAACCACCGGGATTGGGCCTGATCCCAGTGGCACCATGGTGGCAAACCCGCTTGTAGAGCCATCCTTCAAAATGGTTTGGAGAACGAGCGCTCTCCTAACCCCATTTTGGCAATTGTGTGTTAGCCACGGCTGGCAGACTCGGGGTGGAGGGGGGTCCCAATAACACACCATGCACTTGTGTAGTGCATTAATGCAGCTCCGGGAGACGGGGCATTGCGTCCTAGCACCCAGAGCCACCAGCCGGAGCCGGTGCTCATCTGGGCCCACCCAAGGAGGCAGAACTGCTCGTCTGTGGGGAAGGTAAGTTTAACTCGCCTTCCCCACAGACTGCCCCCTAGCACTTCTCACAGATCGTGGGAAGGGGCTCAATGCCTCTAGTCCAGTCTAATGAAAAGCCATTTCATATTCAGTATCTTTTCTGCCCTTTTGCCAATTTTGTTTGCTTGGGTACTATTGAGTAAAAAGGACACACACACTTGGATTCTTGGGTCATTTTGATTCAAAAATAAAGGCAATAGTCTGCTCCAATTAATTAAACAAACTGATATAAAATGCCCCTGCTTAAATTTTACTTTGCATATCCATAATCTCTGCAATACATTTTATGTATACTTTACCCTTGGGTAAAAAATTGTGAGCATATAAATGCTTTCTCACATAATCTTGCTAAAGCACATTCCTGCCTATAAATATTCATACTACTGCCAAAACATTTACAAGGTTTCCCCAAAGGTGAAATATGTGTAATGTACTTTGCCTTCTGGGTATAAATATTATCCAATACATTTTGGTTAATATGAATACACTAATTATTCTTGTAACCCTTTTTAAAAGGGTCATCCTCATGATGTGAATTTTTTTTAAAAAAATGTAATTACAGTAATTGGATACTTAATCTAATTAAAATTGGCTTTATCTTTAATGGGAATTTTTCTAAAGACACAGAATGACAATTGACTTTTTGATAATCACTGTTTTTCTTTCTGCTGGAGGATGCATTTAGGATACTGGAAACCAGAGAACACAACCTTCATATCATCTGCCAAATGCCTTTGGAGCCAGACAAACTTTGGTTTTATCCATTGTAGGGAAAGCATTAATGTTAATTATGAGACTGGGATATTCTTAAATTTTATGATGCTATTGATTTTCATTGAGAGACAGCTACCATTGAATAAAAGGACTTAGGTAGTGCAGAGTGTGAATACAGGTTTTCTGTAGGTACAGCACAACCTGATTTGGGGGCATTAAATGTAAGTTCTCATTCGGCAGAGGAGCAGGTCAGGATCATTTTTACTCATGCTTAAAGGTGCCATTCCTCACCCTGCCAAAACGATTGGTGCACATCACTAATGGCATTACACCAGCCTCACACACTCTATGGGGTGTGGCAAAAGAGCAAGACAGCTGGGGTGAGGTGAGAAGAGTAAGAATTAGCTGCACTTGTGGCTCATTTTCTGCCCTCCCTCCCGCTCTGCACATATCCGCCACCACTGGTTTAGACATCATGTGACACTGTGAATTAATCCAAGTTGAGCATTACTATCATAAGGAATGAACCCTAGTTTGATATCTTGGCTTGTTCACAAAGCCAAGTGGTTAGAACAAACTTGGATTTGTTGTGTTGATAGAATAGGAAATCCCAACTTATTTTAACCCAGGGTCAGAAGTTAGAAATTTCCTTTCCTCACACAAGGGCAGCTGTTTAGTGAGATGACCAGGTACTAATTCATTTAGTTTTGTTAACTTGTGCTACTTTTCCACATCAGACCATATCTAAAGCATCTCACAATATATATTAATAAATATCAAAATATGGCATCATATTAAGAAACAATTCAATTAGCCATTAATTACAAAACAACAAATTCGATTTATTAACAAATTCAGATAAAGTAAACAACAAACATACCATAATTATGCATTCCTACTGCACTACAAGGGCCCACAGCAGCCCAATTGGAATACAGGTTGGAATTTCAGAGGTGGACTCTTCCCTCTGGGTTAGATGGTTCACAGCGGGGTCCATCTCATATCAAGCTCTCACCCAATCAGGTAGCAACAACCGCAAAGGGGAAAACGCTGGGAAGTAACAGAGGCATTAAGCCCCCTTCCCCAGATTCCTAGGTGTTCTGGCTAGTATGTTTCTATGAGGACACTCTTAAACTTACCCTGATGATAGGACTTGGGACCAACATACTTTTCCTAAGTGCCAAAGCTGTGTCACATACTTTATCTCAGTTATCCTTCCAACAACTGAAAAGTAGCCTAGTATTAATATAGTAATATTTCAGGTATGAATTTCCCCACCTGCATCATATTGTAAACTACCTAATAAGGCTGTACACACAGTCAACATGTGGAGCCTAACCGAGCAGAAAGCCATCCCTGGGCAGCCGGTTCGGCCACCCACACAACTACCGGCTCCGTCACGGAGCCTGTAGAGGCAGCGGGGATCGGGGGGGCCCTGATCCCCAGAAGTCCCAAGATGCCCCACGCATCTCAGGGAGACCCCAAGGCCGAGAGGCTTGTAGCTTCCTGGTCAGCGGTCTACTCATGTGTGGCCGTAGCACAGAGCCGTGGCATGGTGGCACACAATCAACTAGACGGGGTTAGCAAAGCGCTCACTCTGCTAACCTCGTTTAAGGGGTGGGTATTTTGTGTGGTTTGCTGCCGGGAGCCGCACAGCTCCCATGTCAGCACACGACCAGGAAGAACCGGACTAGGGTCCCGTAGCCCAGTTCCCCCTGGTCGTGAGAATCGCCTCTATGTGCTGAAATTCATGGATGTCAGAGGAGAGATTTGAGCTAACAAGTATTCGCTTACAGCCCATTCTCTATATGGGATAGTCCACTTCTATGATCGGTTTAAACTAGAGTGTCACAAACAATGATTTCTACTTCTTTAAGTAGTTAGGTATTCTAAACTGCTTCATTCACTCTGCAGGAGTGGTGCCACCCCAAAGCTCTTATGGCCAATAAATATAGTCCACTCAACAAAGATGCCCACAAAATAAGGTCCATTCCCAACTATCTCGAAACCATCTCCTGACATTAGCATCATCTGATGAAACAACCACCAATATCCTAGACTATTAGCAAGCAACCCACTTACATAGGAACATAGGAAGCTACTTTTTACCAAGTCAGAACATTGGTCCATCTAGCTCAGTATTGTCTACACAGACTGGCAGCGGCTTCTCCAAGGTAGCAGGCAGGAGTTTCTCTCCACCCTATCTTGGAGATGCCAGGGAGGGAACTCAGAACTGTCTGCATGCAATCTTACAGTGCTCACATGTAGTCTCCCATTCAAATGCAAACCAGGGTGGTCCCTGCTTAGCAAAGGGGTCAATTCATGCTTGCTGCCATAAGACCAGCTCTCCTCCCTTAACTTAAGAAAGTAATGGTTGGTTAGCAGTCTACTGATATAAACAATATCGGATGTTATCTTTCTAAGAGATGCATCTGAAAACTGGCGAGTCTTGAGAACAGAAGAAGAAGAAAAACAAATGATTCCTTCAAATGGCTTTCACTGGTGAGCCAAAGGGAACAAACTGGGAGCATTTCATTTCTGCCTAACTGAAAATGCTCCTCAGCAAACAGGTGAAATTTATCTAAGGTATTTATTTATATGGCCGCCATGATTACCACCATAACATTTTATTCTCACAACCATATGAAGTAGTGACAGTTTATCTTCTCTGTTTTGCAAAGGAAGAGATCAGGTACAAAGAAACAAAGTGCATTCATGATGGAAATTGAGGATGAGTTAGAAATATAAATCAACTATCCATTCTTCCAGTCTTGTGCATAAAACATTGTCCGGTGGCTTTCATATATTCCTACAGTGGAAATTAAGGACTTCATGCTTTCTGAGATGTATCTTCATAATTGGCACATCACTGCTAGAAAACGATGACTTTCGATATGTAGACATTTTGACAAATGCTCATTTCTAGAATCTGCATGATTATGTGGGCCATATTTTGGGCCATTCTTTCATGCTGTTCTGGCCACATAACCAGGCCTTTAGTCTTCAGTTCCTGCTGTTCTCAAATGGTTGTTTTTCTTTGGGAACAATATGCCTGTTGCTCCCAGGAGTGTAGAGAAATAAATTCTATCCAGCTTTGAGGGAGATACCTTACCCATTCCTCTTCATCGCATTCGGAAAGGTTTACCAGAATGTAGTAGATAAAATCCTTCTCACAAACAAACAAACAAACAAACAAGCACACACTCACCCCTTGGATCATTTAATCTGTTTGTTTTAATATGTGCACATGAAGTGATATGTTATTATTACTACTAATGTATTTTTATATTATCCCGTATTTTCATCTGCAACCCACACACTTTTCCTAATGGTGAGTAGCGTTTGCTCTATAGCTTTGTGCTGGTACTGAAAATTCAAGGCTGCTCCAAAAGGCATTTGGATGCCATGGAAGGAATATTGGAGGGCTGGACTTCAAGTTCCCCAGCCGCACTGAGCAGGGCTTGGCAGTGGTGCAGCAAGACTGAAAACGGATGCTGAGGTGTCCCATTGCTTCAGCACTGGGCCCATAAGACTGCAATTAGAGTAAATCAATGGGATTAATTTATGAATAAACATATTTCGGATTGCATTGTTACTCTTATACTGCCACTGCGTTGCTGAGCATAGGAACCAACCTTGCTCTCTGTCTTCTGCTGCAGGTCTGGAGAATACCGGAGGTTACTTCTTGCTACCCTTCTCTCCTTTTTTCTGTTACCTTCCCCATTGTTCCCCTTAGGCTGCAATCCTATGCATACTTATGAAGAGCAAGCCCCACTGAACCCATTGGGCTTACTTCTGAGTAAACAGGCATAGGATTGTGCTGCCTGCCTGTAAGGTCCTTGTGGGCAGGGACCTGTCTGTTTTGCTTAGGTAATTATGTGACACACCATCTATACTGATGGTGCTATCTAGTAGCAGTAGCAGTAGTCACTTCTTTTCTGTCCTGCTTGATGAACATTTCTATGTAGCTTGAAAGTTTTCGTATTCCTGCAAAAGCAGGTCCAATAAAAGGTACTCTCTCTGCTATTTTGTAGTGTGAATAATGAACAAACCTTCCGAATTCTACTATATTTCTGTTATTTCAGTGATTTAGTCACTAGCTGACTTCCTGACTAAATTGACTTGAAGAAGTCCCACTGAAATTAAAAGGGCAGTTAAGCATGCCTGACAGGGCCTTTTAATTTCAATGGGACTTCCTCAAGTCAATTTAGTCAGGTTGTTAGCGGCTGACTTCAAAACTCTTATGGAAATAACCATCCCTGAACAGCCTGAAGACACACAGACACAATGCTTCTGGCTCCCAGAAGGTGGCAGCATCCATCTAGGAAAACAGCTAAGGACAACTCAGTCTGAGTTTTCTGTTCTGCAATCCTTAGCGAAGGAAGCTCTGATACGTTAGAGGGCCACCCACCCCCTGCCTTTTTCAGAGAGACAGATGATCAGATAATGATACTTCAATGATTGTCAAAAGCAATAATTATAGCACTCACTTCAAAGTGTGCCTGCTTTCTCACGGGTTCACAGGACATGTAATTCATCCAAATGGAAGCTGAAGATGTTCTTTAGCAGTTACTCCATACATCCATTTGTGTCACATATAACAGTCACAAAAGTATTATTAATTTTTAACTAAACATCTCCTTTGCCTTACCTCCAATACCTACTATATTTTCATGTCCTACAATGCAATACAATTATGTACAGTAGCAAACATCATTCAGCATTCAGCCCCATCTTGAAGAATGGATTAACATTTCTGATGATGCACGTGAAACTTGAAGAAAGTCAGCCAAATGTACCAAAAGCTAATAAAGGAATGCAGCATTGCACCAGAAGCAGCAATATATTTTAAATATGTTGCTAAACAGATTGCAATATGCTGATGAGGTTGTATGGAATATTCAATTTGCTTTCATAAACTGTATACACTTAAAAACTTCTAATTTTCAAGTTAAGCCTGATTTGTGATATGTATGTGTTAGAGCTTTTCCATGATTTTGCACATGCTTTACTGAATTTACTGAAGATAACTGATCAATTAGAAGCTGTAGAACTGGCTGGCTGGCTTTGGCCATTCACTTCTCAGACTCTTTTGCTTTTTGGCCCCATATAACAAAAGTTGTGCAATGTTTCTTCAGATAAAAGGCCATTGAAAGAGTTAGCTTGTAGTCACCACCACCATGTTTACATGTACTTTACTAATTACATTACAGCTTTCCCATGGAGAGTTACAAGTTAACAAAAGTTGTAGCCATTGACTTAGAAAACCATTGAGCTGGATTTCAGTGAGTCAGAAACATGTCTTTTTTCAGTCAGCGAAAAAAATCTGAGGAAATGGATAAGAAAAAGGAGGAGGTGAAGCTGTTATTGCCCCTGCCTATTTATTATGCTTTTGTTTCAATTGAGTTGAGAAGAAGATGAATGTGATCCACACTTTCCTTGAAAAAGAAGTAACTCTGTGTTAGCCAACTGTACTACAGTGCTTTTGGAGGTGGGGCAGGTGCAGTGGATAGGACACATGGTGTAGATTAGATGCATGTTGGATTTATAGTGGACTTGCAGATCACAGTCTTATAGTGAGTTTGGAGACTCCTGCTTCTTGAACTTTCAGTTCATCTCTCTTAGTACATAAAGTATTCTGAAGTTATGGTATGGAACTGAGTTCATGATGTTGTTGGTTCCCCTGTTTGGACAGTGCTCAAGCTATTACTCTACTCTGCCATGAAAATGGTTGAGTGTCAGTTCTTGCTTGGGCAAATGCTATTTATGTTCATTTTTTAAATCACACCTGAAGATATGCAAAGTATTGTGTAAAATCCACCATATATTGGTCCATATCTGAGATATTCCAGAACTGTTCCTAGGGTCTTGCAAAACACCCAGTGCTGGCAGCCCATTGGGTGCTGAGTGAGGCTTGAATGGGACTAACTGGAGCAGTAGTTATCCAGCAGCAGATACAAGATTCCATGTAACAAAGAAGGTCAGGACCGGGGAGAGCTCCCAGCAAGATAGATGTTGCTCTGGCAATGGTCAGAATGGAACTGAGCTCTTAAACAGTGAAGCAAGGACTTGCCTCCCCACCCCCCGCCCCCAATGAGAGCAGACAAGACAAGCTCAGATGAGATCTCAACTTGCACCTCAGATGAGAGTTGGAAAGAATATACAGGGGCAGAGACATGGCCCGAAGCCATGAATGGCCTTTTGGTCTGCCTTCTATCTTCCTAGCTAGGAGTTTAACAGAGAGAAATGACAGATTTCAGTTTCATAATTGAAGATTCATGAGCCCCTGGCATTAGGTCAGGTATAAAGTCCCCGTCTTTGGGATAGGTTGCAGATTGCTCTCTCTCTCTCTCTCTCTCTCTCTCTCTCTCTCTCTCTCTCTCTCTCTCTCTCTCTCTCTCAAATTTTACTTCAGACAGGCTTGGATAAGGCAGAAACCACAAGACAGACTTCCATAGACACGTACCAATACACATCCAGTCTACCTCAGACTTAATACTTCACCCTTCTGAGGTATCTATGGAGAGAGACACAACATGGCCAACAGCTGCCATGGAAGCTGCCACATCTCTTGACTTCTCAACCTGTGTGCGCATTGCCAAAAAAGCCCACAAAAAGCAAACATCATATTACAATTACAAAATACAGGCTTTCCCCAACATGTAGAACAGTGTAGATCTGTTTGAATTGTGCTGGTTCTGATCTGTTTCCATGTTGAATTCAAGGTGCTGGTTGTTACCTTTAAAACCCTATATGTCTCAGGCCCTGAATACTTGAAAGACTGTGTTTTGTCAAGTGATTCTGTCCCTGTTTTGAGCCCTTCTGGACAGGCTCTGTTCCATGTACCATCATTGATGGAGGCTCAGTTGATGCAGGACAGGGTCTTCTCAGTTGTGGCTTAGGAATCACAAGGAGTTAATGATGCCTCCTTCCTTCCAGCCTTCAAGAAGGTGTTAAAAATCTACCTGTTCTCCCAGGATTTTCACAGTTGATTGGAGGAAGCCTCTGCAAACCATGTCTCACATGCTGCATTTGATATTTTATTGCCCTGTGTTTCATTTTATGATGCGTATGTTATGAACTTTATGGTGTGTGTTTTTGTGAATTTTAATGGTGATATTAATGGTTTATCCTAACCATCTTGACGCTATTGCATATGCAGGGTATAAATGGAAAAACAAACAAACAAAATAACTTATTGTCAGAAAAAGTAACATGCAGCAGTCCCCAGTGAGTGCTGTGGCTTTTTGAATTACTTTTCTAAAACATAGATGGAGGTGCAATATTTTGTCTGTTGGTCTTCCTGTCCTCGGCCTAGTATAATGCAAATATAAAACAGGATAAAATGATTAAAGCAATTTTATGATAGTAAAAGACTGTTTAAAATTAATTATTTAAAAGTCAGAGAAAACATGTAAGTCTTAAGGGTCTTTTTGAAAACAGCCAGAGATGGAGAAACTCTAATTTTGACAGGGAGTGCATTCCAGAGCCCCAGGGCAGCCACAGAGAAGGCCCAGTTCCAAGAAGCCACAAAATGAGCCAGTGGTAGCCGTAACCAGCACGTCGACACTTTCAACGCGCTGTCCACCACAACCCCAAGATCCCTCTCCTTGTCAGTCACCAACAGCTCAGATCCCATCAGCGTATACTTGAAGCTGGGGTTTTTCATCCCAATGTGCATCACTTGACACTTGCCAACACTGAACCACATATGTCACTTTGTCGCCCACTCCCCCAGTTTGGAGAGATCCTTTTGGAGCTCCTCACAATCCATTTTGGATTTCACTACTTGAAAGAGTTTGCTATCATTTGCAAATCTGGCCACCTCGCTGCTTACCCCTGCTTCTAGATCATTTCTGAATCAATTAAAAAGCACCAGTCCCAGTACAGATTCCTGGGGGACCCCACTTCTTGCTTCCCTCCATTGTGAAAGCTCTCCATTTATACCTACCCTCTGTTTCCTGTCTTTCAACCAGTTAGCAATCCACACATGTACTTGTCCCATTATCCCATGACTGCTATGTTTCCGCGGAAGTCTTTGATGAGGAACTTTGTCGAAAGCTTTTTGGAAGTCCAGGTATACTATGTCAACTGGATCACTTTGATCCACACACTTGTTGACACTCTCAAAGAACTCCAAAAGGTTGATGAGGCCAGATTTACCTTTGCAGAAGCCATGCTGGTTCTTTCCCAGCAGGGCCTGTTCTTCTATGTGCTTTACAATTTTATCCCGAGGATGCTTTCCATCAATTTGCCTGGATCGGACGTTAAGCTAACCAGCCTGTAATTTCCCAGATCATCCCAGGATCCCTTTTTGAAAATTGGTGTTACATTTGCTGCTTTCCAGTCCCCCAGTATCCAATTGCAGGGATGAGTTATATATTTTAGCAAGGAGGTCGGCAGTTTCACATTTGAGTTCTTTGAGGACTCTTGGATGGATGCCATCTGGCCCTGGCGATTTGTTAGTTTTTAGTTTTTCCAGACAGTTTAGAACATCATCTCTTGTCACTTCTATCTGACTCAATTATTTAGCCTCCATCCCTGAAAAGCCTGGTTCAGGAACAGGTATATGCTCAGTATCCTGTGCCATGAAGACAGATGCAAAGAACTCATTTAGCTTCTCTGCAACCTCCATATCCTCCTTAATAATCCCTTTCACTCCCTCATTGTCTAATAGTCTAACCGCCTCCCTGGCAGGTTTCCTGCTTCTCAGGTATTTAAAGAAGTTTTTGTTATTCCCGTTGATACTTTTGGCTAAATGTTCCTCAAACTCTCTTTTTGCCTCCCTTATTGTCACCTTGCATTTCTTTTGCCAGAGGTTGTGTTCTTTTCTGTTCTCGTCATTTGTAAGGCCTTCCAATTTCGGAAGGAAGTCTTCTTCCCTTTTATGTTTTCCTTGATGTTACCTGTTAGCCATGCTGGCATCCTCCTGGACTTAGTGGTACCTTTCCTCCTTTTGGGTATACAGTCTAACTGGGCTTCTAGTATTGTGGTTTTGAGTAAACTCCATGCATTCTGGAGCGAAGTGACTCTCCTGATTTTCCCTTTCAGCTTTCTTTTCACCATACTCCTCATTTTGGAGAAGTTTCCTCTTCAGAAATTCAAAATGTCTGTGTTAGACTTCCTTGGTGATTCTCTCCCCGCATGCATGCTGAATTTGATCATACTATGGTCACTGTTCCCTAAAGGGTCGATGACACTGACATCATGCACCAGATCGTGAGTGCTACTCAGGATTAAGTCCAAGGTCACCTTCTCTCTGGTTGGTTCCAAGTCCAACTGTTCTAGGGCACAATCATTCAGTGTATCTAAAAATTTGACCTCTTTGTCATTGCCTGATTGTGAATTTACCCAGTCTGTGTGTGGGTAATTTAAGTCACCCATTATTACAGCCCTGCCTCTCCTTGACGCCTCCCTGATTTCCTCCTGCAACTCCCAGTCACTGTTGGCATTTTGATCCGGAGGGCGATAGCACGTCCCCAGTAGCACGTTTCCTTTCCGGCCTTGTATAGTCACCCACAGGGTTTCTGTGGAGGACTCCAGTCCACCTTGGTTTTCTAGCTTGTTAGATTCTATCCCTTCTTTAACATACAGTGCTACCCCTCCTCCAAGGTGCCCCTCCCTGTCCTTTCTATAGAGTTTATATCCAGGGATAACAGTGTCCCACTGGTTCTCACTGTTCCACCATGTTTCTGTTATGCCCACTATTTCTGCATTAGCAACCAAGCACTCCAGCTCACCCATCTTGGCTCAGAGGCTTCTGGAACTGGCATATAAGCACCTATACACTGAATCTCTTCCCTGGTGTCTGCTATCTTTCTTTTGACTCTTTGACCAGCTGGCACAGCCTTCTGTCTGCTCTTTATGTGGTTCTGCTCCGTCCCCTTCTGTTTTATCTGAATCCTCTGCACCCTCACACTCTAAAGGATGGCATTTGCCAAACCGGATACTGCCCAGCTCCTGTTGGGTCTTCCCCAGGCTTCATTTTAAAAGCTGCTCTGCAACCTTTTTGATTGTAAGCACCAGCAGTCTGGTTCCATCTTGGTTCAAGTGCAATTAAAACCACAACATATGGCCATTGGTTCACATTTCTTATGCAGACCTTTGGGATCACAAACTAACTTGAGCAAGTGTATTTGTAAAAAAATAATTGTTGCTTGTTTATTCAGATGTAACAGTTAGTTCCATTTTCACTAGATGTGAAGTACTCTATGGATAAAGATAACTTTTTCTGGCAGCTTTACTGCAATAGGGGGAAAGTTCATTAAAAATAACAGAATTGACCAGTTTCTTTGAAATAAAAATACACAGTCCTGCCATCTTAGACTACATGTGTACTCAGTTTCAGAACTTTAAGTCCAGCCATTCTGGGAATGTAAAGCATTGAGCAAAGTGGGGGGCATGTTGCACTTTTTTTTAATGAAGGTAAAGGGCAGGATCCTTTACATGGGCCTGGAATGACTCTCCATGGGGGTGGGGGCTTCAGTTCCAGAAATTTTTGGAATGCCGTGAAACAAGCCACTTACAGGTCTTTGATATTTTTGATTTAACCCCCCCCCCCACAAAAAATCATTAACAATCAACTTTATGATCAATAAATAGAGTCCTGCTAACCTGTCCAACATCTGAGCCTAATTCCAGAACTCTAGGCCAAGCTATTCTGGAAATATAAAAGGGGTGAAAAAGGGGTTACGTTTACCCCTTTTTAATGAAGGCAATGGGCAGATTCTTCCACATGGGGGTAGAATGATGGTTGCGGGGGCAGGGGGCAGTCTTCAGTTCCAAAAGTGTTTGTAATTATCTGCCATGAAACAAGCCACATCTACGATTTTTTTGAAGTTAAAATCATTCAAGAAGTTATTAAAATCAACTGGCTGACTTATCTGGTCTGCTTCAAAATCAATACACAGAGTCCTGATAACCTGCCTTACATCTGTGCCAATTTTCAGAACTCTAGTCTCAGCCATTCTGGAAATATAAAAGGAACCCTCTTTTCCCATGGGGAAAATCATGGGGCCCTCTAGGAGAATGGTCACATAGACCTGGCCCCCCAGATCTGTGCCTAATGGTGCCCCTGGTTGTGTATGTGAAATGTTCTAACATAAGGGTAGCATTAGTCTGGATGCTACCTGATGATGGTGGTGAGAACGCCTGAAAAAAACTGGAGTTGCTGTGAGACCACTCTTCAGATCCATGATCGTGGGAAGGTAGCTCTCCAAATAGAAGCATGTCATTCAAGAGGCATTCCTGCTAAAGAGCTTTTGAGCTACTATTGCTGTTTAGCTGTGGCAAGAATCCCCCTGTGGTGCAGATTCTGCTTTCTATGTGGACTAGAAGGAAACATACACTGGGCAGATCATCCATGTATTTATGGAGTGCTGATCATCCATGTATTTATGGTCTGGAAAGGCCATTACTTATGTCACAAAGCCTATGAATTTGAAATCCATGGTGGACATATTCCAAATCATATACTTGCAGAGGAAGGACTAACTAGACACAGATAATTGGGGACATCTTTTACCACTGGACTTGCAGACCTTTGTGCTGTGATAGAGTTTGGTAGGGAAAAGGAGCAGCCAATTAATTAATCAATCCATCAATCTTTTGCATTTAAACATCTGAGGGTGCTGTGCAAGCAATTAAATAAAAAAAACAATTAACATGCAAGGTCAAAAAGAAGCCCAAAGCTGTTCAGATGAGCAGAGCAGAATGGGAATAGCTTTTGGGCTATGTCCCTGCACCTGGGTCACTTTCCAAGGCTGTTTACTCTACAAAGCTTACAGCTGCTTCAGAGTTTACACAGTGTGGAGCATGCTTAGCACAGCATGTTTCCTTAGTAAGAAGCCACAGCAAATTCTGGTTCCCTGGCTTGTGTGCCTAGACAGTTTTTGCACACACATATGTTGGTTTTCATGGCCGGATGTGAAAGATGCAATATATGGAGCAGCCTTTAACATTAGAAGTCCTCTTCACACACTCCGGTTGGTGGGAATTAAATGCCTAATGAACAGACTGCAAAGAAACGTGAAGCATTGTTGTTGTTGTTGTTAAAGTTAATGGCTCATCTTGTCAGAGATCCATCACATGACTGCCATGAAGGTCAGATTCACAGCATTTGTAGTATGTCCATTCCTAAATGCTTGTCCCTTATTCAGTTTGTTTAAGGCACTAATGCAACCTGCAGGTCCCAACCTGTATACACAATGCTGTATCTCATGCATAGAACCGTTGTGCTAGTACTGTATGGAAAGTATAACTGGCACAACAGTAGTTGTGTCTCATTCTAAATATGAATTCACATATGCAGCAGGCATATGATTCAGACACAAGCAGAAAAAAGAAGAAAACAGAAATCAGAATATTGTCTTGAAAGAAAGGTAAGAATTTGCATTGTGGGCACATGCTGAGAACAGGAACAGCAGTGGAAACACAGATTGCAATTAAATCTGGGGCATTACATGTTTCCCGTTGTGGTTAAAAGGAGGGGACCTCAGAATATGGAGAAGGCCTTTCTGGTGTCCAGATTTTGTAAGGTTGGAGAATTTGAGAGTTTTAGCTGGTGGGGCTTGACAGAGGCAATGGGGAAGACTGGACTGCTTTGGAAGGTAAAAACAGATGCAGGAAGAATGACACTACAGAAAAATTATGAAAGGCATGATAACAGCCATAAGCACATAGTACTGAGTTCTATAGACATTAATGGAAATTACTGAAGGCTCCAACCTCGAATTGGGATGTTAAGGGATGCCAAAGGACAGACAGAAACTGATTCAGAGAAGATCAAACAGAGATGGAAGGAGTATACTGAAAATATGTACGGCAGGGATGTCAGCATCCAAGATACTCTAGAAGATATTCCCTACTTGCAAGAACCTCTAGTATGGAAAGATGAAGTTAGATCAGCACTTTGGTCATTACCAAGTCGGAAGGCTACAGGAATTGATGGAATAGCTGCAAAAATATGGCAGGCAACAGAAGAAGAATCAGTCAAGGCTCTAGCCAAACTATGCCAGCAAATTTGGAGAATGACACAGTGGCCAACAGATTGGAAAAGGTCAGTCTGCATACCCATACCAAAGAAAGGAGACTTAACCAATTGTGCAAACCATCGCACAATATCCTTAATTTCACATGCTAGCAAAATAATGCTTAGGATCATTCAACGCAGATTAGAGCTCTATGTGGAAAGGGAAATGCCGGATGTTCAAGTTGGTTTCAGAAAAGGCCGAGGAACAAAAGACATCATTGCTGATGTATGCTGGATAATTGAAAAAGCCAAAGAACACCAAAAAGAAGTCAATATGTGCTTTATTGACTACAGAAAACCCTTCGAATGTATTGACCATGTCAAGTTGTGGAATGTCCTTAGGAAAATGGGTGACCCAGAACATGTCATTGTTCTCATGAGAAACCTATGCACAGGACAGGAAGCCACATGGTGAAACAGACTGGTTCCAGATCGGCAAAGGAGTAAGACAAGGCTGTATACTTTCTCCTTCTTTATTCAACTTATATGCTGAACATATACTGGGAGAAGCTGGACTGGAAGAAGATGAGCATGGTTTTAAAGCCGGAGGAAGAAACCTCAATAACCTGTGCTACGCTGATTAGAGGTGTGCACGGAACTGACTGGTTTGGTTTGAGGCTGAACCAGACCTGAACCAGACCAGGGCAGTTCCATCCGGCACCCTCTCGAATCCCTCTCCCCGGTTGTTTTGATCGGGGGGGGGGGCATTGGTTCATGATTTTTGTTTTAATTTTTTTTTAACTTACTCCTTCTGGGGGACTTGCTTGAGGCAGCGGGAGGGGGGTGTCCTTGGAGGTTCTCCCTTCCCCTGCCGGCCTCCCTTACTGCCCAGGTACATTGCCAGGCCATGAAGAGCCCATTGCAGAGGCACAGTGGCCTCCAAAATAGTTGCCGCACTGAAGGGGG
The DNA here is from genome assembly GCF_027244095.1 of Hemicordylus capensis. Lineage (NCBI taxonomy): Eukaryota > Metazoa > Chordata > Lepidosauria > Squamata > Cordylidae > Hemicordylus > Hemicordylus capensis. The sequence continues at coordinate 120,847,361 of NC_069657.1, read as the reverse complement.
AAGGACCAAACAGGCTGAAGAGCTGGCCGAAAGGGCCAGTTTGGGCAGTAAGGGAGTCTGGCAGGGGGAGGGGAAACCTCAGCGGACACCCCCCCCCCTGCTGTCTTGAGCAACTCCCCTAAGGGGATGAGTTAAAAAAATTAAATTAAAAAAAAAATCACAACCCCCCAAATGGCCGGGGGCAGGGTGGATTTGGTCTAAGGTCCAACCAAACAGGGGTGGTTTGGCTCGATCCCAAACAGTCAAACTGAACAGGTTCGACTTTGAACCCGTTCAATGTTGAACCTGTTTGTACATCTCTAACGCTGATGACAACACTTTGATAGCTGAGAATGCGGATGATCTGCAAGCTCTAGTAATGAAAGTCAAGGAGCACAGTGAAAAAAATGGGACTACAACTAAATGTAAAGGAGACTAAACTTATGACAACAAGTGCAGCAACGAGCCTCAGAATTGACAATGAAGACATTGAAGTGGTGGATAGCTTCTGCCTTTTAGAATCAACCGTCAACAGTAAAGGATCTAGCAGTCAAGAAACACGCCGCAGACTAGCACTTGGTAGGGTTGCAATGAAGGCCTTGGAAAAGATATTTAGATGCTGTGACGTGTCTATACCCACAAAGATTAGAATCGTTTAGACAATGGTTTTCCCCCTGACACTCTATGGATGCGAAAGCTGGAATTTGAAGAAGCAATACAGAAAAAGTATTGATGCTTTGAACTTTTGTGCTGGAGAAGAGTTTTGAGGATACCATGGACAGCCAGTAAAACAAACAAATGGACCCTAGAACAAATCAATCCAGAATTTCACTCAAGGCAGAAATAACCAGGCTCAAACTATTATACTTTGGACACATTATGCGAAAACCCAGCTTTCTTGAGAAGTCCATAATACTGGGGAAAGGTGAAGGAAAGAGAAGAGGACAACCAGCAGCAAGGTGGATGGACTCAATCACGACAGCAATGAATGCACCACTGAGAGACCTTAAAGGCCAAGCTGAAGACAGATCATCCTGGAGAGAATCTAGCCATGTGGTCACTAAGAGTCAACAGTGACATGACAGCGCTTAATCAATCAATCAATCAATCAATCAATCAATCAATCAGCTGTGTTTAAATCCAAGTTAAGACTCATTGAGTTAATGATGAGTGACAATATAAAAAGTGGTTTAAAGCCTCCATGATCCTTCTTCAACAAGCTGAGAATTCTATGGAATTTGGCCTACATCACATCAACACAGGTGTATCTGCTGTCAAGAGATCTTATGTCAACACAGAGTCTGCCTATGATTGTTCCGCATGGATGTCTCATCTCTCTGCATCACATGGATGATGCGGTCTACACAAGGAATGAAATAATGTTTAAATCTCTCCCCCATGGAAACCCCTGGGACTTAAAAGTGCTAAAATTTGGGTGGATCATTTGCCTCGTTTCTTTGGATCATGCTTCTGTGGCCTGTGTGGCCTGGATTTGTATGTACCATATAGAACTGCAGCAGATTCGTTCTCCACACTCCCCAAAACCACAGTGCTAGCCTGTCCACAGTACTGTGCATTGGGCTCCTGGCATTCAGTTTTATCCAGGCTGTGAGATCATCTTTAAACAAGTTTCATGGCTGACACATTTAGATGTACAATATTATTCAGATGTAACATTTTTATGTATGTATTTCCACTAGAATAAATCCAAAAGCAATCCTCTGGATGCACAATGTTGCAGTGAGAACTGAGTTACAGAACATAAAATGTTCAGCTGCTATAAAGGCTCTGAAATGCTTTGAATAACCTGATGGACTTATTTGTGTGAGTTCAAAGATCGTATGATTGATGAAACTGATGAACATCTGCAACATCAAGATGCACAAATTAATAACCTTTTAAAATGAACATAAGCATAATATAAAACTAAAAATGGGAAAACGAGCCTGGCATATCATTGATTTTTACTGGAAAAATATTACGTATGTGGTCTATGTACACATTTTTCATCAGTATATAATTTTTATGGCTTAGAAATGTAGCAGTTATGTTTTCTACAATATTTGGTAAATGCTATTATAAATTGCAAAACTGTATGATTTGTTAGAAAATGACCCCTTCTAGAAAATAAAATTTAAGCTTGTCATAGACTTAACTAACAGTTGCCCACTCCCCCTGACTCTCCCATGAGGATATTGTCTATATCATTGATGGAATGCTAACATTTCCCATTAACTTCTGTAGCAACTTAGATTACAACATGATGCTTTCAGAGGAGGTTTAGCTGCAATTTTATTCCCGGAATCCTTAAGATCCCTATCTTAATAGCAGTAATATTACAAATATTTCTAGCTCAGGTGGACTGTGGCAGTTCTAGTTTCAGATCCTCTTAATGTTAATGTTAAGGGAAGGGAAGGGAATTCTATTAGGCTCTGTTTGCCTCTGCTCCACCCCCTCCAGGTGACTGCTATATAAGAACAGGTTGCACCAGGGGCATAAGTCTCTTGGCGAGAGCACAAGGACTCTCGTCCTTTTGGCTCTCAAAGCCTTGAGGTGAGCAGACTGAGCCTTGGAAGCAGAGAGGAGGGAAATGGAACATTCCTTGCTTTCAGCAAAGAGTTAGCAAGTGCAACAGAGCTCTTCTGCATGACTGAGGAGGTTGTGGGTCTGGTGGTATTGAAACAGAGGAGGTGGGGTGGTTGGGCTGGGGAGAGGTGTCTAGGAGAGCAGAAGCGTGGGATGGTCTGGCAGTTATTTCATGGTAGTGGGCAGAGGGAGATATGGCAGGGGTAGTTGGGCAGTCTGTTATGGGGAAAATGGTCCAGGCAACTGAGGCCGGTTCCTTTCTTTGGCTCTTTTCCCGATCCCACAAAGCCAGGGAGCTCTGGAAACAACTCTAGTATTAGGGTGCTGCTGTTGAATACCAGGTTGGTAAATGCTAAAACATCTTTCAGGATTGTGGATGAGCATGCTGAACTGGTATGTGTGATGAACACCTGGTTGGATGAGCTGGGTGGGGTTGGTCTCTCTCAGCTCTGCCCTCCAGGTTTTCTGATTCTGCAGCAGCTCCACCTTGAGGGTCAGGGAGGGGATGCTGTGATCATCTATCATGAGACCTTTCCCCTTTCTAGGTACCTGGTTAGGCAATCTCAGAATTTTGAAAGTTTGTCATTGAGGATGGGCCTCAGAGATAGGCTGCGAATTCTGTTGGTGTACCTACCACCCCTCTGCACTTCAGTCTCCTTACCTGAGCTGGCAGGGGTGGTTTTGGATTTCCACAAAATCAGAGGTGATTTTGGATTTCCCCAAGCTTATTGTCTTAGGGGACTTCAATGTCCACACTGAGGCCTCCCTTTTAGGAGCAGCTCAGGATTTCATGGCCTCCATGGTAACCATGGGCCTATCTCAATTGGTATCGGGCCCTATCCACATGGCAGGACATACTCTGGATCTGGTTTTTGCTGATCAGGGAATAAATTATCTGGAGGTGGGGGAGTTTGAGATAACTCACTTGACATGAATAGATCATCATCTGGTAGGATTTAGTTTGACAGCTCATTCTACCCTCTGGAGGGGTTGTGGACCAATTAGAATAAGAATATAAGAACATCCCAGCTGGATCAGGCCCAAGGCCTATTTAGTCCAGCATCCTGTTTCACACAGTGGCCCACCAGATGCTTCTGGGGAGCCCTCAGATATGCCCCCTCTGCTGCTGTTGCTCCCCTGCAACTGGTATCAAGAGGCATAGTTAATAACAGGAACACAGGAAGCTGCCTTATATCGAGTCAGACCCTCAGTCCACCTAGCTCAGAGTTGCCAACACTAGGAATGTGCACAGAACCGCTGCTAGGCGGTTCGAAGCCGGCGGGGGTGCCTCTTTAAGGGTGGGGGAGGGTGCACTCACCCCTCCCGCTGCTTTCCCCCCGCCAGTGCTGGTATTTTTAGTATCCCGTCGGGGTGGCAGCGTACCTCCCTGCTGCCCTGTTGCACTCCTCTTCTGGACATTATCGGAAGTTGTTGATGCGCCTGCATGCACACGCACACATCACACACACCTGCACACCCACACACCCACGCTGGCGCCCTCAGGCACATCAGCAACTTCCGGTAATGTCCGGAAAAGGAGCACAACAGGACGGCAGGGAGGTATGCTGCTGCCCCGACAGGATACTAAATATACCACCGCTGGCATCGGCGGGAGGGATGAGTGCACCCTTAAAGAGGTACCCCCTCTTTGAACTTCGAGCCGGTGCCACATTTGAACCGGTTCAGAGGCCTGTAAAAGGGCCTCAGAACCAGTTCATGCACATCCCTAGCCAACACTGACTGGTTGAGGCTCCCCAAGGTCCAGGCAGGAGTCTTTCCCAGTCCTACCTGGAGACGCTGCCAGGGATTGAACCTGGGACCCTCTGCATGTAAAGCAGATGCTCTTCCCCTGAGCCACGAGAATGGTCCACACCTGGAGGCTTATCGATCTGTTTGGTTTCCAGACAGCCCTCGGGGAGTTTCTAGTGTCCAGAGCTGGTGACTCTGTCAAGGCCCTGGTGAATCTCTGGAACATGGAGGCAGTTCAGGCTATTGACATGGTCATTCTTAAATGCCCTCTTGGCTTGGTGGAGCCCATTCTGCTCCTTGGGTTTCCTCAGAGCTTAGGGCAATGAAACAACTTGAACAACGGCTGGAATGATGCTGGAGGAAGAGTTGGGATGCATCTGACCAAACAGAGGCTGGAGCCCATTTTAGGCACTACTCTGTGGCAATCGGGGTGGCGAAGAAACACTTCTTCTGTGCCTCTGTTGCATCTGCTCAGTGATTCTGTTCTGTGTAGCAAAGGCATTGGGGGGAGGAACTATCTACAGCCTGTTGTGATCAGTTTGCATGTCACTTTGCAGATAAAGTTGCTTGCATCCATGCTGATTTGGACTCTAGGGTTTTGTCAGTTCCAGCAGTCGTGCCTTGGTTACCATTTGGTCCTATTGCGTTGGATTCTTTTCAGTTAGTGCAGCCTGAGGATATGGACAAGATCCTGGGCAGTTGTGGGCAACATCATGCTCTCTTGACCCTTGCCTTCATTGCTAATAAAATCTTCCAGGGAGGGTACAGACAGATGGTTGGAAGCTATAATCAATGCTTCATTAAGGGAGAGCAAGAAACCACCAAGCCTCAAGGAGGCGATGGTAAGACCTTTTCTTTTAAAGCCCTCCTTTGATCCCTCCAACCTGGATAACTATAGACCTGTTTCTAACCCCTTTTTTGGCAAGGTGATAGAGCGTGTGGTGGCGTCCCACCTGCAGAGGGTCTTGGATGATACAGATTATCTAGACCCTTTTCAATCTGGCTTCCACCCCGGATATGGGACTGAAACTGCCTTGGCTGCTCAAGTGGATGACCTACGATGGGAACTAGACAGGGGGAGTGAGTCACTCTTGGCTCTGCTGGACCTCTCAGTGGCATTCGATACCATTGACCATGGTATCCTTCTGGACCACCTCTTGAGTATGGGAATTGGAGGAACTGCTTTGGAGTGGCTCCGGTCCTTTCTGTGTGGGAGGGGGTGAGAGAAAGTGTCCAGAAGGTGGTGCTGGGGGATTGGGGGGCTATTGCTCAGCAACATGGCCGTTGACCTCTGGGGTCCCACAGGGTTCAGTTTTGTCCCTCATGCTGTTTAACATCTACATGAAACCATTGGGAGAGATCATCCAGGGACTTGGACTGAGTTGTCAGCAAAATGCAGATGATATCCAGCTCTATCTCCCCTTGTCACCTGATCCTAGGGAGGCAGTAGATGTCCTGAATTGGGGCTGGAGGCAGTGATGGGTTGCATGTCAGCTAATAAACTGAGAATAAATGAAGATGGAGGTGCTGTTGGTCAGTAGGAGAGCCAATCAGGATGAGGGGATTTGGCCAGTTCTGGATGGGGTTGCACTCCCCTTGAAAGAGAAGGTGAGCAGCTTGGGGGTGTTGCTGGACCAAACTCTGCTTTTGGAAGCTCAGGTGGAGGTAGTGGCCAGGTGTGCCAGCTATGACCCTTTCTCAAGAAGGCATATGTGGCCATAGTTACCCTTAGTCATGTCACAGCTGGATTACTATAACATTATGTAGGGCTGCCCTTGAAAAATATTCGGAAACTGCAGCTAACGCAAAATGCGGCAACTAGGATTTTATTCAGAGCTGTCCACTGGGATCATATTACACCCATTTTGAAAGAGCCACATGGGCTGCTGAATTGTTTCAGGGTCCAATTCAAGATGCTGTTTTTGACCTTTAAAGCCCTTAATGGTTTGGGCCTTGGATACCTGAGGGACCACCTGCTCCCAAGAGTTTCTGCCCGCTTGATGAGGTGATGACCTGGTGATGATCTGGACAAGGTCCAGATGATCTGGACCAGATGATCTGGAGGGGGCTCTGCTTTCTGCATGCCAACAATGAGAGAAGCTTGGCTGTCATGTATGCAGGATAGGGCCTTTTCAATTACTGCCCCAGACTTGGAATGGTCTCCCAGTAGACATCCGCTCCTCAGTTTCCATCACAGTTTTTAGAAAGCAAGTGAAATCTTAGCTTTTTATTCAGGATTTTATATTAATGTTGTTTTTGGTGCTGCTGCTCTGTATTTTATGGTCCTATTGTGTATGTTTTTTAAACTTTGAATTAGATTTGTATTTTTATATTTCAATTTAATATTTTAATTTTGTGATAGTCTTATATTGTTTTAAAAGTTTTGTAAACTGCCTTGAGATTGTTTTAATGAAAGGCAGTATAAAAATTAAACTATCAAACAAACAAGTAAATAAATCTGACTGAGATCCACAAATTGTCCCACATCTCACCGCTAGTGACCAAATCAGGGGTGGCTCTTTCATAAGGCCAGGTGAGGTGATTGCCCCAGGTGGTGAGTGCACTATAGCGTGGTAAGTGTGGGCACTTCACTCCATCACAGGCATCACACACCTGCCTGAGGCTGATGACCTTGCCTCACCTATGCTGCTGCCACCCCTGATTATGGACTTTTCTTGACATTCTACTACCCTGACTATAGACCCACGCTCTACCTCCCTTGTTGACCAGAAATCACCTTCTTCCCTTCGCTGCATAGATCCCATAGTGGTGGCAGCTAGCCTTTTGTTGCCTCTGTGATTCTGTGAGTGCAAAGACCAGCACTGAACTGCCATTCTTGTGCTCCCTTCCTCCAGCACTGGTGCTGGATGCTTGCATCCCTGCAGTGTGGAACATGCATCCCTCTTTGGTGTGGTTTGGAAAGACAGCCGCTCCTTCAGTGGCTGGCCACTCGTTGCTGCTGCCTCACCGCAGCAATGTTGGAGTGAAACATTTGTGCTGAACCCTCCCCACTCCCTCCACCGCACCAACAAGTTCTGTTTTGTAGGAGAGGCGAATAAGAATGAGAGCACAGCATTAGTGTTCAGCTCAGCAGCTCAGTAGCAATGTGAAGCCAGCCATTGAAGGAGCTGCCACCAAAGAGAAATGCATACTGCACACTGTTAATGGTGTGCCCCAGGAGGCTATTGATGAGGGGAGGAAGATGGCGTCTGGGCGAGGGAATGGGTCAGTGAGGAAGGCAGAAGTGGAGTCAGTGAGGGGTCAGCATCAGCTCCCTGCCTAGGAGGGTTGGTCAGTGGGGTATAGCTGATGCATTGCTGTTTGCCTGAAGCAGCAACTGGCAGGAAGCTAGCGCTGCCCCCAATCCAACTATTACCATCACCAAGTACCTCTTATCTCTCGCAGTTCCCTATAGCCTGGATATTAATTCTACATTGCTCCTGTGTACTGGGGCACACTGACGTTTCTCCCACTTTAACTCTTTCCTCCTGAATTGACACCATTCATTTGCTCAGTTATTGCCAGCAATGGCAGATCACTGCATAGGCAGTGTAGGCAACTGCCTATGGCGGCAAATCTTGTGGAGCGACATCTTGGGAACTTAATTCTTTTTTAAAAAAACCTTTAAAAATGCCACTGTGTAGTGGTGGAAGCTCTGCCCGCCTCCCAAACCATTACAAGAGGTGAGGTCAGGTACTGGAGGTAGGCAGTAGAGATGGTGAATGAAGAGGTCCTCGCTCAAGCCCGGCTAACTCGCAAATTTATTTATTTTATTTATTTATTTTTACATTTCTATACCGCCTTTCGTTAAAAGAAAACCCCAAGGCAGTTTACAAAAACTAAAACATACAATAAAAAGCAATAAAAACATCAAGCTAAAAACATCAAGCTAAAAACATATAAAACAGAGATAAAAACAATACAACAGATAAAAACACACAGAAGCAGCAGTAAAAACGATTATGTAAAAGCCTGGGTAAAAAGCCAAGTCTTTAAAAGCTTTCTAAAAGCTGTGATGGAGTCTGAGGAATGAATGGCCACTGGGAGAGCATTCCAGAGTCTGGGGGCAGCAACAGAGAAGGCCCTGTCCCGAGTGCAGGACAGCCGGGCCTCCCTCATTGTCAGCACCCGGAGCAGGGCCCCCTCAGATGTCCTCGTCAAGCGGGCAGCAACCCTTGGGAGCAGGCGGTCCCTCAAATACCCCGGGCCCAAACCGTTTAGGGCTTTAAAGGTCAAAACCAGCACCTTGAATTGGACCCGGAAACGAACCGGCAGCCAGTGCAGCTCTTTCAAATTGGGGGTGATATGGTCCCAACGGGCAGCTCTGGATAAAACCCTCGCTGCTGCATTTTGCACCAGCTGCAGTTTCCGGATATTCTTCAAGGGCAGCCCCACATAGAGCGCGTTACAGTAATCCAGCCGTGACGTGACTAAGGCGTGGGTAACCGTGGCCAGATCTGCCTTCTTGAGAAAGAGACGCAGCTGGCACACCAGCCGAAGCCGTGCAAAGGCACCCCTGGCCACCGCCTCCACCTGAGCTTCCAAAAGCAGAGCCGGGTCCAGTAGTACCCCCAAGCTGCATACTTGCTCCTTCAAGGGGAGTGCAACCCCATCCAGAAGCAGTAAAATCTCCTCATCCCAATTGGCTCTCCTACTGACCAACAGTACCTCCGTCTTATCCGGATTCAATTTCAATTTGTTAGCCCACATCCAACCCATCACGGCCTACAGCCCCCGATTCAGGACATCCACTGCCTCCCTAGGATCAGATGACAAGGAGAGATAGAGCTGAGTGTCATCCGCATATTGCTGACAACTCAGTCCAAGTCCCCGGATGACCTCTCCCAGCGGCTTCATGTACATGTTAAACAGCATGGGGGACAAGACTGATCCCTGCGGGACCCCACAGGCCAACAGCCACGGGGCCGAGCAGTAGTCCCCCAGCACCACCTTCTGGACCCTCCCCCCAAGAAAGGACCGGAACCACTGCAATGCAGTGCCTCCGATTCCCATACTCGAGATGCAGCCCAGAAGGATACCATGGTCGATGGTATCGAACGCCGCCGAGAGGTCCAGCAGAACAAACAGGGACGCACTCCCCCTGTCTAGTTCCCAGCATAGGTCATCCACTAGAGCGACCAAGGCAGTCTCAGTCCCATACCCGGGGTGGAAGACAGATTGAAAAGGGTCCAGATAATCCGTATCATTCAAGACCCTCTGCAGTTGGGACGCCACCACACGCTCCATCACCTTGCCCAGAAAGGGAAGGTTAGACACAGGTCTATAGTTATCCAGGTTGGAGGGATCAAGGAAGGGCTTTTTTAATAGTGGTCTTACCACCGCCTCCTTGAGGCACGATGGCATACTGCCATCCTGACACAGAGCGGGCGGTTTGGGGCATCTGTGCACACTTATTAAAGGTTTAAAAAAATTAAGTTTCCCTCCCCCACAAGCCCTCTTACTCTTGTCCCTGGGGTGGCAAATCTGTGGCTGCCTATGGGCAGCAAAAAGATTAATCCACCCCTGGTTGTCAGATATATCAGCTCTGGTCCTCTTGTCTTTTAAAAGTTTTGATTGGTAGTAATTTTTCTGATCTGCAATGCAACTGTTGCACCATCCTGTCCCATGTGTGTCGACAAAGTGCTGTTGATACATCTGGCTGGAGGAATGTGGGATGTGAATGCTACACTTACAAAAAAATGTAACCTAGCAATGGGGAAAAATAATTAAAGAGTAATTTAAGGAAGGGATATTTTGAACATGGTAGCTGAACTCAGTTCAGGGATGTAGTGAACAGAGAAAGGGAGGAGGAAGGGAGGGCAGAAGTGGGCAGAAGCAGCGTTGCTGAAATCAAGATACATGATATCCACACAGCATTCCCATGATCTACTAAACTAGATCAAAAAGGATATGAGATTTCTCAGGCACAACATGTTGTTGACAAACCCGTGCTGGCTCCTCCCAATCACAACATTGTTTTCTAGGAGCCCACAGACAGACTGCTTATTCTAGGATCTTGCCAGGGAAGGTAAGAACAGTTCAGTGTTTACATGGGAATAATAGCACTCAGATATCTTGCAGAGACAAACCTTTTTGGTACAGAAGTGCCACTTAACCCTACACCTTCTTCTTCTTCTTCTTCTTCTTCTTCTTCTTCTTCTTATTATTATTATTATTATTACTACTACTACTACTACTACTACTACTAGTACTACTTGTTTACACAATCAGACAGGTGTTATTGACGGGTTTGTTTTATTCAGACATCGAGTCCTTCCCAAGGACCTGGGATGGCTGAATTTTAAAGTCAGTTGTTATAGATATCATCGCAGAATATAGGCTGTTCCCAGTAAAGCTGCTTTTTGTAATTGGCTGATGGTGATTTCTGTGGTCCCTATGGTGTTGAGGTGCTCTTCAAGGTCTTTTGGAACTGCACCCAGGGTGCCAATTACCACTGGGATTTGTAGATCTTTGTATCTGGTGATTTTTTCTATTTCTTTTTCTTTTATTCTGCTATCCCCTGGTATTGCTATGTCGATTATTTTCACTTGTTTTTCTTTCTTCTCGACTACAGTTATATCTGGTGTATTGTGTGGCAGATGTTTGTCTGTTTGTAGTCGGAAGTCCCATAATATTTTTACATCTTCATTTTCAACCACTTTTTCAATTTTATGGTCCCACCAATTTTTGGCTACAGGTAGCTTGTATTTTTTGCAGATGTTCCAGTGTATCATCCCTGCTACCTTGTCATGCCTTTGTTTGTAGTCAGTCTGTGCGATCTTTTTACAACAGCTGATTAGGTGGTCCACGGTTTCATCTGCTTCTTTACAAAGGCGGCACTTGCTGTTTGTGGTTGATTTTTCGACTTTTGCTCTTATTGCATTTGTTCTTAGTGCCTGTTCTTGTGCAGCCAGTATTAAACCCTCAGTTTCTTTCTTCAAGTTGCCATTCTTAAGCCATTGCCAGGTCTTGGTGATGTCTGATTTTCCACTTATATTGTGCAAATATTGACCATGCAGGGGCTTATTTCTCCATTTTTCTGCTCGGTTCTTGACTTGTTCTTTCTTGTAGGCCTGCTTTGTTTCATTGGTGTTGAATAGTTTCTCGTTCTTGACCATTTGAAGTGCATCTTCTCCACTGTCCTTTATATATTCTTCAAGGCCTCTTTTCTCCTCCTCTACTGTTTGATGGACTTGCAGCATTCCTCTTCCACCTGAGCTGCGAGGGAGGTGGAGCCTATCTACCTCACTGCGGGGGTGCAGAGAATGATTGATGGTCATGATTTTCCTCGTCTTACGATCTAGCGTCTCTAGCTGCCTGGGTCCAGTCTATTATTCCTGCAGTGTATCTGATAACAGGTATAGCCCAGGTGTTTATGGCTTGTATGATGTTCCTGCCATTGAGTTTGGACTTGAGGATTTTTCTAACTCTCCTGATGTATTCACTTCCAATTTTTCTTTTACCTTCAGTGTGTGCAATGTTATCAGCCTGGAGAATGCCCAAGTATTTGTAAGGTTCTTTCTCTTCCAGGTTCTTGATCTTGCTTCCATTGGACAGTTCTATTCCTTCTGTTTTTGTTATTTTTCCTCTTTTCATTATTAATGCAGCACACTTGTCTAGTCCAAACTCCATTGCTATATCGCTACTGAATATACGGACAGTGTTTAGCAGTGATTCGATTTCTGACTGGGACTTTCCATACAACTTCAGATCATCCATGTACAGCAGATGGTTGATTTTACTTGATGTTTTAGATGTTTGGTATCCGAGGCCTGTTTTGTTTAGTATTTGTGAAAGTGGGGTCATGGAGATTACAAACAACAGAGGGGATAGTGAGTCCCCTTGAAAAATGCCTCTTCTAATGCTAACCTGTCCAAGTGCCTCGCCATTGATTGTTAACTGTGTACTCCACATGCTCATTGCTTTTTAAATAAATATCTGAATGTTTTTGCTGACAGCAGTTGTTTCTAAACATTTTAGTATCCATGTGTGAGGCAATGAATTGAAGGCTTTCTTGTAGTCAATCCATGCAACACTTAGATTTGTTTTTCTTCTCTTGCAGTTTTCTAAAATCATTTTGTCAATCAGCAGCTGGTCTTTTGTGCCTCTGGTGTTCGGGCAATTTCCTTTATGTTCAACTGGAAGCTGTTTGTTAGTTAATAAGTGTTGCATCACTTCATCTGCTACTATTCCAGTTAATAATTTGAACATGGTTGGCAGGCAGGTTATCGGTCTATAATTACTTGGAACTGCACCTTTTGCTCGGTCTTTCATGATGAGATGAGTTTTCCCAGTTGTTAGCCATTGTTCAATATCACCGCCTTTCATAATGTGATTGAACTGTTTTGATAGTTGTTTATGAAGGCTTGTTAGGTGTTAAAGCCAAAAGCCACGCAGTTCATTGTCGCCTGGAGCAGTCCAATTTTTAATTTCCTTTGCTCTTTCACTTATTAATTCTGGTGTTATTATTAGATCTTGCATTTGTTGGTTACATTTTTTGACCTCTTTCATCCAGCCTGCTTTTTTATTATAATCTATTGGATTGTCCCATAATTCCTGCCAGAATTGCACTGTTTCTTCTTTATTTGGTGTTTCTACATTTCTTGCAGTTTCTCCTTCTGTGCTTTGGTAGAAACGTCTCTGATTCGACTGGAATTGGAGATTCTGCCTGTGTTGTGTAATTCTGGCTTCATATCTGCTAATCTTCTTTGACACTGCTGTTATTTGCTGCTTTATTATTTCCAGGACTTCTCTAATTTTCCTTGAATCTAGGTGGTATTTTTGGATCAGATAATGTTTGGTGTTTTCATTCTTCAGCTTCTTGTCTTTCATATCTTTCAATTTACTAGCATCTGATCTAAGCCTGGTGATTTTATTTTCTAATCTAATCATCCATTTAGGTGATGTACTGCTTTCTTTTTTGCCAGCTCCATTGACCTTATATCCGAGCTCTTGTGTTGTTATTGTTGCTGCACTGTACATTAGTTGGTTTGTTTCTTGCAAATTATTGGTTGTTATTTCTGCAAGTGCAGCATTGACATCTTTTAATGCCTGAGCAAGTTGGTTTTTGGCAACTGTTTTTAGAGCTGGAAGTCAAACCCTGGTGGTTGTTTGGTTCATGTGCTCAGTTATTTTTTGCTTTAGTTCTTGTTGCTTTTCTGTTCAACAGCATTTGGGTTTTTGAGGTGAAGGCAAAGGGGAGGTTGCCTGGTTTTGATTTTGAAACAGTTCAGCAACAGTGGCATCCTCTATTTCCAACACCTCCTCCTCCACCTGCGCCTGAGCAACTTCTTCAGTTGGTGATAATTCTTCAACCATATCTTGAGCCTGTGTTGCTCTTTGCAATTCTTCCAGCTCAACTCCTGTGAATACTTTATTTCTTATTATGAATCTTCTCTGGTCTGCTAGCCTTTGTTCTGTTATTTCTGTGTCTGGATGCTTCTCTTTCCAAATTTGGTACATTCTTTTTAAATAACCTCTTCTAGTTGGACTAGACTTGTAATAGCGGATCATTATTTCCTTGTTGGCATTTTTCGTATATATTTTTTCGGTTAAGCAACGTTTCTTCCAGTAACTTTGCTGTCTCCAGCCCTGGTTGCTCAACTGAAGATCCTGAGTCCTGTTGCCCACTTGCCACCAGATGTCCAGGGACTATAGCATCTGGCGCGGTCCTTGTTGACCCGGGCGACGACCGATCCGGTATAGATTTATTAAAGTTATGTCTCACCATATTGTTGATGGGAGAGGCACTCTTTATCTGGCTCCTCTGGTGAGACCTGTCCAGTATGGTTGGACCTCTTTCATAGCTCTCACCTTCATCAGAGCACACAAGCCCCACAACCACGCCAAGGTATTGCCTCACTGGGAGTTGTTGTTGTTGTCATCATCATCATCATCATCATCATCATTATTAGTTTAGCTTAGTTTATTATTATTAAAGCAACCACTACTGAGATTCAGACAGAGACTGTTTTTGACCCAGGTCAAGTTTTTTCTGTTATAAGTCCATCCTCCAGTAAATGATCCCCTTGCCTTTCTCTTACTGTTTAATAATAAACTTTCTTTTTTAGAAGAAGTGAATAGGATTTGCTTCTGAGTGAACATGCTTAGGATCTCACCTTAAGGCTGCAATAGTAGGTCAATAATGACTTCCCACCTTGCTGGCTTGCACACCTTGGTGTAGGTTGTGGCATTACTATGGGGAAGATGCGTGGAAGCACAGTTTTAATTCTGCTTCTATTTAGCTGATTGGTGCAGAGCAATGTTTCAGTAGTGCTAAAGGGCTGTAGAGTAGAAGGAATACCGGACTTCTTTACGAGGCTGTTGTAAGAATGACTGACAAATACATCAGAAAATGAGTGTGGGCAGTGAATAACTGTGAATCTGCATTTGTACATGAGAGAACTGATACTGTGTCATGGCCATAAAAAATGAAAAATAAATATGTTTTATTGATTTGTTTAAAATATTTATACTCTGCCTCTGCAGTACATTACTGCTTGGGGCGGCTCACAACATTAATAAAATAGATACAATGGAAAATAAGACCACTAAAGTTGAACCAATTAAGTTAATAAGTTAAAAGACCAGGCTAAAACCACAATTAAAATTACAAGGTTTCAAATTTAATGTTAAAGCGAAAAACGGAGAAGTATAAGAACTAAAAAAAACCCCTACCAGATATGAGCAGCAGATGAAACATTAAAAAGCCTCTTTAAAAAGATGTGTTTTAAATTGTTTTTTAAAAACACCGAGGGAGCGAGCATGGCGAAGGTGTTCAGGGAGGTCTTTCTAAAGCAAAGGGGCCACAACTGAAAAGTCCATCTCTAGTCCCTTCCAACTGGATCTCTATTAGTGGTGGGACTATGAGCAAGGCCTGAGATCCTGAGTGGAGGGCACTGGCAGGGCCCTCCACTCATATGGGTGAATGTGGTCCAAAAGGTACCCCAGCCCCAGGCTGTGTAGAGCTTTAAAGGTCAAGACCAGCACCTTGAATCTAGTCCAGAAGTGGACCAGTAACCAATGAAGGTTATTTTCATGTGGACCATACAATAGGTACTGGAAGTAGCATAAGCATATAACTGGAAAAATGAAGGCCAGTATCCAAAATTATAGCTTGATTCTCTCTTCATAGATGACAGTGGCTGGCATGATGCACAGAGTACCGGCAACTGTGCCAACTGTGCCAGGGCTGCTGCGGAGTCGTAAGGCAGCCCCAACCCTGTTGAGAATGAGCGGTTGTGCATGCAGTACTCCCACAGTTATCTCCCCACACTGCAATAGGAATAATTGCAATAGTGCTGCTTGTGTGATTGATCATTCTCAACAGCATTGGGGTGGCCTAATGAGTCTGCAGAAACATTGCCGATACGCTGCACATCATATCGGCCAGTTGTATTGCTCCTTTGATTTGTTGTATCCAGTTTGCTACCTGCAAAATGATACTAGAACAGTAACTCTGTAAGGTAGTATTCAATTGGCTATAAAACTGGCTCATGAATGTGATCGATAGCCACATGAAGAACAGCTGGATTCTGGACAGTTGCAGTTCTTGGCAAGTTGCAGGCCTGTTGTTTGGTGGACCAACTTGTGCAACACATTCTTATTCACATGAAGTCATTCCAATTCCATCATTGCAAAATATTACTTTGGGAAGGAAAATATTCCCCCCCACTTTTCCCCCTGTCCATCCAAACACTCTAGAACAAACTTTCAATGACTATTTTACTTTTCAAGTAAAGTTTTTTTTAATTTTAAAAGAACAATTTTAATTATATTGCTTTTGCAGCTAGTAACTGTCATGAAGCCATTGTTTGTAAAATTTCAATCTCTCCCCCACTGCTCCATACTCCACACTTTCTATTTTCATGACATGATTTATTGTTAAGCAACACATTCTCCACCACAGAAAAAGAAGAGCGAGGGGGGGAAAAACACCCAAACTCCAGTGGCTGTATTCAAAAAATGTAATGCTTCTTATCACAAATAATTTAAAAAATGCAAGCACCCCAATTTGCAGCTAGGAGGCCCACTTGAGGGATCAGTTAAAATTTACTCCTTTATACACATGCCAACTCTGACTTCAAAAAGACTTTATTCCCAAGGATAAACAACCCAATATTTGTGTAATATAATTAAGTGAAGGCATCTTTTAAATGTCATACCAGCTTGTGCCATGCTTTAAATTGTTATGCATCAACAGAATTTAACGAGATGGCCAAGGATCCTGCTTCCTGCGTGAATGTGATAAGCCACAAATACTGTATAGCTCTTTAATAGATTGCCAAAATAAAGCATTTTGTATGCAAATTATTCATGGAGTAGCAGAGCTAATACAGTGCCAAAATTACGCCCACTGGTCCCCTGCAATTAGCAGTTAAGTTGAAGTATCTTCAAACTGCAGAATTTCTTTCAGTGTCTCCCAATACTTAAACATCTTTTCATTTATGGAAATGCGAAAATGGAGCTTTCATTTTCTTGTTAAGGTTTTGGATGCTTGAGCTTTACAGCAGAGAGGTAGCAGTTGGCATCTAATCTGAACAATTGCACAGAGGCTCTGTCTGAATTAAATACAACAGCTTGGAAACTTGCAAGTTGGTGGGGAGGTGGGGGAGACCAAGTTTAAAAAATGAAGTGTGTGTGTGTATCGATATATCTTTTGGGTGACAGAGAATAAAGCAAATAAATCAAAACAATTGGATCCCATTTCTTAAAAAGTTGTCAGCCTCTTACACACACACACCACCTAAGATGTACCTATGTGCTGGTAATTATTTAAGAAGCAAAATCTCTTTTTTTGTATAGACCATATTGTTTCACACATCTAATCAAACATTTTATCACAAACAGTGGCCAGTCAGATGCCTGCAAGAAGCTCACAAGCCTAGCAAGATGGAGATAACCAACCCCTTTTGCACACCTCCTGCATCAGGTAAAGCTAAACTGCCTCTGAATATGGAGGCTGCATTTTGTTGCTATGACAGACAGCTGTTTGTATAGACCTGTCATTCCAGAATGTGTCTTTTTTATAGTTCATCACCACCTCTTGTGGGAATGAATTCCATCTGTTAATATGCCATGGCCAAATTCCAGAATCTTCCAGTAATGTAACCTACACATTTGGTTGGCATGGTAGCTCTCCAAGGGCTGGTTTGGACAATTCTTGACTGAACAGCACAAGCACACACTATCAGGACTTGTGTGCAACTTAAGTGCCCACATCCTTTTCCCGCTTCTGGTATGGTGGGGAACCTTTCCCTAGTTGCATGAGGGTGAGAGAGCAGTTCATCCAAACTAATACATATATTATCTGTAGAGAGACAGTTTGGATGAACTGTCCCCCATGCAGTTAGTGAAAGGCACCCCAATTTGCTGGAAGGTGAAAAGGAATATACGTGCATGGTACACATACGTTCTAATCCCACCTGCTTGGGACAGTTGGGCAAGGAGTTTCTCAGCTTTCCTGCTTCTATCTTTTTTAAATGGTTGGGGTTTTTTGGGGTGGTTTTTTTTGGTATTTTATGGTTTTTACTGTTTAACTGATTTTAAGGTTTTAAATATGATGCTTATGATATTTTATTGTATTTTAACTTTTGTAAACCACCTTGGGATGCCTTATGAAAAACGGCATAGAAATGGAACAGTAAATAAACAAACAAACAAATGAATAAACAAACAAACAAAAGTCAAGTAAGCATCATCCAAACCAGCTGCAAAAGTATGCTGTTGAAATCAACTAATACCCCGTGTTTTCTGTCTTGAGGAATTTGTCTTTAAAGTTAAACAACAGAGAGTACCCAATGGCCACAAAATCTGCCACAGAGGAAATTCCTGCACATTATCATGAATTTCTGTTAAAATCCTTGTGTTTTTTCCTTAACATTCACAGAAGGGTGGGGAGCTGTTCACTGTCTCCCCTCAAATGTCTAAAATCATCTGTAAAACAAAGTTGTTCACAGACTTATGGATGCATACTTTGAAAAGCATAAAAGTCGAGTGCCTGAAATTACTAAGCATTCTGTGCTTTAAATTTGGGGACAGAGCGAGGTAGTGTCATTTGTAATACTGAGCTAAAATTAGGTCTCATAAAGGGGCTATACAGGCAGGTAGGTGAGTACTGTAGACCCTGTTCATTTTCAGTAGTGTTAATGCTGACTATATTTTTCATTTACAATCTAATCATCAAAAGAGTATATTACATGTCAAGGGGCTGTGACAGTGATTTAAGGAGACTATGTCAAACTGCTTGGACCTAAATGGCCTTCCTAAACTAACCTGGAGGATTTACTACCAACTAAACAAAAAATCTAATTCTGATCACAACTATTTTATAAAATTTTGTGGAATGCCATAAACAACTGTGTACACTCCAGTGAACTCCAAAAGTTGTAATAACAGTCTTCAGATTTGTATTACATTTTTTTACTCCCAGCTTTCCCAGTTTGATTTTCATGCAATAAGACATCTAGGCCTACTGCAGATTTAGTAATCCTCTTGATATTATTTCCAAAAGCCACAACTGCATGATTGATGGATTCATACGGCTTTTCATGCATATGGTGCTTTATCAGGTATCAGCCCCAAGGAGCTTACAGTCTAGACATTGACACAAGGTGCACACCAGAGGAAGGGAAGATAATTTGAGGCAGGGAAAACAGGGGAAGACTGTTTGCGTTACATGTATTTTTGTTTTGTGATTGTTTATGTTACACATATTTAAACTTGGTTACAATAGGGAATAGCTATTCAAGTGTTGTGTCAATGGCTAAATTGTAGTTTCTGAAATTTTACAGCTAATTCATGTGATATTTCCCTTACATTATTATATAGAGACTTGTTGGTGGGGGGCACATACATGTCTAACCATGCATAAATGTGTTGTTGCCAATTGCAGCTTCCCATGTCCACAATAATAATTTTAAAAATCCCAGCCCCAATAAAGCCCCTGTGTGCATCTACAGTATATTCTGTTGAAGTTGATGGGATAAATGAATCGCAACCAATTTAAATCCTATTAGTTTCAGTGGGATTTAAGAGAGATGAATGCCCTCTGAACTGAGGCCTATGTACACAGACTTCAAATGTGACAATGTACATGTTTTATTTCCGTGCCCATGACTGGAACTATCCAATGTGAAACCGCTCTTACTGGAGGGGTATAATCCATGTTTGGAGTCTGATTGCTATATTTGAGGGACAGCAGCAAATAATATTCTCTGATATGACTTTGGCTAGTGACTGCAGGGACAAGATGCATGTGGAGATTCTCTCGTCAGTTCTAGCTTAGTTTGCTTGCTTGAGTCATTTGGATCTGTTTGTTCAACAGTCATCACACTTGCAAGCAAAGTGCTTGTAATGCATACAATTTGCTTAAGGTAACCCATGGCCTGGATTGCAAAGGGCCTCTAAGAGGTGGATGGTGCTGTGTTTGGGGAAAGATCAACTAGATGAACTTTGTTGTTCAAAATATGTTTTTCGGAATACAGCAAAAAAATTAATCAAATCAAAAACTATAAAGCACTCTCCACCAACCACACGAGAACTGTAGAGCATAGAGTTTAATGGAGTACCCCCTTCCCTACCTCTTTCTTCCTTGCTTCCTGCCTCTGAAGCACACTGGTGCACCAGCCATTACTTTCACTAGGAGATTACTGAGATTTCCTTTAAAAGAGATTCCCACAACTGCCTGTGCATGCACAAAGCCCAACTGGCGAGAAGCAGGCAAGGAAAAGGCTTTCTTGAGCATACAGCTGCACCCGTGTGGGGATGAATAATGACAGAGACACTCATGCAACACAATCCCATGCTTGCCTAGCTGGAAGTAAATCCTACTGAGTTCAGTAGGATTGACACTCTATATGATGTGCATCTAGGACTGTAGTAAAAGTAAAAAAGAATATATACCATTCTACTGCATCAGAACAGGATTCTTCTCTGCAAAATCTACCCACAATGGCTGCAATACATTTGCTTTGGTCCAGATCTCTTAAAATCTGTTTCAGTATCACCTAGATATTTATGAATTAAAAGTAGAAATGAGTGGCCATTGTAGGTGCCATGGCAGAAGATGACAGCTTGCAGAAGATTGAATATCTTTAATAAACAAATGCCCAATCAAACAAGATGTATTGCCTGTTGCAAGAAAAGGTAGGCCAGCAAGTATTGTGGCATGGAGTTAAATTTCCTCCTGATGATAATGATAATGATAATGATGATGATGATAATAATAATAATTATTGTTGTTGTTACTGGGAACAGCCTATATTCTGCGATGATATCTATAACAGCAGCAACATTGACAATAAAATTCAGCCATCCAAGGTCCTTGGGAAGGACTCGATGTCTGGATAAAACAAACCAGTCAATAACACCTGTCTGACTGAGTAAATAAATAAATACATAAATAATTTAATTTCTATACCGCCCTTCCAAAAATGGCTCAGGGTAGTTTACGCAGAGAAATAACAAACAAATAAGATGGAACCCTGTCCCCAAAGGGCTCACATTCTAAAAAGAAACATAAGATAGACACCAGCAACAGTCACTGGAAGTACTATGCTGGGGGTGGATAGGGCCAGTTACTCTCCCCCTGCTAAATAAAGAGAATCACCACGGTAAAAGGTGCCTCTTTGCCCAGTTAGCAGGGGTAACTACTAACTGATGGCAATCTTGGGTCTCATTCACAGTCTTTACACTGGAGCCCCTTTTGGTTGTTCAACACCGAAATTCAATCTAGGCAAGTAGAGCAGGTTCACAAACAGTTGGCATTTTTCATTTCTCATTAATGCAAGAAACATGATACCATGTTAACCATGCATGCAGTCCCCAGTAGTCTGTATAGAAGAACTGAGTCATCACTGGGTCAGAACAAATGGGAGGGTCTACATGGCAAAAAATACATGAATCTCCATGAATCATGACATCGTTCCAGTGATACTGTTTATTTTGTTGTTAGATGTTCACGAAGACTCTTGCACATACATTATAGAAGCAAAAAGACATAAGGGCTATTCCCACTTTAGATTATAAGATGATTCAGATCCACACTCTGGTGTAAATGATGGTCCTTGTGTTCAATTTAAAATTCAACATGGGGATTGGATGGCTTGAAAGAATATACGGTACAGATTGCATATACTGCTGCATGCACATTGAATGTAATGTGTGAATGCACACACATTTATAATCTGTTTGCATGCACAGATCAATAATCATATGAGCACTCTTACTAGATTGTGCATGTGCTGAATGCAATGTGTGAATAAGACTTTAATGGTATGACCAGAGGTCATTTGTATAAATGCCACACAGAAAGGGAGATTGGAGGAGAGATACAATGATATTCCCTCTGTGAATCTTCCCTCTGTGAATACTTCAAAGTGAGTATTTCATATGGCTTCTTGCTAACGCTGGTTGTACACACAGTCTTGCCCTGTAAACCTGAGCCCAAAAGCAAAATTTCACCCCACAACCATCACAACATACAGAAGTCTAAGAGGCCCGCCCTGACCAATATTCCATCTGCAAGTGTAACCATTGTTAACAAAATATTGTTAATCTCATGTCAAACGACTTTTGAAAAGTTTCTTGCTCAGCAAACAGATGAAGCCGACAAATTCTACCCTGACTGTCAAGTACACCTGGGTTTTCCCGAATGTTGGATTAATTCTATTGGTCAGAATCTGGCACTGACAAGTCGTCCATGACTTTGTGCAGAAAAATAAAGCAGCCAATGAAAATCAATCTTCGGATGCTCTGCTGCTTTAAATACCAGTAGAGCAAACAAACAGCCCTAAACAATATAGCAGAAACCATATATCAATTACGCTAAATGCTCAAGCATTTTTACTTCACAGCCTGCAACATCCAAATGTAGTATTCTCACCCACTGCAATGAGATGATAATGGTCCTGTATTGTTCTAAGACATCTGGCGGCTAGATAAGGGCTGCCTGCTCTTAGATGATAATGGAAGTGGGCAGACTTAACATTGTGATTTGAAAATTTCTTGGGTCTCAGAAAAATGTTCTATTAAGCCCACTGACCCCAATTGAATATTAATTAGCTAATTAACGGATTTATTGTTCCACGCAATTTCTGGAGAGGCAATTTTTTTTCAAGTGCCATTATTTTTTTAAAATTATTTTTTGCATTGTGTATAATTGAATCTTTGCAGCTGCCAGCATCTTCTGCATGATTTGGCAAAAAACAGAAAGAAAAAGCACTTATAATTTTTTTTTTTTAAAAGAGCCCACAAATGCTTCCAATCCCTTTGGTTAATGTTTAGAAGGAGAGAGAGAGAAAGCAGAAAAGGTAGTTGATTTATGTGGTACTCTGCAATTTAGTTTTCTAAAAGCTTAACTTGAAAATGTCCACAATCTCCCCCCTTCCCGTTATTATGATTCACTGGTTGGGGTTTTTATTTCAGCCTGAGGTAACTATGGAGAGAATTCATTAATCCTAGTAAAAAAAGACCAGTCAGTGTTTCCTTCTTTTTCAATAATTTCATTTTATCTTAACTTTCCACATCGTAACTCACTGTTATTCACTTTTGGTTAACCAAAGTTCATTGGTATCCAGATTAATGACTATGGGTTTCTTACTATTGTGGTGATATTTGCTTGACCAACAGGAGGTGCCCTTTTGTGATACTGAGAGCCTTTCTACATAGGAACAATTCAGGGAAACCAGAAGGACTTGTGAGAATAGAATGGAAATGCACAATGCTCTGGCAGGACCAAGAATCCTGTCATGGGCCAGGACTTATCGTGACACCAGGTGGAGTCGGGCATCCAGAGAGCTCTGAGGATGAGGCTCCTGGTCTCCAGGAGATACCTGCATAACCTGGCCCCGAGGCTCCATTTTGTATCCCCAGCCATCGGACCTAGTGGTGAGGGCTCCAAGGATGAGGGAGCCGGGTCCGTAAGAGCCACCACCCGCACCTCACCCCAAGCACACACCATTGCCCCAACCCTCTGATTCAGAAAAGGACTTTGACACTCATCCAGAGACTGAAGAATTGCCCCAGCTCCATAGGAGTCTGTGATTAAGAAAGAGAACTCGGCCCTTTAACTAGCCATTGTCTCTGGGAGTGTGGGCGGAGCCTAGGACTATACTCAACAATAGGGCTATATGAGAGCTCAATCTGCAGTTGCTGAAGCTACATCTTTGCAAAGGCTTCCTGTCTGTAGTACCTAGCTTGTCTTGATTCCTGGTTCCTGATCTTTGGCTGCCCCTGACTATGCTCTTTGCTTGCTCCTGAGAACTGATGTGTATTAACTCCCAGCCTTTGATCTCCTGCTCCATTGCCTACACCTGACATCCCCTCCTGAGTGATCCCTCTTAGACGAAAGACCCTTGTCCCATAAAGAACACAATAAATCCATTTATGCACCAACAGTCCTGAGAGTTTAAACCCACAAAGACGAAGTCAGGAGGCAGGACCATACATACCATGACACATGTGCCTTTAGCAATAGCAATAGCAATAGCACTTACATTTATATACCGTTCTATAGCTGGAAGCTCTCTAAGCGGTTTACAATGATTTAGCATATTGCCCCCAACATTCTGGGTACTCATTTTACCGACCTCGGAAGGATGGAAGGCTGAGTCAACCATGAGCCCCCTTTAGGATGAGGTCGGAATAATAATAAAAATAGAAGAAGAAGAAGAAGAAGAAGAAGAAGAAGAAGAAGAAGAAGAAGAAGAAGAAGAAGAAGAAAGCTTTTCTCATATTTCCCCTCATGCATTATTTTAGTAATCCTTACTGCAAGAAGTCTACAAAGCAGATCAATAAAGTATTATTGTATTCTCAAAGCACCGATGGTGGTCTGGAGAAAATGGTGGCTTGCCTAAGGCCACCTACTGAGTTCTGATATAGACAAGATTTCAACAAGAAAGCTGTGATTTCATAGCTCAGGGACTGTGCCACTATACTACACAGACACTCTAATATGCAAAAATATTTTGTATCTGTTATACAAGATAGGTAGGTTCTTGCTTTTCCACAGATCACTTTCTAGTAGGCAACGGAACACACATGTTTTATGTTTCACTGATGAATACCTGAAAGAGAGAATTCTACCTTTGCCAAAAATAGTTGGACAGGAAAAATATACCACCCATGTTCTCTAAGACCAGCATATTATGGGTTATTCTGGTTCCACAAGTTCAAATGACTCAAGCAAATGAGTTCAGTTAGTGATGCTTTTTATGATACTTTTTGTACATGTAATACAGGCTTCTGCATACAAAATATAAAAATCTTGCATCACTTGTGAGTGGTACATGCTAGTTTAAACCGCTTTTTGAAGTAAAATATATGGAAGTGATCAAGATTTCCCCCTCTCTCAATTAGTCCCTGTCCTTCATATAATAATCCAATAACAGAACTGACCTTCTAAATAATCTAATCGCTACAATCATTTTATAAAGAAACAATTTAAATATTTTTTTCCAGGAAAAATGGGGAAGTCTTTCCATTGCTGGAAATTGGAAAACAAAATGTTTGATTAAGGTCATCTTGACATCCATTAGTGTGATAAATGAAGTGGAATTCAAGGTTGTTCTATTATCAAGGTTCATTTTCGTCTGTTCAGTTCTGGATTCCACCCTCCCTCCGTTCCTCTCTCCCATTTTTAAACAACATTGCCTCAGACTCAAGGCTGATTACAGTAATTATATTTTCTACTCATAATAATACAAATGATTCTAAGAGTTATTCACCATGTTTCAATGTCAGCACTTAGATAAATGCTCATTCTTTCATGGGGATATTCATTTCATTTTTTTTTAATGCAGAAGGTTAGTTAGTAGCTACAATAACAGTCTAGCTGTCAGAAAACCCTGGATTTACGTAGCTAGGAACTCTACTCACAATTGTTTCGAGCTCTGCATGGCAACCAGGCCGACTGGGATACTGGATAATTTATAACTACTCCCCAATACAAGAAGAACAATTATATTGTGTGCTGTATAAAATGACCATTATTTAGCTCAATTTTAAAAATTATTTGAACAAAATGCCTATCCTTTCCAGGGCTATTTTCTTCCCAGCTTCTAATTAGATACCCGAGGAATACAGAATGTGTAAATTTTCCCAAGAAAATATATTTATGGAATTTTAATTTGCTTCTTGTATACCTCAGCCATAAAACTTGTGAGCCTCTCCCAAAGGTTTGTAATCTGAATGGCAAAACAACATAGAAATGCAATTGCTTTATAGCAACGAGACACACCAAATGTCGCTATGAGGGTATCTGGCCTAGACACTAAAAAACCGAAACAAACCCTAGTGCAGCCCTAAGTTATTCATGGTGGATGTCAGAAAAAAAGAGCCTTGAACTTAGATCTAGGAGATGTGGATTTAAGCCCTGCCCCTGCTTTCCAGGGCTCACCTCAGTTCCCTACTTGTAAAGTGTGAATAATAGGGACTTACCTCAGAGGTCAAGGTGAGAGTGAACCATAAAGCAGTTGTGATAGTATCAAATACATGACATCTTGTAGAGTTGTCCCCAAACTCATCTCTGATTCCAAAAAAACTGCCCCACATTTTTGGTTTATATTTTGGTGGTTTATATTTGGTGAAAATTTGTCCCATTTTCATCAGTCTGTCACACGGGATTTGTATCCCACTTTACCACTGGCTGACAAGTTTTGGGCGGTATAGAAATATGTTAAATAAATAAATAAATAAATATATATCTTACATTCTCTTCACAACAAACTGGATAGGTAGCTTAGACGAAGAGCCCTTTCTTACGACCAGTGAGAAAGGGCTTCCTCCCCGCTATCCCACTTCTGGCCCAAAAGGGCCAGAGGCGCGATAGCAGGGAGGAAGCCTCAAAGAGCTTACCTCTCCACAGACAAGCAGGCCCTTCCCTCTGGGCAGGCAGATTGCCCCCTGCTGCTGCCGGTTACTCTGAGGGGCGGGGTGCTGGATGCTTTGCCCCGCATCACCCCACTCCTGGAGCTCCCATAATGCACCACATGAGTGCCCCTCCCCTCCCCAGAGACGACCAGGAAACCTGCAGCCGGCCAGCTGTGGCTGCAAGCAGCCACGGCTGGCAGACAATCAGAAAAAATGGGGTTAGGAGAGCACTCGCTTTGGTGGGTTTGCTGCTGCGGTGCTGCTGGGATCGAGCCCAATCCTAGTGGTACACAAATGCGTGCAAAATTGGGCTGCGCTTCCTTAGCCCAGTTTTGCACACATATGTGAATAGCATCTAAGAATGCGTGACTGACCCCAAATCACCCAGTGACATCCATTGCTTTTTAGGGGATTTGAACAAAGGTCTTCCAAGCACAATACATTACCCCATACCACTGTTCTCCGTGTTGTGACTAGTCTGGTTCTCAGTAACGTGCAAAAGACCTTTTAAAAAGTCTCTAAACTGACTTCTTACATGGTTTCACATTGATTATATATAGACTGATGTGATCTTATTTACAAAAGTCACTGACACTGTGGAGGCCAAAGCAGCTGAGCAAAAAAAGAAGTCGGGTTATAAAAGAAGTTTATTTCCATAACAATTCTTTATTTTGAAAATGAAATGCTACAGATTTTCAGTGCAACCTCAATTAGTCATAGTAGTTGTTAAAGGGGCTTTCCTACTACTAGCACATAGCCACCATGTTTCTGAGGAGGAGCAGGACTTTCCCCCCATACCAGCTGGTTTCAAAGCAGCACCCTAGCAGAAAGGGCATATGTAAACTAAGATGTGTAATGGCTTATCCCAGTTTTGAAATAGTTTGGGTGAGACAATAACCAAACAGCTATAAATATTAAACTTTAGGCTCACATACTGACAAATGTATATGCCTAAGAATGTCCCATGAATGCTATGTGGGAGGTCAATTTTCACCAATCCACACTTCTCTCTGCTGTTCCTGATGCCCCTTGAAAATATGTTTCTGAGGATACCCCAGCCCTTAGGGACATGTTTTTAGAGGCAGCAGAGAGGAGGGTCTTTTTGTGTGTGCAAAAATCACTTCTCTCCACTGCACATGTGCAACATTTTTAGGTATGTGAAATATTAGTCACTGTGTGAGGCTTTATTGAATAATAAAACTACACTATCTCCAAAACTCCAGTGAATAACGCATAGATGCATAACTATTTTGTTGATTAGAGTTGCATCCTGCTCTCTTCCCAAGGAAGAGGGGCTCCAAGCAGACCACCATTTCAAAACCAGTCAGGGCCAGACCAGCATATCTCTACAAAGAGGCACTTGAAAACCATTCTCTGAACTGTTCTGTTAGTCAGAGGTGCTCTTACCCCTGGTCTTTGGGGTTGAAGTCCAGGGCCTCCACACCCCTGGGGGGCCCCCTCCAAAAACGTGTTAGAAATACTGTTTGTGTGGGTGGTGGGATGCCTTCAAAAGCCTTTGGGTCCAGGCTCCAAAATTACCTGGGTGCACTTCTGCTGTTGGCTAAACCTTAGTGAAGGAATATCCAGTTGCTATGGCGGTGTGAAATGAAGTATGATTTATAAAGCGCGCATGCGCTCTCTCTCTGTGGAGCCTCTGGTGCAGAAATAATTTTGCCTGATTGCCAGACCATGGTTTGGCACTTGCTCCTCTCTCTACTTCGTTCCACATTTACATGGGCATTCTCTCCTTCCTTTCAGTTTTGGAGATACCTATGGTAAGAATGAGAAGTATACCAAAATGGCTGCTATCTGCTTTAAAAGCCCTAAATGTTTTTGGACTTGGGTACCTTAAGGAACTGCTCCTCCCATCTGTGCTGTCCCATCCACTTCAGTAATATTTGGAGGCCCTGCTCTGAGTGCTCTTGTTGTCAGAGCTAAAGTGGGCATCTACCAGGAGCAGGGCCTTCCCAGTGAGACTGAGACTGTAGAATGCCTTTTGCTGGAGGCCTGATTGGCCTCTACCTTCAGATGTCAGGTTAAGAAACAAATGTGCAAGAGCGTGATGGACGACTGTTGGAAATAATGGCTGTCCATCATGCAATTGTGTATGCACAATTCAACGTATCTGCACAAGAGTGCGCTTGTGGAATTTCCAGCACATTTCATTACAGTTTTGCATGGTATGTCAGCCCACATAATTACTCTATGAAATTTGCTGGTACAGGATGTGATTATGGCCACCAGCTTGGATAGCTTTAAAAGGGGATTAGACCAATTCATGGAGGTGCAATCTGACTCTGTGGTCACACACAAAGCATGGAGCTTATGGGATTTTAAATAAATAAATAAATAAATAAATAAATGTATTTTACAGCCCCACCTGCTGGCCAGCGCTTGCAAACCCATCTCTTTTTTGTTACTATTTTAAAGAGCAACAAAAAGCAACAGGTTATAAGTGCTGACCAGCAGGTGCTGCTGTAAAATCCCATAAGCTCCATGATTCTTGTGCGACCACAGAATATGAGTGCCTATGGCTTTCTAGGAAAGGGTCTGGACCATGACTAAGTGAGAGGCCATTAGAAACTTGTGCACAAGATTTAAAAAGCTCGCAATCTACACATATCTGGAAAGGCCCTGATTTGGGATAAGGGCAAAACACTGGTCTCTGACTGGCATGGCTTTGCAGGTTTTGCTTTGCTTTGCATCTTACCAGCAACAGCCACTGTAATAAAGATAAAGAATCTTTAAAGAATCTTTATTTAAAGAATCTGATATTTTTTATTCAGTAGCTAACTAGAGCTGGAAATGCTTCGGAGTACAGTAGTGTGAGGGCAGGATTCAGGGGCAGTCCTTTCATAAGGCAAGGTGAGGTGGTTGCCTCAGGCAGCAGATTACTGGGGTGAAAGCAGGGCAGCCAGATGTGTGTGCGGCCCTCACCATCAGGGCAGCTCTTTGGGACTGAGCTTACCTTGCAAGGAGCTCAAGGAGAAGAGAGAAGGCTGCCCGCCTCTCTTCACATTCCTTGCAAAGAGGCGGAAGAGGCTGCTGGCAACCTTCCCACTTCTCTGCCTCCCCATGCCACTTTCAAAGCTTACAAGGGTTGATTCTGAAAGGGGGCTGGCCCCCACCAGGGGGCAAGGGGCAAAGCAACATCTGACATCTCGCTTCAGGCCCTGCAGTACTTTTGGGCCACCCATGGATGGGAGGATTTGTGCTTGGATATGGGCACAAGGAATTTGGATTGAGAGAGTCAGGCGGGAGAGAGAGGTTGTTACCCTGTGCCCAGTCTGTGCTTGGCTTTCTGTTTTGTATTCAAGCAGCTTGCTGCCTCTTCCACCTCCCTGGACGCCCTCTTCCCTTACCATGTCACTCGTGCTTCTTCCTCCTCCTCCTCCTGCTACACATATTGCTATCTGTGGTGTTTTTGGTTAAGCCACTCCTTGATCCAGGCCAGCTTTTGAATGGGGCTTTGGTTACATGTATTCCAGTCCTGGGGTAAAGGCGGGCCGGGGCTAACAAACAGCCAGCAGCAAGAGCACGGGAAAAGCAGTCTGCACTTGCCTCTCTGTACATAATATCTATTTCATTAAACTGTTAATGTTCCTGATTCAACTCCACTGCCTTGTCCTTGTATGCCACAACTCTTTCCCTTGGCTTCTACACCATCTCCTTTAAACTTTGCCATGTTGTTTCTCCCTGAATTATTCTGGACTAATGTAATCCTGGTGTGTGGGTCTTTAAAAATAGAGGGAAGAAGCATTCTGGAGTTCACGTGCTCAGCAGTGGGGCTGTCTTCATTTTACGGTTTCATGTATTGTTGATGGAGGCTCAGGC
Source organism: Hemicordylus capensis (assembly GCF_027244095.1). Taxonomy (NCBI): domain Eukaryota; kingdom Metazoa; phylum Chordata; class Lepidosauria; order Squamata; family Cordylidae; genus Hemicordylus; species Hemicordylus capensis. The sequence goes on along the minus strand of NC_069657.1, from coordinate 120,817,343 downwards.
TGGGTTTTGAGAGAACCTGGAGAGCTAATTTAAACCTTCAGCAGCTTGGCTTGGATAAGATAAGGATTTGGAGCTTAATGGGGGCATTATAATAATTTTGCCTGTTTGAATAGGTATGTCTTGTCCAATGCATTCTTTTTTTTTTTAAAAAAAGGCTACACGGTTTCCTCATCTTCTCTTTCCTTCATTTCCTAATTTCTTGGGCTGCTGCCCTCTAGATGTGTGTAGACTGTTTCTTCAAACAGACACTTTGGAAGATGTTGCCAGAGACTGATGTCCTTCTGGATGGTAATTTGCAAGGAAGGTTTTATCAGCTATACTGGTGCCAAAAGAAGATGACTGATCAAGCATAGACATTTGGGAGCTGCAGGTAGAATTAAATCTTGTATTGCTGTTTTGAATGGTGGCAGGAAACAGTGAACAAATTACTGTTTGTATAAATAAGCATATGAATATTTTTGTTTGAGTCAGCTTTGCAATTAGTCCCTAACCTTTTCCCTGGCTGGGAAACCTTGCACCATTGACAGTGTCCTACACATAATATGCAAACAAATATGTTAGGGTGTTGAAAGTGGAGAGATGGGTCTGCTCTCTATACAGGATGGAACAGTTGGATCCAATTTTAACTTAATCTGGGTCTTATCTGAAGCCACTTGCACCCATCTGATCCCAAAGCAAAGCACCCAACCACTAGGTTCAAATGGTCCTTGATCTGCTTCCAGTATATAGAATTCCAACCCATATATACCTTTCAATTATATCCCAGTGGTGAATTCTGTTTGTCCAGTAGGGGTTTTGCCTTCCTGGTGTGTGCATATGTGTGGAGAGGAGGAAATACTGTAAATCATGCCTTTTCAGAGGAGGATGTGTGGGAACCAAATCAAGGCCCATTTTGAAAGGGGAGTGTGTGTGTGTGTGTGTGTGTGTAGATAATTGGTCTTATTCTGGGAAATTGGTAATGCTGCTTAAACATCACGAGAATCACCATTTCATTTTCATATAAGTAGCTTACTAAAAAGGCAATCCCTGTAGTATCTGAGGAACTGAGAATAATGTTTAGCCTGCTTTTCTCTTCCTCTTCCACTTGAGAGTACATGATAAAAAATCTCTTTGCCGAAAAAGCACATTTCAGCCTAATATTTATATATAGAATTATATTCTTGTTTCCTGTAATTTCAATATCATCATCATGCTCTTTTCTCCCCCTCCCCCCGCCTGCTCAACATAGGAGTATCATTATTCAAACGAGACCTTTCCTTTTTACAATCTATCTCCTCTCTTCACCATTTCAAGCGATAGATTCATTATTCTCTGCCTGTAATGTTAGAGCAATTTCCATGGCATCAGATTGTAATGATACAAACACTGAGTGGATGGCTAAAAGGGAAATGAGGAACAAAGCCCCTGTTCAAACAGGAGTTGTTCCGTAATTAGCATTAATGGGAAGAGAAACGCAGCACATTTCATGTATGGGTGGGGTGGGGTAGAGAACAAGGAGGTTTCAGGGTTGTGGGTTTTTTTTGGTTTTTTTTTGGTAATCATTTTTTAAGGATTGCATCAGATTTGAAATGGCTTTCTTATTTATTTTATCATATTTATATACTACCTCATATGTATATCCCTAGACTTTGTACATGGTTTTAAAAAGCAGCAACCATAAAAAGAGAGTAAAAACAACTAAAGTAGTTAGATATTCCAAAGCCCTGGGGCAGCCATAGAGAAGGCCCAGGCCCAAGTCACCATCAAAGGAGCTGGTGGCAACTGTAACCAGACCTCCCCAAATGATCTTAATAGGCGGTAGGGTACTTGAACCATTACTTGAAGCATTCTGGAGAGGTTAAATAATGAGCTCTTTTATTTTTCTTGGATAGAGGAGGATACATTTTAAGAAAGCACTGCTGACAATGGTCACAAGCACATTGGTGACGGACGGACAAGATACTACCATAGCTTAAATATAACCTGACTGGATTTTTAATTGAGTAAACTGGATTCTCCTCCACAAAGACTTCCCTAGGCTCTAAATATGAGAGACATGCTCTTTTTGGAGCATGTCTTCAGTGCTTGTAACTTTGGTGAGCCTCCCATGAAATACAGAGGTGCATCTATATTGTATCAAATGGCAGTGTTGTATTTTGGGCTGAGTTTGTTAGGGTCTCATATTCTGAAGCAGAAGCTGTTTTTATTGTTCTGTTAAATGGATTCTAATTACACATATATTTATCCACGGATTATATAATTCTTTTAAACCTTTTTGCCAGGTGCTAGCATATGGATAATAAAGAGGACTGGGTTCTCATAGACCTTGAAGTATAAGGCTACTTTTAGGGGTGCCTCATAAATTACAAGGTATAAAATAGTAATGATGCAGTATAGCTGTTCTCGCTTGAGAAATTATGTCTTATTTCCTGGTTATCTCTGCAGGGACTGCTACCTCACTCAGTTTCTGGGGACAATAACATTCATAAGGTCAGACAGAAGGATAGTTGGAGCTTGAGAAACATCTGGGGTTGCACTTTGAAATTTGGTAATTACGTGTATGCCTCCCAGGACTCCCTTGAACAATTTCAAGGTAGATCCCATTGCTTGAAAGGCATGCACCTCAATACTGCAAGAGAGGTCTGCACACTTGGGACAGGCTTCTGTACCCAGAAAAACCTTCTTTAAAGGTTTCTGAAGCAGATTCACATCTACTTACACACACCCATCTGCATCATGGGGCTAATCCAAGTTCTGTTGGCTTGACTGGCTTCCCCTTTTGAGATGAATGGGGATGGACAGCTGCATTTGGAGCCACTAATTATTGCAGGTGATGAGTTACCTGGAACTTCACTTGAGTTGGAGCCACACATTTTAGTCCCACAGCTGCTACCACCTGATACACACAGTGCAGAGGAGGCTGATACTACCGTGTTTCCCTGAAAATAAGACAGTGTCTTATATTAATTTTAGCCCCCAAAAATGCACTAGGGCAATTAGCGGTACATCGGAAATTACTGCTAGGTCTTACTTTCAGGGTAGGTCTTACTTTCGGGGAAACAGGGCAGTACCATTTTCAAGCCCATATCTATGCAAGAGATATAGACATACTTGGGATGTGTTGAGTATAAGAGGAGGAACATTAGCAGGAATTTTGTCCAGGCAGATGTATAAAGGATGCTGTCCTCTCTTATGTATGTATGTCGTTATTTATTTATTTATTTATCAATCATATTTTTATACCGCCTGATATGTACATCTCTAGGCAGTGTACAAAATTTGAAACAATATTTAAAAATCAGCACAGATTAAAATACACTAAATAATTAAAACAGTAGCATAAAAACAGCAACATAAAACAATTATTAAAACAAATTATTAAAATTAATTCTAATTAAAAGCCTGTGAAAACAGGTGAGTCTTGAGGGTCTTCATGAAAACAAACAGAGAAGGAGATCCTCTTATTTCAGCAGGAGGTTACCAGCATATGTACCACTGTTTTAAGATCATTAACCTCCAGAAATGGACGTAGCTGTCATATCAGCTGAAGCTGATAAAAAGTGCTCCGGGCCACTGCCTCAACCTGAGAAATCAGGGAGAGCTTTGGGTCCAGAAGCACTCCCAGCTACGTACCTGATCTTTCAGGGGGAGTGTAACCCCGGCAGATCTAAACCATCTCTCGCATCCCACCCACCCCCCCAGTCAGCAGCTCCATCTTATTTGGATTCAACCTCAGTTTGTTATTCCTCATCCTGCCCATTACCGCCTCCAAGCAGGCATTTAGAGAAGATATGCCATTCTCTGATGAGGTTGACATGGAGAAATAGATCTGGGTGTCATCAGAATATTGATAATACCCAGCACCAAACTATATAACAGTGGCCATCCTTCCCCTCTTAGGGAAGGATGGCATCCTGCCATTCCTCAACAACTTCCCCTCAGGAAAAATGAGTTATGTCCCGACAAAGTTGGTGTTGTATATTGTATGGACACATTGGGCCCTTTCTCACACTCTGGGACCCAGGTGGGAAGGCACACAGGGAGGAAGGCCACAGAAGGTTACCTCCCCTGCAAATGAGCAGGTCCCAGTTCCTGGGTGTTAGGAGTGCACACAAAACTGGTTTGCCCATTTTGGTTTGAGTTTGAACTGCTCAAACAGAAGTGGGCACTTTCAGTTTTATGCCACTGAACAACCCTCTCCCCCAGCTCAGCTCATATTCGAGCCATTCCGCAGGTTCTAATGTTAATTTTTTAAAAAAGAATCATTCATGGGCAGATCCGCCAGCCTGGTGGGGAGGGTTTGGTGCGGCCATGGGCCACAATCTACCTCTCCCCCACAGCCTCCCTCTGGTCCTCTAAGGGAATGGCCAGGGTGCATGTGCAGCAGCCTCCAAAATGGCCACCACCACTGGGGAAAGATGGGATGGCCTGAAACGGCCCTTGGAGGACCAGGGGGAAGATGGCAGTGGGAGAGGGAGACTGCGGACTTCCCGCCCCCCATGGCCGTGCCAGCAAAAAAAAAAACCCCAATGCTGCTGGACCTGCCCGTGAATGATTCTAATAAATAATTTTAAAACCAAGAACATTAGAACCCCCTTGCCAGCTGGGGTGTGGGGTGCGTCCATCTTGAAGTCGAGCTGAACCGAGCCTGGACCAGTCTGATGGTGAACTGGCTCGATCGCGAGCTGGTTCCCACATCCCTACTGGGCATGCAGGTTGCATGCCCAGATGATCCGCTGCTGACCCAGCCAGCGTAGAGTTGCAGGGGCTGGGACATGTCATTTCTGGGACATGACCCCAGAAATCCCACAATGCACCGCGCGAGCACAGCTTTTGTACATAGTGGTTTTGAGATATGAAAAGTGTACCTACTGACATTCCTCCTTTTATGCAACTATGAAATGTATAGGAAGTTGTTCTCACACACAGCCAAGACCGGGCTAAGGCAGCCAAGCTCGATCTTGGCTGCCTGTGAGAACCTCTAGGAGCCACATTACTCCCCGCAGTGGCATGGTGGCAAACCTGCTTCGGGAGCCCACTGGTTAGCCAGGGTTAATGTCGCCCTTAACTTGGTTGCCCTTAACTTGGGCGAAGTGCTCGTGTGTTGGCTCTTCACGGAGCTGACACAGGACCAGGCTCCCAGCCAGTGCCAGGGGAGAAAGGGCTCTAGGAGTCTCGTCCTTTCTTGTCCATCTAGTTATTCTAAACTGGCCTGAAGAACATACAAATTATTCAAAGTGTGGTGTAGGATTTTAAAAATAATTAGTCATATTCTTGGTCTAGCATTAGGTATTAGCTATGACAGATAAATATTAAGAGGCGGGATATTTCTGGATACCAAATGTTGGAAATATACAACATGGGGAAGGCTGCTACCTTCATATTCTCTTTGTAAACTTCTCAGATGTAGCGTATTTCTCTGGCCACAGCTGGAAATAAAATCCTATACTAGACCAGATGGATTTAGAGTCTGACCAGCAAGGATCTTATCTTCTTATGTTGGGCTAGATAGGTTTTATTTATGCATTTTTACAGTGCCGTAGGATGACATTGTGGGGATAGAGGAGACAGAGAATTTGGATGACAAGCTGTTATCCAACAATGGATGTTTCCATAGTGAAGGTTCTTTTGCAGATGGATTTGAATATGAGAGTCCAGTTTCTCTCTGCAAAACAGGACTGAAGGAGGAGACAGAAAAGGAGGAGGAATAATAATATGTTTTAACTCTGAAACCCTTCCACAGTCTGGCAGCCTCTTCTGATCAATTGTGTCAATAGGTCTATTGTACAAGCAAGGAGGTATTATTAAGAAATATGAAACTGTGTGTACCTTGTCCCCTCGGGCAAAAGAAATATATCTCCTGTAATTGTCTTCTATTCAAGAACCTGGTAATTGTACACTTGTTCACTTTATGTAGGGCTAAGATTTACAGGATAAAGATGGCGGAGAAGCTAGCGTACAGATTAAAGCAACTGGATACTGCTAGATTTATATTCCATTTGGGATGATAATGAGGTGGTTAATATAGAGATACAGTAATAAACCACAGACTTTTTACAGATCTCTCTGTGAATCTGAATCATTATTTGGTGACCAGGAGATCAATGATATACAAGAGCCCATCCAGTCTTCTCTCTGCTCACCACTCCCAGGTAAAACAGGCTCAGCAATCTCAGAATTTCTTTCTGTCTGTCACAAGAGATTGTGCAGGCAATAAAAGCAATAAATCTACCTTTGACTCCCAGGGAATGCATATATTGAATTGAGCTTTATTAATGGTTCCTGGATCAGGTGTATTCTCACTTCAGAAATATTTCTTTTAAATAGGTAACTCTTTCTCTGGCATATAGATTAAGTTAAGTTTTTTAAAGAAATAAAAATCTATCTCAATTAACTTTGGAATCCATTTTTTTGTGGTTCCAGATACACCTCAGCATTTGTTTGGTTGTTTTTTTTTAAAAGTGTTTTTAATGGCAAGAGAGAATAAAAGTTAGTTAAAACAGATTGCACAGTCTGAAAGCTGCAATTAAAGTATGAAGTTCAGTAATCTTGAAATTGCTCTAACAGAAAACATAATAGATAGCTGGATAATTAAACAAGTTCTACACTACACAGATCTATTACATTGGCAGGTGTCTGGGTGTGCAGTTTTCTGCACTAAAATACTACCATACAACTTTTGTAATCAAATCCTCAAATATTGCTGCTATAAAAATAAGCTGCTTAATTTCAGTTTTTAAAACTTTGGAATTCATTTGCCAAGGACAGTAGAGGCAGAAGGGAAGGGATGTGTATGGACACTGAATGTTTTCAGACAGCGATAAAAGAAATGAGAATTTTTGGGAAAGACTTAGAAATGTACATCGTCCTGAACTGTGGCCAATAGATGTCCCACAAGGACACATGTTTTCTCAGCTTTATAAAAGATTTGTCTCACATTCTCAAGCTTTGCTTAATGCAAGTGATGCCTAGTAACCTAAACAAAAAGGTAAAATTATTGGCCAGGAAGCTAAACATTATACCATTCATTACATGTGGTGTGATGGTGGGTGAAATCCCCAAATCACCTGCTCAGTCAAACTGGACAAAGAATGCATACAATACGGAAGAGTTAAAAATACAACTCTGGAAGCAAGCTTCATGCATTTACAAAATCCTTCCTGGTTTAAATGGAGCTGGATTGCACACATGTACCCCTGTCTAGCCATATTTTCTCATTACAGGACTTCTTATGCACCTACCTGAAAGAATTTCTCCATTCACTTCAATAGGGGGAGTCTGTCTATCTACAGGTGAAACTCGGAAAATTAGAATATCGTGCAAAAGTCCATTAATTTCAGTAATGCAAATTAAAAGGTGAAACTGATATATGAGACAGATGCATTACATGCAAAGCGAGATAAGTCAAGCCTTAATTTGTTATAATTGTGATGATCATGGCGTACAGCTCATGAAAACCCCAAATCCACAATCCCAGAAAATTAGAATATTACATGGAACCAAGAAGACAAGGATTGTAGAATAGAACAATATCGGACCTCTGAAAAGTATAAGCATGCATATGTATTCAGTACTTGGTTTTGGCCCCTTTTGCAGCAATTACTGCCTCAATGCGGCGTGGCATGGATGCTATCAGCCTGTGGCACTGATGAGGTATTATGGAAGACCAGGATGCTTCATTAGCGGCCTTCAGCAATTCTGCATTGTTTCGTCTCATGTCTCTCATCCTTCTCTTGGCAATGCCCCATCGATTCTCTATGGGGTCAGGTCAGGCGAGTTTGCTGGCCAATCAAGCACAGTACACTGTATACTTTTCAGAGGTCCGATATTGTTCTATTCTTCAATCCTTGTCTTCTTGGTTCCATGTAATATTCTAATTTTCTGAGATTGTGGATTTGGGGTTTTCATGAGCTGTACGCCATGATCATCACAATTATAACAAATTAAGGCTTGACTTATCTCACTTTGCATGTAATGCGTCTGTCTCATATATCAGTTTCACCTTTTAATTTGGATTACTGAAATTAATGGACTTTTGCACGATATTCTAATTTTCCGAGTTTCACATCTATCTATCTATCTATCTATCTATCTATCTATCTATCTATCTATCTATCTATCTAACTTTGAATTGAATGTGGACACCCATACATGTGAGAGATCTAAGCGCTCTTCAGAGTGCACACTAGGGCACATCAAGTTTTTAAAAATCAGATTCCTAGGTGGTTCCCATAAAGTGTTGTGACACTGCTGCTTAAACTCTTGGAAATTTAAAAAGTATTTTGGCGGTGTTCAGCCAAAAGAACTACTGAACACTTGATAATCAAAAGTTTATCAAACATGCATGATTAATAAGCCTGACACTTGCATGCCATATGACAACCCTTTATTGTGTCTGCCAACATTAACAGTGGCTCCCTTCAGCCACCAAGCAACCATCAAACCTTTTGAAAAGATGTTTAGCTATTTATCTATTTAATATCCTCCTCTATTCCATGGGCAGCCTTTTCTTTTAATAGTTAATTTTTGTACACGGTCTTTAAGTATTATTTTCCATGTCTGGAATTGGCCACATGTTCTCTCAGTATTTTTGAGATACTATCTCCCACTTTTTCTTTATTTTGGTTGTGCTTTAAAAATTCATCAATAAAACATGCCTTTGGTTCTTCATTTCTCATGAATAAGTGTTTTTTGAATGTGCTAAGCACTTCACATGAATTCATCTTGTAATTCCTGCAATAACCTCGTAAGGTTGCACATTGGCTGACATAATGTGCAGCACAACAGAACCATAACACTGCACCCCAGGATTGCTGTGAAGTCACAAGACAGCCCTGATGCTGTTAAGAACAGGCAGCTGTGTAAGCAGAGTTACCATAGTTTCCCCCATCATCATGAATTAACAGCACCAGGGCTGCCTTCTGAGTAACCCCTGACATGAGCCATTGTTCCCATATTCTGCCTGGGGTTGTGTGGTTTGCCATGCCTGAGGCCATCTTGTGAGTTCATGGCTGAGGACAAATTTGACCCTGGGAGGTTCTGCTTTGTAACCTATTCCCTTAACCAATGCACTATGCCAGTGCTTACCTAGTAGCACTTACTACTTTTGGAAGGTGTCCCTTTCCAGAGCCTTTGCGGGTCCTTTTAACTTCTAGTCAACTTTGCAGGAGGCAATCACAACCCAGGCTTAGATTCGCCTAGATTCCTTTTCCCTTTCCAGATTGCAGAATGTCTCGATTCCATAGGGACTGAGATGTATGAAGATTTATACGATGATGGGGAAAAAAGATAAAATGTTACAGGAAATGGTTTAGAAATGCTGAAATAGAAATGAAGGGCTGAAATAATCTATCAATACTTTATGCAGAGGTATGAGATATTAAAAAAACCTGGTTTTTATTGAGAACTCTTTTTCTTCCCAAGAAAACTGTTTGTGCAGAATCTCTTGAGAAGCTTCATTTTTTATTTATATATCCATATATATGAGTGCTGGTAATTTGAACTCCTCCAAACAATCACCTGTAAATTATAATCTTCCCAAGCAGCAATATATACCCACAAATCAGTCCGAGGGTGCTGAAATTATATGTGAAAAGGTCTATTTATATCACCCCAGACACCGGAGGAAATTTGCACAGTTTTATAAGAAAGAAAATTTCTTATTAACATGTAGAGCTAATTGGATAATAAAAAGAGAAAAGCCCTTTAAAAGACCTAAGATGACTGGAGAGTTAATCTATCGAACTCTTGAGCAGAGTGATTTACAGGGGCAGTGATACTTCCGTCTTTTCAGACTGTTCAAGGTGTGGATTTATGAACTGTACAATACTGCGCAAAACTCCTAAACCTTTCTTATTACCTCATCTCTCTCTCTCTCTCTCTCTCTCTCTCTCTCTCTCTCTCTCTCTCTCACACACACACACACACACACACACACACACCCCTACACCTACAAATACATTACCTACCACAAAACCTAGTGCCCATCTGTGCCTTTATGGTAAAAACTACTGCATGCAGTGAGATAGGTCATCTCCATTATAAAGTATTATTTTCAGAGGTTTACTGCAGAGTTATAAAATGGAGACAAGCCACTATTTAACAATGTATTTCTGTTGTTACAACATACGAAATTGAGGGGTGAGGTACTTTACATATTCCTTTCCTTAGCAAGTCACTTTGAATTGAGTTTAGAAACAAGCTGGAAGGCAGTGAATATTTTTGAGCACTGGGGAAAATATATTCCTCATAGCAAGAACCAGTTAACTGGCTGACAGCTATATTCTGGACCAACTGAAATTTCTGCACACTTATAGGGGACTTCATATATATGCATTACACTAATGTAGCCTAAATGTCACCAAAGTATGGATCACTATGACAAGATAATTTTCTTAAAGGGGATGCAGCTGGCATAACAAAATGGCAAAAACACTTGGTGCAACCAACACCATGTGTGTCTAATAGAGTTGGATATATCACAAAGGTGTGAAGTGGATCTTTAAAGGGGACTGCAATGCCATTCAATACAAATAGCATCTCTGTCTTGTTTGGGATTAGCTTCAGTTTTTTTTAGCCTTCATCCAGTAAACTACAGATTCTAAACAACCAGTCAGGACATCTACCACAATATCTGGGTGAGATTAAAAAAGAGAGAGAAATAGAGTTGGGAGTGATCTGTATGTTGATGACACCTCGCCTGAAACCGCTGGAGTGAATCCTTTTGCAGCCATTTCATGTAGACACTGAGGACATTCACACAGTCAAAAATTGTGTTCTACCTGGGTTTGGGAGCCGTGTGTGCTCCCAAATTTTGGTTGTGTGGAAGCAAGGGGAAAACCTGGGTCGAAGTGGTTGTGTGGAAGCAAGGTAAGGGGAAAACCTGGGTAGGTTTTCCTCCTACCTTGCTTCTACACAATAACTTCTACCCAGGTTTTTCTCTTACTTTGGTTTCACAAGGAAGCTCCCAAACCTGGGTAGAACAGAGTTTTTGATTGTGTCCTTCTTTGAATAGCATGGATGACAAAACAGAATCCTGAGGAACCTCAGGTTACTAAGCAGTAACCGCCGGCACGATATTCAGTCAGATAAGAGCAGATCCACTGGATGCAGTGATTCCATTTATTAACATGTTTCATTTGAATGTGCATGGGTCTTTGGTTCTCAGCAACCTCACAATGTAGATATTATCGTTGCTTTACTAGAAACTACCACTCACACTCGTGTAATGCAATTACTGCAGTACAAGTCAATATTGAATCATTTCTTGGTGCTGGAAGCTCCCCTCTCACAATGGAATCTTCCAATGTAATTCATTTCCAGAATGTTTATAGTAATTGAGAATTAATGGGCAATTAACATGTGAAACATATTGCTTGCAGGTTGAAACTCAAGGTCACATGATAAATAGTAAGTAGAGAAGCAAACATTGTGGTGCTAGAGTCTGTGTTTTAAGATCTTTCCCACAGACTTTTCCTGCTAAATACTGTAACATACATAATTGCCTATGTTGTTTATGCTTAAATACTTGCATTCGTGGAATGAGAGTAGGTCTGACAGAGGTGTAGCATACTGAGCTCAGCTCAGCTGGGATGGCATCATTCACTGAGTCTCTTTTTGGGTATGCTAAATGGTGAATGATCCTAATTCTCCCATGTACCTTCTAAGGCACTATCCTTAAGAGGGACACATTAGCAAAGGGGCCTGCCTTCTACCTTACTTAAACCTGCCCGCCAAATTCCCCCCCTAGACTGTAGCTTCTTTATTGCTCAGTGATTGAGGATAGGAGAGTAGATCGATGGCGGAGGCAGAGCATCTGCTTTGCATGCAGCAGGTCCTAAAGTCAGTCCTTCACATTTCCAGGTAGGGTTGGGGAAGACCCTTGTCTGAAACCCTTCTGCACAAATCAAACTCCTCTAGACCAGGGATTCTCAACATTGGGTCTCCAGATGTTATTGGACTTCCACTCCCATAATCCCCAGCCCCAGTGGCCTTTGCCTGGGAATTATGGGAGTTGAAGTCCAATATCATCTGGGGACCCAACGTTGAGAATCCCTGCTCTAGACAGTTAATTACAAATTGTAAGTCTGCATCCTCCTTGACTTCAAAGGCACTAGTCACAATATCAAAGTAATGTGGTAAACTATTCAACTGCAATCCTATCAAAACTGGATCTGGCATGATTACTTCTTGAGCCTGCAGTTGCCTAGATATTTGTAACATTTCATTTATGTGTTTGGAGAGACTTTCTCCTTCTCTAAGTCTTTTATTGCTCAGTTTTCTTACTAGATGGACTTTGGAAACCACAGACTTCACTTCTTTTTATATAATCCCTTCAGAGTTTATATAATCCCTTCAGAGTTTTTATATAATCCTTTCAGAGCATTTTCTTTGTCTCTTAGATGCAGTAAGATTGGGTCACTCACAGCAAAGCAAATCATTCCTGGTGCCTTTCCATCTGCTCTATCCTATGCTTTCTTCTCCTTTCCTGCATCTGTAGGACAGTGGGTGTGCAGAATACTGCCAAGTTCATGACTCTTGAGGAGTATCTCCATCTTGAAAGACCAGAGCTCGTACTCAGGACCTTGCAACTTTTCAATCGTCTGGAATCATTGTGCTGTCTCCATTTTCAAAGCTTTTCTCTTTGTTTTGCTTTCTATTAACTCTCTAGGCTTTTCTTTTTTTATTCACTGGCTTCTGGGCCTCATGACCCTTTGTAGGAAAAGAATGGCAGTTCAACTCCCATTAGCAGAGCAGAGCCAGTTTGGCCAAGCAAGAGGTCTGGAAACAGTTCTTTAAGTTTGAAGAACAACAAGGATTTATTTAGAAGTTACAAAAGGATAGGAAAGTTGAGCTTAAGGCTGAAAGGGGAGAGAGACTAAAACAAGCAACCATCTCTGGAGAGACAAAATAGAGATAACACTGGAAGAACAGAGAGGGGAGGAGTCCAGCACTTTTATCCATGACCATAACTACCCCAACCAGTGGTCACTATATATTTATTTATTGAATTTATATACTGCCTAATATCAAAATCTCTAGGTGGTTTTCAGAATTAAAACATAATATAAAATATAAAACATTCAAAATACATAAAAAGATAAAATAGATAAAAACACATTAAAATTTAAAAAAAATTGGTATCAGTTGGAGGCCTGGGGAAACAGGTACATCTTCAGGGTCTCCTAAAAACAAACAGAGAAGGGGATGCTCTTATTTCAGCAGGAAGCGAGTTCTAAAGCACTGGGGCAGCCACAGAGAAGGCCTTGTCCCGAGTTGCCACCAAACAACTTGGCAGCAACCATAACCGGACCTCTCTAGATTATCTTAACAGGCGGCGGCAGGGTTCATGACAGAGAAGTCTCTCTCTTAAGTACCCTGGACCTAAGCCATTAAGGGCTTTATAGGTAATAACTAGTACTTTGTATTTCATTTGGAAACGTATCGGCAGCCAATGAAATTCTTTATAATCGTTGTTATGTGGTCCCTTCATTTTGTCCCAGAGACCAATCTGATTGCAGCATTCTGAACCAATTGCAGTTTCTGAACTGTACAAAGGCAGCCCCATGTAGAGTGCATTACAGTAGTCAACCCTAGAAGTTACCAGCATATGTACCACCGTTTTAAGGTCAATTGTCTCCAGAAATGGACGTATTTGGAGTATCAGCTGAAGCTGATAAAAATTACTCCTGATCACGGCCTCAACCTGAGAAACCAGGGAGAGTTTGGGATCCGGGAGCACTCCCAGACCACAAACCTCATATTTTAGGGGGAGTGTAACCCCATCCAGAACAGGCAGATCTAAACCATCTCTCGGATCTTGACCCCCTACAGACAGTACCTCCATCTTGTTTGGATTCAACTTCAGCCTGTTATCCTTCATCTAGCCCAATATTGCCTCCAGGCAGGCACTTGCGGGGGCGGGGGGTCATGCCATTTCCTGATGAAGTTGGTATGGAGAAATAGATCTGGCTGTCATCAGCATATTGATAGCACTCCAGACCAAACTTCCTGATGATCTCTCCCAGCGGTTTCATGTAGATATTAAAAAGCATTGGAGACCGTATGGAGCCCTGTGGAACACCACACGTTATCTCTCATTTTTCATAGCGAAAGTCTCCAAGTGACACAATCTGGAATCTGCCAGAAAGGAACGGAACCACTGTAAAACAGTACCACCCAATCCCACCTCCTCGAGCGACCCAGCTGGATACCATGGTCGATGGTATTGAAAGTCGCAGAGAGAGCCAAAAGGGTCTGCAGTGTCTCACTCCCTCTGTTGATCGCCAATTGTCTACCCCTGTCAGGTTGACCAATAGGTAGCTGGACCAAGCGCTTTCTCTCTCTCTCTCTCTCTCTCTGCCGCCATCACTGGAAATCGAGATACGAATACGATGGATATTTATTTACCACTTTTCAACAAAAATACTCAAAGTGAGATAGATAGATAGATAGATAGATAGATAGATAGATAGATAGACAGACATAAATAAATAAAAGGGCTCTCTCTCCCAAAGGGCTCACTGTCTAAAAAAGAAACATAAGAGAGACACCAGAAACAGCCACTGCAGGGATGCTGTGCTGGGGATGGATAGGGCTAGTTGCTTTCTCCCTGCTCACCACTTTTAAAAGGTGCTGCTTTGCTCAGTTAGCAATGGAGTCATGCTAATGATGAGGCGTTGGTCAAATGCCTCCGAAGACCACCAAATCCTGTCCTGCTATTGGCTGAACTGCATGAGACGACTGCCCGTGCAATCTCATATTAGCTGCCCTGCATGTGGCCACCTGATGTGGCATAGCCAAACTCATATCTCCCTCCCTCAATTGTTCCAGTCTTGAAAGTTTGGGGGCAAAGCCATCCCCACCTTAAGAGGTGTTGGGGAGCATGATTATCCTGAAGGAGAATGAATTTGGCTCTTTATGTTTTTAGCTCATGCACATATCTCTCAAGCTGTAATTTGCTTTTCTTTGACAGTGTCAATGTATTATATTAGAAGGACTCTCCATTGTATAATCAACTGCATATTAAAGTGCTGGATTTCTTATTATTTGGAGACTGTTAGCCATATCCCTGATGTAAATCAGAGTGACTTCATTACCATTTCATACACGACATCTTAACGGAACCAGGAAGGCCAAGAAGCTAGCATTGTTTAAAATCTATGGGCTGTGTTCCTGTATACTATTAAAAATATTGGCATGAAAGACTAGGAAAATGATGAGAACAGACATGGTGCTACAGAAACATGATTACAAAAATTGAGAACCTATCTGATATGCTGAGGTTGAAAGTGCTAGGAAAAAGGGTAGTTGAGAAGAGATATGACTGCACTCCATTCATACAAATAGGATGTCAGATATAAAAACATAATAATCGCCTTGCTGGATCAGTCCTTCTAGTCCAACATTTGGTTTCTGTAGTGGTCATCCAGATACTTTGGAACACTTGGAGTGAGTCTTTGTGGACAGCTGGAGAGTGATGTGGATTGGACAGGTCTCTTCTGTTGTCCATGCAGACATGCTCCAAGTAATCTAATGCTACAGTCATTTCTTCTTTCAGTGGAACTCTGCAAGCTGTAACGGGTGTGAGCTTACTTCCAAGGAATATAAGGAAGTGAACCATTATGGGGAATTCTGTAATCCCTATGTGCTTCTGGAAGAGTTTTACATGTATCACCATATCACATGCACACCCTAGGGCCAGACGTGGTTTACCCTGATGTCAAAAATAAATATCTCTGGAGCTAGTGTAAAGAGAAACACAGCAGGTAGTCACTGGGGGCATGCCTGGACTCTGGAGGTTATATATTATTTCATGTAGGTCAGCTCTTCCCCATTTTGCCCACACATCACTCGTGTCTCTTCTCTGTTTTGAGGATTCCTCCAGCCAGAGTTTCCACCAGCAGGCACACTGGTGTTGTGTTGTGCTAGCATAATGGCACAATTCCAGCAGAGATGCACATTTTGGTTCTGCTGGCAGAAATGGGCTTACATCATCATCATCATCATCATCATCATCATCATCATCATCAAATTCAGCCATCCCAGGTCCTTGGGAAGGACTCGATGTCTGGATAAAACAAACCAGTCAATAACACCTGTCTGACTGTGTAAACAACAACAATAATAAATAATTATAAATACATAATCGACTACAAACAGACAAACATCTGCCACACAATTCACCAGATATAACTGTAGTCGAGAAGAAAGAAAAACAAGTCAAAATAATTGACAGCAATACCAGGTGGTAGCAGAATAGAAGGAAAAGAAATAGAAAAAATAACAAAATACAAAGATCTACAAATTGAAATTGAAAGGCTGTGGCAGAAGAAGACCAAAATAACCCCAGTAGTAATTGGCGCCCTAGGTGCAATTCCAAAACAACTTGAAGATAATCTCAGCACCATAGGGGCCACAGAAATCACCACCAGCCAACTACAAAAAACAACTTTACTGGGAACAGCCTATATTTTGCGACAATATCTATAATAATAACAACAATATTGATAATAAAATTCAGCCATCCCAGGTCCTTGGGAAGGACTCGATGTCTGGATAAAACAAACCAGTCAATCACACTTGTCTGACAGTGTAAAAAAGAAACAATAATAAAAAAATTAATAATATGCCAGATTGCTGCTCAATCTTTCAGTTTTTTTGAAAGTATGAGCATGTATCCTTAGTGAACAAAGATTTATTTGTTAATAGCTTCCATTCCCTCCCACCTTCCTCTGAAAGACTGGGGAAACTTTCTTTGCCCTGGTAAGCTGAAGTCTTTCCTATTAAAGCAGTAGGCCTTCTCCAAGGTTTGAAAGTGTGCTGTTAGCCTGCCCTTCAGATTGTTTTTATTATTGGTGCTGTATTATTAGACGAAACATCAGCTGCTTCAGTTTAATTTCCCTTGACTGTCTGCCCCTTCCACAAATAAATAAATAAATTTCAAGGATCAGCAGGGTCAAGTTTACTGCTGATAACTTTCATTTTATAAAACCTAGTCAACAAGAACCATAAGGGATCGACGGTTATGTGGAAAATCAAGTCAATGAAGTCGGTTGCCTCCTTGAAATGAGAACTGAAGGAATGACTGTCAGTTGACTGCTTGTAGTGAGAGACAAAACAAGCCTCCCAATAGGCAAGCTTCCATTTCTGCTGCTATCATTTTGTAATCTATTAACCTTCAAGCTTGAGAAAGGCCAAACTCCTTTGGACAAAATTTGCTCACCTGTATTTATTTGCTTTGCTCCCTCACTTATTGTCTGGCAATACATGAACCCTGGTAACTCTGTCCGCATGTAAAGAAGAGTGCAATTAGCCATTGTGAGATCCTGTTGACTCACAAGAATGCTGGATATGAAATAGGATACCTAGTATCTATTATTTAAAAATAGTAATAATAATAATAATAATAATAATAATAATAATAATTAACAACCCAGGCTCAGCCATTCATTTAGGCACTTCAAATTTTAATTAAGAAAAAGACCATGAGGCTCTTCTCACGATTGGTGAGAAGAGCCTGGGGAGGGTTAGCGGGGAGAGCGGGCTAAGCCTGCTCTCCCCACAGATCAGCAGTCAGTCTGCACAGCCCCCAGAAGCTCCAGCATGCCCTCCGCGAGTGCGCAGGGCATATTGGAGAGACCCCCGAGCCGGGAGGCTGCTTTTTCAGCCTCCCAGTCAAGGGTCTACTTGTGAGTTGCCGCGCTGCGGAGTCACGCTGCGGCAACTTGCAATCGAAAAGCCCGGGTTAGTGGAGCACTCGCTCCGCTAACTTGGGCTTAGGGGAGGGTTGTTTTAGCGGGTGACCCACTTTGACTCAACCGGGCTCGGCTGTGAGCCCGGTGAGTCTCACGATTGGTGGGAGGTGGGCTAAGCACCCTTAGCCCACTTTCCACTGATCGTGAGAATAGCTTCCATGTGTCTTGGTTCCAAAATGGGCCCGCTTTAGTGACTTAGAGGCAATTAAACCTCACTCTATTGTTCTTGTCTCACCTACGGGATGCTGGGCCAGGGTGCAGTTGGGCAAAAGGAATTGGAAGGAAAGTAGGGTGACAGTTTCCATATGGCTGCTCTCACCTCAAAGCTTATGAGGAAGGGATGAAGAAAATCAAGAATGGGCAAAAATAAAGACAGTGTGTTGTATTGGCAATCCATGCCAGCTATAGTGATGTATATGGCTGTGGCTTTGGATTCAGTTGTTCCATACTGGAGACTGTGCAAGTCTTGAGTGTGAACTGTGCCCCAGCTTTTCCCACCTTTTAGCTCCACTGTCTCTTTTTACCCTGTACCTTATTGCTGCTTATCTTCCACTGTGTTTTTATTAATATGTATCTTGTCTCTCCAGGGCAAATGGAAATCAATGCTCTTAAGTGCATGCATCTCTGTGCTCTTTTATATCAGGAGGTGGGGCTGTAACTCAGTGGTAGAGTGTCTGCTTTGCCTGCAGAAGTCCTCAGGTTTAATCCCTGGCATCTCCAGGTTGGGCTGAGAAAGACCGTGAAGACCCTCTGTCAGTCAGTGTAGAAAATACTGAGCTGCACGGACTAATTGTCTGACTTGGTACAAGGCAGCTTCCTATGTTTCTGTGTTCTTCACATGACCTTCAGCAACATGGGAGCTGCTCCACTGTGATACCTTCCCATGTAGCTCAATAGCATTGGATGCTTGTGGTCACATGGAATGCTTTGGCTCCCTCTGACACCAGTGTTGTTGGAGCAGTGTTGCTATTGGAAAGATCCACAATGTGACCTCGTCCCAGGTCATCATGGGCATCTGGCATTGCCTGCCAGTGCTGGAAGGAGCCATAGCACAGGACCACTGCAGGTAGTGGATGAAAAAGAGCCCTATATATCTGAGCTCTTTGTCAGAGGGAAGCTGCTAGCGCTGTGTGCAAAAAACAGCCCCAATCATGTCACTTTTCCCAAACATGAGCACTGGTTGTTAGAATTTCCCATTAACAAGGTATAATTTTGTTTCGGAGTATCTTTTCTTCCCTTGATGTTTTTGCTTAACACACATAAGGAAGAATAGCTAACAGCATATTGTGTAGAAGAATGTGTCATATGGGTTTGCCATTTGTTAAAAGAGCCCTGTAAATAATATGCGGAATTAAAAATGTATGTACATATTTTTGGAGTAACATAGTAGAAATAAAAGAGTGGCTGTCTGTTTGGAAACTTGTTTTATAATGCAGTATGAATAACCAGCTGACAAAACAGGTTTTTCCCCCCTTTGCACAGCCAATGGCTAAGAGCCAGCCAACTTTATTGTCCTTGAAATGTCATGATTTTGAGCATGCACAGAATTCTTAACTGCCCAAATTACTGCAAAGCAATCCTTTTTATTATATGGCAACAATGTGATGCTGGGCTCAAAGACTTACTAGTTAAGAAGATTATGTATTTTCGTTTTTCTGTTTTGTTAAAGTGCCAAGTCTTGCTTTTTTTTTTTTTTTGGCATCTTCTAAAGAATAAAATGTCTTGTGAAATACTGTATTCTCTCAAAGTAGAGAAGTTACCTCAGAGGAGCTCACAAATGCAGGGCTTTTCAATACTTTCTCATTTACTCAGAAGTTTCCCTTCAAAAGCTTCCAATTTTTGCTTCTTTGTCTGTACTGACAGAGTGGGGGGGATGTCCTTCATAGGTGGAAGTTGTATAACGTTTGTGCCTCTAATTTCTTTCGTGTGTGTGTGTTTTAATGTGGTGGATGTTTATGTTGATGAGACAGAGTCAGTCATAGTGCTGGCAGGTGGCAGGAAGGCTTTTCCATAGAGTTCTGCCAGTGGGACTAAATTCTGATCTACAGCTTTCATCCTAATCGTATTGCTGGGCCATTCCTGGAGCAAGTGAAATAACTGTGCCAAATTACAGTGTAGTGTTGTAAAGAGGGGGAGCACAGGGGCTGCTACATTCTGAAAGTACTCACAAGGCTCCTGCAAAAACTGAATAAAATACAAAGCAGCAAAGAAAACCCATGGAGGCCTGTAAGAAGACACTTGTTTCACGAAACCTTCCTTGTGAGAAGTTCATTGAAAGGACAATCTGAGAACATAAGAGCACGCTCCTATGATGGCTGTTTGTCAGATGCAGTGTTTGGGCATGTATGTGTCAGAGGGCGCTGTTTTCCTCAGTGCTCTGCCATGGGTAGAGTGGGGAACATACAGGTTTGTAGGACTCAACAGCCTCACCCCCAGACTGGCCAGTCCACAGCAATGGGTCATGCAGCTCATTTTGCCACTTAATCAGGTGCATGGAGGATGGATGTTGGTATACGTTTATTCCAAGGCACTCTCATGACTGTGATAAGTGGTGCAACTGGTGGAATTTCCTCCATCTCTGCTCTAATACATGATAGTAAGTATGAGGCTTATTATTCACAACACAGAACAAGTCACCTCCAAAGGGGCGCTCCTTTTTGTTGTCCTATCATTTCACTGTATGTTGTATGTCAACATCTATAGGCTAGTCAACATTATATATAGGGATGTGTCTTTCTATCACTGAACATCTTGTTATGCAAGGCAATACAAGGTTAGGAACATTCAAGGTTAGAACATACAGACCTGGGCAAATCAGGGGTACAGTATTTACTAGTAATGTGTAACTTATCAAGTTTTCCTCTTGGTTATATGATCCCCTAGGCAAACGTGTATATGCGCTTCTGCATCTGCTATTTTATGTGCTGATGAAACTGTTCTCATCCACTCCTTGAAAATTAAGTTAGGACTGTAAGAGACGTGGTCAGATTTTCAAAACTAATAATCATCCAGCATCTCCTGTTCTTAAATATCTTCACACATGCTTAAGTGTTCACATTTGAAATCCAGGGTGCTGAACGCTTTTTGAAAGTCTAATCCAAACATTCCTTGTAAAACATATTCATTCTGAAGGCAGAAAAAATGCATTAAATGGAATATTATCAAAGAAAATCTCATTGTGAAGTTAAAATGAGAGTAGGAAAAGGAGTCCTTTGCAGTACCTTACAGTTATGAATTCCCTCTGCAATTTTATTACAGGTATCTGTTAAAATATATTATGAGGCAAATTACCAAAAGCACTGTAGTGTGTTACAATTACATTACAATGTGTGCTACAGAGGGAAGCCATTTCCGTACCTGTACTAGTGTAAAACCAAACCAATTTTATGACAAATGAAGTTGTAGTATTGTCAAAAATAATGAGGGAAATGAAAGAAATTAAACAAAAAAAACCTTCTCCAACATCAGCTAAATTTCAGTGTCTTATGGATTTATGTCAGACCCTGAATGCTAATTTGAAAGGATTCTTTTTGTTAAATAATAGACTTGTTGAAAAGAAATGTAAGGATTCTAGTTATAATAGAACACATGTTATTCTGCCAGTACTGTATTTATTTGCGTATTGTAAAAACTAATCAAGCTTTAACCCCCCATCTCAAGTAACTGGTGATTATTCCCCAATCATGTCACCACTAATAGAACTGTCAACAGCTTTGTCTTCTTGCTATTTGTGCTAGAAACCCATTCCTTACTTCACAATCACATTGCATTCCTCCATCCTTTTTGGCATTGGTGGATAGCTTTCCTGTCAGCCATCTTAGACCAATGGTTCTTTAAATATGATGTGGGCCTCCTTGGAGAGGCATAGGCAGTTGCCAGGTGAAGAGTAACCACTATTAGTGTGCTGATGGGCTAGAAGGCAGAGTGTCAACTGATCTGTCTGATGCAGTGATGGTTCCTATGTGTTCTACCAATTGTATTGCTTCTCAGTACTGAGAAGCAGACCATGAGCAGTCAGTTATATCCTCAAAGCTATCTGCTTTGGCAATTTACCTCTCATGTGTTTCCATTCCTCATTTTTCTTTGGATCTTCTTATTCCTTAGCTAAGGAATACCATGTTCACTACCATGTGAACAGCTGACCTTGCACCTTTAGAAGCTGGGGATGGGGTTGTAGCTCAATGACAGAGCATCTGCTTTGCATGCAGAAGGTCCCAGGTTCAATATCTGGCATCTCCAGGTAGGGCTGGGAGAAACTTTGTTCAGAAACCTTGGAGAGCCACTGCCAGTCAATGTAAACAGTACTGAAATTGCCCACAATAGATGGACCAATGGTCTGTCTCAATGTAAAGCAGCTTCTTATGTTCTACATTGTAAGTTTTAGCTATATAATACATAATACCTTCAAAGCAGCAGAAGATAACAGCATCCACTGATTTCCAACTCAGTTCAACTCAACTCATTCCTCTTAACTAGACAGGCCCAAATCCAGTAGGAACAGGGACAACTTGCGGCCCTTCCTAGAAGCAGATAGTAATAGCACTTACATTATAGCACTTAGCACTTACATGAGATAAAGAGCTCAAACTCATACCTGAGTGACGGAAGGGGTGCAAATCATTCTGCAGCCTCCAAGTCACCACTGTAAAGACCCTGCTCTAAGTGGCTGAGGTTATCATTTCTGATGGAATGTGAAGCAGGGCCATGGATAGCATGGGGAGGTCGATATAGGGAGAGGCAGTCTCTAAAGCAGGGCTGCACAACTTCAGCCCTTCTGCAGATGTTGGCCAACAATTCCCATCATCCTTGACTATTGGCCACTATGGCAGAGGTTAATGGAAGCTGTGGTCCAATAGCAGATGGAGGGCCAATGTTCTGCAGCCCTGCTCTAAAGGATACAGGTCCCAGGAAATGAAGGGTTTAATGGTTAAAAATAGGACCTTGAAAAGGTTTAGAAGTACACTAGCAGCCAGAGCAGGTCATACAACACAGAATGAATATGATCATGTCTCCAAATATTCATAAAGACATGGGCAGAATCACTGTGCACTAGCTGAAGTTCTGAGCTTTCTCAGGACAGCTCCATATAGAGTGCATTACAGTAGTCAAACCTGCAGGTTACAAAAGTATGGGTCAATGTAGCAAGATTCCCTCTGTACAAGAAAGAGTGGCCCCTACACAATCATTGCATCTGGTGACAAGCACCCATGGTCACCAAAACTGCCTACTTACAAAAAGCAGTGTTTCTGGACCCTTGGGGCTCCAAGGCGCAACACTCGTTCATATGGGGAAAACCCATCACAGGTAAACTAGTCACCTCTGGAGCCTGAGGGTGAGCTACCAGCATTCATTCTGACATCTAGATTCAGCTTCAACCCATCCACCATATTAAGGCAATATAAGAGAAAGCAGAGAATAAGATGTACTTGAAGTAATGTTTGGTGGGTTGGTCTGGTGTAATGTTGTGACGGTGAGAGAAAGAGTCAATCTTATAGGAGATTTATGTGTCAGACCAAATACAGGGTTGACAAAGCTGTGTGTGTGTGAGTATGAGAGAGACATCAGCTAAGACCAGAAGAAGCCCTCTTGGCTTGAGCATCTCCTAAGTGTTGGAAATTCTCTGTGGCGAGAGAATCCCTTTTCATTACAGCAGAGTGCACAGAGGCACAACACAGCGGAATTTGCTTAGGCATGCATGTATGCTGAGAGTAAAGTAACTTGGAGCCAATTCATAGTTTCAAATCCACATATAAGGCATTTATTAAGGAACTCCATTCTAGATAAGAAAGTGAGGAGTTAGGATCTCTGATCTATCTATCTAGCTGGATGCAGATGGATTCTGCATCTTCTCTGCACACGTGCAGGGAGAGGAGCTTGCCATGTTGCAAGGTAGAAGGGCAGGTAGGGAAGAGAGAGAGGAAGGAAGTTAATCCCTAAGAGTACCAATCTATATTTCAAAGGGATAGTGTCAGAGCAGTAGAGAAGGGATGACCAATGTCTTGATCCTCTAGCCCTCTGACTCACTAGTCTGTCCTCCACTGTCTGAGACAAGAGACAGCGCAAAGTCCTTTAACTTCCAACACTAAGTGACCGTCGATTTGAAGAGACTGGGAGAATTTTTATCTTCTTTTCCTCAAGCAGCTATTTGAAAAAAGAATAATTCCCAGTGAAGGGATGGGGAGGCTGGCTGGGCCCATAACTCGCTGATAGATCAAATGCCTTGCATTCCAAAGGTCACAGGCTCAGTTTTTCCCCCTCATTAAAGGGTATTCTCAGGTCCTCCCAGTGTTGGAAGTGTGGTAGGTGAGCACTAGAGACTGGGCCCTTTCAGTTATGGTGCCCCCAATCTGGAAAAAGGTTTTTTAAAATCTCCTGAAAGAGTTTCATTGTTATTGTTCTATTTATCCATTTATAACCTGCCATTCATTAAAATCCCAAGGAGTATTTTAGTGCTATGGCCCACATGAGTTTAATGCATCTGGATTAAACTTGTTCTTTAATTGGATCTGGATTTAATGCATCTGGATTGAACCTGCTCTTTATAATCCCAGTAGGAGAGACTACATGCTAGGGAGTGCTGAGCATGGAAGATCCTGCCTCAGTGTACAAGGGTGGATTAGGACTTAGTTGGATGGCTAGTCTCTGTGTTTTGAAGACCCTTCTCTTCTGGAGATCATGTTCCAAGGTGGAAAGAGTATTCTACTACACAAAATGATCCTCTTCACAAGTGGTTGACATTCACTCCATACTGAAGAGAAAGGGATGCTCCATACATCCAGCAGAAAGAGATCCACAAATATGCAGTCACTCGGGCGTAGCACTGCATATAAATAGATATAGTTATATATTCTGGGCATGTCGCACATTCTTACGACTTGAAAACATTTTCTGTATTCCTTTCAAATGAAAGGGGAGAAAAATTTCCAATAAATTGGGGAGAATCTGGTAGAATCTTCAACGACCAGATAATATCGGATAATACTGTCCAAGAAGAACTTCAGCTCTCTTCCACCCTACAATTCTATGAGCTGCTACGTGGCATAAATGTTCTGAATCTGCATTATCACAATCTGCCTGCACATACTATGCTGTGTAAAGATTTTTTAAAAATTCAATTCCAGTACCAAGCACCTTGGCATTATGCGCTCAGTATCTGTCATGTGCTTATTGCATTGGCCAGGTAAGCTGCCAACTGAGAGTTTTTTGTTTTTGCATTGTGGTGAGGGAGGGGAGGGGAGTGAAGATTAATTGTTTCAGAGAATGTGATGGTCTGCAACCTGCATTATAAAGACCAGATGCAATTCTACTGACCAACCTAGTCCAATTTGGTGCAGAAGGCGCAGATGTGTAAAGCAGGATCTTTTCCAGATTATCTTTCATAAACTGTTACACTCAGCATTGTTCGCACTAAATAGGATGCTTCTGTTGTTACTGAGCCATTAGGCACAGTAAGCAACACACAGTTTGTGTGCGAACATGCTGAGTAGTCAGCAGCAGATCAGGTGTGGGACAGATGATTTGGGTTTAGTGACTTCTGATTTAGAAGCTGACATATTTCTTTTCCCGACAGACTAGAGCCCTCTCTGACATCGGCAGGGCAGGCCCTTTGTCAGGGAACTGTTAGGTCATGGATGCACAACATGTTTGGCTAGTCCTGCATCATTTTGGAGGGATGAGGAAAGGCTCAATTTGTGTGTTATTTGCTTGCTTAGAAAAAATAGCGGGTGGCGGGGTCGCGTAGAGCTAAAAGCAAATTGCTCTTTCCACCCAATTTTTGTTTGGGCAGAGGCTGTCATCTTTTATTTGCCAATGCAACTTCCCTCACCTGACATCCAGGTAAATCTCTGTTTCATTGTTGAACCAGTTTAGTCTTTCAGGGGTGCATTTCTAAAATGCTGTGAGTTGCTGACATTCCTACTAACTATGTAGCCGCGTGCTGGGAAGAAGCTTCCTTGCAGTGGACCGCTTCCTTAGCTCCACAGAGCTGATTGCACAAGGAAGAGTGCAGTTTTTGCCAATCTCTCCTTCCCCCAGACTGTCCTTGAGGGTCATGCTACCCTCAGGAACATATTTTTGGGTGGTGTAGGGCACTTGCTGGGGGAAGGAGAGATTATTGAAAATCGTTCTCCTTTTCATGATCAGCTCTGCAGAGCTAAGGAAGTGGTCCACTGAGGGGATACATCTTCCCTGCATGTGACCACACAATTAATGGGGAGGTTGCCCAATGTGTAGCTAGAGTTTTTCTTCACAATTCAGTCCCACCTCCAAGTCACCAGATGCTAAGTGGAGAGTGATACAGCTAATCTCTCGTGCACATGCATGTCCATCCATGCACATAAACACCAAGGCACTGTGTAGTGTAGTTAATGTTTTACATTCTGTAGCTAGTGAGGAAGCTCATTGTAAAACTATTGTCAACACATTATAGGTTAATTATGTTTTGTTCTAGAAAGTGAACACTTTTGTTGCTATTAAATGAGTGCAGTGCCTGCTATTGACATGAATCAGTGTCTGAATTCCATACAATAATTGACATAATTGACAGTGGGGCCATTCACGTGAGCTACCGGGCGGGTGGGCGGGCGGGCGAGGGGAAGGCTTCCCAAACCTTGCCTTCCCCCTAGATGATCATTTTTTTCCTGGTGGGAGTGTGCTCCATGCTCCCACTGGACTAAAAATGAGATCCCAACAAAAGAAGGTAAGGTGGCCAGTTTTTTACCTGGAAACATTTGACAGGAACAATGACTTTCACCTACCTTGCAATGGTTGAATTTTCTGCTTTCATATTCTGTAAAGTAAAGTAGGAGCTTGTTTGTTTCATCTATATCCCACCTTTCTTTCATAGTAGACCTCGAGGTAGCGGACATGGGGTTCCACCTTTCCTGTTCTAATGCTCTCTAACAAATAGGTCAGACTCATCAACCTTACATCACAACTTGTGGTAGGACGTTCTGAAGCTTTTCCCCACAAGTTGGCAAATGTTACACAGTTTTGAACTTCTCTGATGGGAAGACAAAATAGCCCTACTTTTATCATTTGCTGCATGAGCAGTATTAGCTACTGGAAGTAGAAGCAATTTGCTGTTTATTGTGGAGCTGAACGCAGCACCCTGGCAAAAGACACTCTAATGCAGCAGCATACATTTCACAGGAGTTTTACTGCATATGTAAGAAGGACTCTTTTTAGATTTTTTACTCCTGGTGCCCCGATCAACAAATTGCTGTCCAGCTGTTCATGAAGGCAGCCTTCATTAGGCTTTGAAGACCTGACTGTGGCCTCCCACTCCTTGGGCTACGCTTCCATCCACGTTTGGCTATCTGAGGGAAGAAGTCATATGAACATCAGAAGAGCTTTTTGTTTGCCCCCCCCCCAAGCATTGCAGAATGTCTTTTGAGTCCTGTATCCTTACAGGGCCGGACTGGGGGCACTGAGAGAGCGGTGGAATGTATGTGGGGAGGGCGCCGGGTTTTGAGCAGAACAGGTAATTAATGGTGGGAGTTGGGACGCAGGGGTGCCGCGCAGGTAGGGCGCACTGGGAATATGCCCTGTTGCCCTGTGGGCCAGTCTGAGCTTGTATCCTTAATCATCTGTCTCCCTGCACTACCCATACTCTGATTCCTCTAGAAGGTTGCTCTTGTATTGTTATCTCTGTGTGCCTTTGCACTCTGCTACTTTCTTGAAACAGGCCCTAGTTACTGGTATCTCTCCTTCACCACCATAACGTACCCATAGAATAAAATAAAGAATTCCCAAGGAAGGGTACACTCACAGAGTCAGCTGCAGCAATAAATCCACGTGAATGGTTTGCTGGAAAGCATATGGAATGGCAATGCTGGTCCACAGATTTCCTCCTTAATACCTTTACTGCAAATGTGCAGATGGTTCGTTCACTTTGTTCGTGCTTTCGAAAGCCAAATTTCATGCTGCTTTGTTTGCCTTGGACTAGGCTTTCTCAGTCACACTATAGCTGCTTCTATTCTGAAATTGTTGTGTTTTTTTAAAAAAAAACTTCTAGGGCAATTTCCTCCAATATTTAATAGAAACATTATTTAAAAATAATTTTTGCATCTGGAAGCAAAGGCATTTTTTGTGGGGGGAAAGATCTAGAAAGACAATCTAGGTTAAACCTTTCTTGAGTGGGTAGAGAATTGCTGCATTTAAGATGAATGCTTTACCAAGTCTCTTATTTTTGTTTCATGTTTTACCAATGCAAATTAAGGGAGGAAAAAAGCTTTTAGACAAGCGAGATTGATGCTGGTTTTTATTTTAGCAAAGGAATCTCTCTAAAAAGGGGGAAAGACACTATAGTGTTCAGCTGAGAGTGCTATCCTTGGTGTTCCAAGTACTGAAAGACGGCTGCGACGCCAGTTTGTTTTGAGACAAATGTCCTTCTATAATATTGAGGCTATTTTTTTTTCTTAACAACAGAGCAACTGTCTAGTGATAATTCCTGTGGATTGCAACGTCTAAAAACAATTAAGCATTATTTCAATCTTGAAATAATAGCAGAATAAATGCAAACATGTCTACAGTCAGGTCAGTAAGGTGTAGTCTACACATGTGCCAGAATGAAGTGGTGGTAGACCTTTGATGTGATAGTGGACTCACTCTACCACTCCAGTTTGCAGATAGAAGGTCACAATTTGGAATGTTCCTCCATTAAAAACAAATAAACTCTGTGCATGTTTTTAAAAGGAAGCATAAGAGGGAGAAAGGTTCTAGCCCAGGCAAGTCTCTATTGTGTAGAGTTGCCATGCCCCCCAAAATTCCAGGTTTCACCCAGATTTTAAGCATCTCACCCAGATTGCTTAGCCCACCTGGCTTTACCCAGATTTCAGATTTCATTTTTTTTAAAAGCCACGCTCTAGCCCTTGTAGAAGTGGAGTTAGGGAACAAAACATGCAGTCACTATTCTGCTCAAAAATTATTTTCAAGCCAATTTACATAATATGCAAATTAGTGTTGAGGACCCCCCCCACACACACACACATTAAACCCAGAATACCATCCCAGAATTGTGTAGGATTCAGGCCTGTGTCTGATTCCATTTTATTAGGAGTTCAATTAAATGCCTGATCTCAAGGTGAATTGACACCCAGGTCTCATGCCTGCCTCAGCAACCTGCCCTGTGAAGAAAGAAGCAATCCAGCATTGTATTGTGAAATGGGCACTCACAGATACACAAGGGCTAGGCCTAAGCTATCAATATGCTAAAATGTAACTCACTGGGGCTATTCTTACGATCACAAAAATCGGGCTAGGAAAATCCTAGCCCGATTTTTGTGACTGTAAGAACCACTGGGCTCGCAGTCGAGCCCGGTGGTTCTGGAGCGGCTAACCCGCTCCTGTAGCCCACGCCTTAGCCCAGGTTTGCAGAGTAAGCGCTTTGCAAACCCGGGCTATCTGCTCATGAGTAGCTGTGGTGCGGCTCTGCGCCGCGGCTACTCGCGAGTAGACCCCCAGCCAGGAGGATTAAAAGCAGCTTCCCAGCTCGGGGGTCTCCCCAGTATGCCCTGCGCACTCGCGCAGGGCATACCGGGGCTTCCGGGGGCTACGTGGCCCCCGAGCTCCCCAGCCCCCGCTGACTCTGATCTGGCTGCCCAGGGCTCCCTGCCTGCTCGTGAGCGGAGAGAGCGGGCTTAGCCCGCTCTTCCCGCTCAGCGCCCTAAACCGGGTCTCACTGATCGTGAGACCCGGTCCACTATCAGATAATGTCTGTGGAAGAGGCAAGAGGCTGATCCCCCTTTCCTGTTGCAAGAAGTCTATGTTAATCCTTGTCAATGATTGCTCTGCTATGCCCAAAGGGGATACTCAGTTGCTGTCTATAAAAATTCCACTCTAGGAAAACACCTGTATATTTTCCTTGTACTAACACCTTTCAACACCTTCTGGGACCAGGCCAGGAAATCTGGGGACAAGAGAAGATGCCCATTTGCAGCTCAGAGATGCAGATTTGCTTTGGTCCCCTCCCCAAGATAGCAGCTAACAGAAGATGGGTTTAAGATCTCCCTGGACTGAGCTAATATCCTGAATAATTAAAAGATAATATCCAGAAGGAAACAGCAAGTTGTCACCTTTTGAGGGCCCAGGAAGGGTGATGATATTCTGAATAGACTCTATGGAGCTCAAAGGAAGAAGCAACTACAAAAATGGAGCAAGCCAAACAGAGAGCTAGCAATCTTGCCTAACAAGCATACTTGCTCAAGAGCCATCCCAGAGTTTGCTGCTAAGCTGAAGGGCAACAAGCAGGAACTCTGTCCATGGACAGGAACTGTCTGTGACTTCTGCTGCGCAGTGAGAAGTCAAGACTTCCCCAGCCATGGTGCTCTCACTCTCAGCCTCGCTCTGAGCAAACTGCCTGCTTGACTGCTAGAAGATTGCATCGCTCTCAAGCTCCTGTTTCCAGCTACAGCCTCTCTCCTTCAGCTGAAAGCCTAACCCCTCTCAAGTCTCTGACCCTGGTAATATGCTGCTCCACAAACCTTGGATCCCTCCATCCTTTCCCCTCCTTCTCCTTTCCCCGCTTCCCTCTACTAATTCTTGATCTCCCCAAACCATGCCAGTCCTCAACCTTCCTTACCCCCACTTTTCCGTCTACATTATATCTGAATTATATTAGGCTCTAGGAGGATTTAACACACAAACACTTATGATAGTTAGGAACACTGAGTGAATGTTGTTGCTGGCTATGGTTGAAATATTGTTAGTAATACTGATAGATTGTTCTGTTTTCTGCTCAGTTAGATTGATGTTGTTGTTCTTTTATACTCATTAAAGCCCATTGAATCATTTAGGATTGCTTTGATCTCCTTTCTTCCTTGTGCCCAGATCCTACATGGTCACTGTATAAAAGAACTGGTCACTTTGTGACACTGATGAAAAAGGCCTAATTTTGTATGCTAGCTCATATGCATATTTAGTATACAAATCAGGCCTGGTTCTCTACATTAGGCACCCAGATTTGGAAAGCCAGAATATGGCAACCTTACTATTGTGCCGCAACAGGGAAATGCTTGACTAACAATCAGAAGGTTGCTGGTTTAAATCCCTGCTGGTACGTTTGCCAGATTATGGGAAACACCTATATCAGGCAGCAGCAATATAGGAAGATGCTGAAAGGCATCATCTCATACTGCACAGGAGGAGGCAGTGGTAAACCTTTCCTGTATTCTACCAAAAGAAAACCACTGGGCTCTGTGGGCACCAGAAGCTGAAACTGACTTGACGGCACACTTTACCTTTACCCTACTATTCTGCCAGTTTCAGGAGCAGACTTTCCATGAGGAAAAATGAGGCAGTTGTTCAAGCAGTGGATTATTAGGGCACCATGGGGTGCAAAGATGTTTCCCTGCTGCCTCATCTGCCTCCCTCTGTTGGCTCCCACAGAGCAACTCTGCTGAGCAGAAGCACAGCCACGCTCAGCAAACACAGCTGCTCTGAGATTGGCCTCCTCCCCTCCCCTCCCTTCCCCTTTTCCTTCCTTTGCTGCCATCTCTGCCTGCTGCTGTGTTAGCTATGAAAAAGGGGAGGAAGTAGAAGAGGAAATGAGGAAGGGGCAGTAGAGTACTGCAGATGCTCTACAGAGCTTCCCTCCCCTTTTCATTGGCAGTCCATTGGCACATGAGGGAGGAGGCAGAGAAGGGTGTGCATGTTGTGTGACCACTATTACCATTGCAAAGGAGGAGGAGAGTAAGTATGCATGTGCACATGCACAAGTATGAGGGATGGTGACGGCAGCATTTGGTAGAGGAGGAGGACTTTGGCTCCACTGCTGGCTAGTTTTCTACTTGCAGACTTTAAAAAAAGGTGGGGGCGGGGGACATGAAACAAAGAGCCAGTATGGACAATACTTCTCTCAGCTCACCACATGTGTGCTTCATATGAATGGATACAACTCCAAACTGTCTCTGAATCCAGAGGCAATATATCTGATGTTGTCCATATTTGAACTACATGGAGGTCATGCACATGACCTAGAATTGCCACTGGTGGGGAGGGCTGGCAGGGAGGCCTGGAGCACACACTCTCCCTCCCCAGTTCCTCCTGCTGCTCGCTGCGGCACATGAGCGGTACAGCAGTGAGTGGCAGAGCAGAGAGCCAGAGGAGGAGGTCTTCTGGCATCCCTCAATGCCACCAGGAGTGCCGTGTATTGAGGGATCCTCCCTCAGCTGAGCGCTCTTGCCACCTAGCTCAGTGTAGCTCAAGCATGCACATGAACCCAGTGCCGGAGTTAAAGGCACACTCACACCTTTAACTCTGGCTAAAGGCTGGGGTTGAAAGTAGGGTTAGGCCGGGCTGAAGCCCCAGGATTGTGAGTGATCCTGGTCCTGGCAATGTACATGAGCAGCCTAACCCAGGCTGGGCTGGGCTGCCTCAGCCTGAGTTAGGCTGCTAGTGTGAATAGCCTTATGGAAGGGGTTGTATGGTTTTATCTGCATTGCAATACAATGGGAATGTGTATCTCCAGCTACTGTCTTGGGTACAAATATGTTGTTGCACCCAGCCATATTTGGATAGAGCATATGTATGCTTCCATCAACCACGCATGTAATCATGTGGTTGCCATCTCATAGTTGAGCAATGAAATATGAATAGCAGCCCACCCAGTTAACCTTTATCACAAGCTGAATCTTGTAAGTCATGGGGATTCTTCTTTGCACAGCAAAGGATATAGAAATTATTTCATCCTAGGTATTTGGCAAGCCAATCGTTTCCCTCACACAATGTATGTACAAGTGATGAACAAGGGAACTTGTCAGCCTTTGTGCCAATGACATGGGCTGGCCCAATTAATTAGAGGAATAAAAAGGAGAAGGCTTGGTTTAGTTTGCTCCAGTTTTTATGCTGAATGTCGTTTCACAAGGCATAGTTATGCCCAAGGTAAAACCTCACAGAGTTTGCAAGGTCCTTAAAAATACGGCATACTTTTAGTAATGTTTTATATACTGCTTCTCGTGTAATCACATGTAGTGATAGATCAGTTTGTGCTGAATACTGAACCGTCTTAAGGAAGAAAAAAAACACCTTCCGTTTGATTGTAAATGTGATATGCGCCAACTTTATCACCTTTTAAATTCATTGCCACTATAACACCTGAAGCCCATCTGACTTGCTTGCAGGAAGAACAAGCAATTCAGATGGGCTTCAGCTATTACACTGAAAGGGAATTGCAAACGGCGGTACAGAACTTGCATATCCCTCTACCAAGACAAATTGGCCTGAGATATGGTATTACTTTCCTGCATTTTGCATCTCTTATTCTGTGGAATGAAGATGGCAACAGCATCTATGCTAGCAGCCGGCAATTGGCAACCCAGACTCTCGATCTGGCACCAGGAACTTCCTGCCTGGTCCATAGCACAGTCCTGCTCACCCATAATGAGGCCATTTCCTCATTATGCGGTTCAGCCCCCTTTCTTTCTCACATTTCTCTCCTTAGGGACCTCAGCTGCCCACTCCCATTGGTTCATGTAGAGGGCTGTGCAGCTGCTTGGAAGAAAAAAATCTGACTGAGGTTCTGTTGTTCATATTGGGGATGTGGGTGGGACGGCTAAAGAGCCCGTTGCCAGTGCCTTGGAGAGACGGAGATACATGGGAAGAGGCAGCTGGTCTATACTAGCCAGTGTCATATGGTGGTGAAACATAGATCACTAGGTATACTGAAGCTTTATATGAGTAAGTCACAGGCTGCGCCTCTTGCGTTCCATAGCCGTTTGGCCCCACTGTTTACAGGTTTTAGTCATCTGTTTAGCTTAAACAGGAACGTGGTTTCCTTCCTATCTCACTACATGTGTTAATGAACTTAGCAGAGCCAGAAGAACTTGTGTTAATACCAATGACTGTTGTGAATTGTCATTGTACTTAGATTGCATTTAAGCTTTCGATAAACATTGTTAGGCTGTAGCTCTTGCATTAGCTGGTTGGTCCTACACGTCACAGTTTCCTCAGTGTGGCTTCCGACGTATGCATCTTTTGTGTATGGATATACCAGTGGCACTTGGAGCGGGCTTGATGCGGGGAGTGGGGGACTTCTTTTTTTATGTAAACATGAATAGGGTAATGGCTGCTAAACTGAATTTCTGAATTTTCATATTTGACTAGTGAGTCACTTCTGGGCTCACAGAGACAGCCGAAGATCTGGATTCCTGCAGAAGCAACTTGCAAAGTCTTTTCCTCAGTTTCAGAATGGAATCCCCCAGACTAACTGCACAATGTGAAACCAGCACACTACTCTGTCAGCCATAATGAAATGTCACTTAATGCTGGGAGAGGAAACTACATCGGCAGTTATTACCCTGTAGATTTAGGGAAAAAGAACTATTTGCACAAGAAACTTTTTTAGATTAATAGCATCATCATATAACTACCGATAGCCATTGAGGACGAAAGTGGTGAAGTGGACTATAGTCTCCACAAACCAAAATGGTGTTTAAATATTTAATGCCTTCACATGTGTGCAGATTCTGTTTGGTTTGGGACACCTTGTATAGTTTGCTCAGCTATGCTTTTGCTGCCTGTTAAAGTAGGTCATTTCCTCATTAACTTTCATCTTTAAATGAAGGGAAAACCAGTTAATTGCTTGAAAAATGTGTTGATAGTATTTGTCTTTAAAATATTTAGTTAGTCTGACTGCCATTTGCCTTCAGGAATTAAGCCCCTGACCTCTTTTGAATTTCAGTATGGGTTAGATGTTAAACTTCTCCCCACATCTTTAAGAATCCATTCTTGGAACCCTCCAATGAAAGCATATATTGCCAACGCCAGGTCTCCTCTACCAGTAATAAGTAAGTTGTGGGCCAAGAAATAGTTCGGCATTATAGCTTCTTCTGCCCTGCATTTGTTTGATGCTATAGCTGCTGACTTTTCCCCTGCCACCAGGCCAACCCAACTTGAGGAGCAAGCCCTGAGCAAGCTGCAATTCTGGGCTTTCGTTCCACCACCCCTTTGTGGCAGTGTGCAGAATGTGCCTCTTTCCCCTGACTCCAGTTGTTCCTTCCAATGATGGGGCCACTCTTGCCTCCCTGTCCCCACTCTGGCAGACCTTTGCTTCTCTCCCCTTCTTCCCCATCCTTCTGGGACTTGCTTCCTTTCCCCCTGATGGGCCTGGCTTTTCTTTCCCCCAACTTCTTGGTGACATGCAGAGCACTGCATTCTATTTTCTCACCCCTCTCCTCCCTCCTGGGCCTTCCCTTCCCTTTACTCATCCCACCAGACTAGGCCTCTCTTCTCTCTTCCCATCCTACTCACTCCAGTGGCCCTTCTGTTCATTCCCTTTCTGCCCCAGTGAGCTTGGAATTTCCTTCCCTACCCCTACAACCTTTTAGTGCTGCACCAGCCACCACCTCTGTGCTCCTCCTCTTCCTCTCACCTTTTCAATACCAAAGGGGGTAAGAAAGTGGGGGAAAGTGGTGTGTGGAGGGAGAGAGTAGAATAGCTGGAGCCAGATTGTTCTGTTGTTCTCTTCCATACCACACTTCATTCTGCTCTCTTCCCCTCTAGTTATCTATCTATCTATTATCTATCTATCTATTATCTATCTATCTATCTATCTATCTATCTATCTATCTATCTATCTATCTATCTATCTGTCTATGAGCCATAATGAAATGTCACTTAATCCTGGGAGGGGAAACTACATCGGCAGTTATTACCCTGTAGATTTATATATATATCAGAGGGAGGAGCAGAGGAGGAGGAGAACAGTAGTGGCTGGCATGCCAGTGCTGAATAAGGTTTGAAGGGGCAGCAGGCTGACAAAAGGTGGGCGGATGCCATCAGCAGGATATCCACTGCCTCTGCCAATCCAACCCTCAGGTGGCCTCATCACAGTCTCATTACTGAGCTGGCACAAAACTGTGTTCTAGTTCTCACCAAGATGGTAAACTTGCATTTGGACTGTATCATTTCAGACTGCAGGTGGGAGGCTTTTCCATACATGTGACTGTATGCTCTTCCATACAAAGAATTTTACTCAACACAGAAAACTAGTAGGCCTGTGCATGCTGAAAAATATCAGATCTGAGCCTATCCAATCAAACATGACATGGAAATTGTTGGGAGGGCTGACATGGTTAACTGATATTTTTCTGTAATTCTGATTTCCCTCTGACTTGGCTCCGAGGGTGTTTTGAAGGGTTGCATCCTGGAAATGTTGGGGTGGGGCGAGAAGGGCAACTCCCCACAAGGGACCCAGAGGGGCAGAAAGTCCTCCGAGCGGGTTGGCTTTCCCCCCTTTCACTGATTTTGATTGATTGGTTGGTTTCTATAATACCGCCCTTCCAAAATTGGCTCAGGGTGGTTTACACAGAGGAATAATAAATAAATAAATAAATAAATGGCTTCCTGTCCCCAAAGGGCTCACAATCTTAAACAACAACAACAAAAAGATAGACACAAGCAACACCCACTGGAGGTACTGTGCTGGGGGTGGATAGGGCCAGTTACTCTCCCCCTGCTAAATAAAGAGAATCACAACAATAAAAGGTGCCTCTTTGCCAAGTTAGCAGGGTTTCCCCCCCAGGATTTCCAGCCCCAATTTCCAGGATTCAGCCCCTCAAATCCACCCGCATCCTTCTCCTACCTCCCAGCAGTGTTTCTTCTGGAGTGTGGGTAGAATGTTTTGCCTTTGGTGCAACAGCATGTGTGGAGGGAAACTGGCGAGGGGTGTGTGTGGTTCACACGGGCTCCCATTGTGTCCCTGCTGAACCTCCTAATGTGTGCACTTTATTGATTAGGATGTCAGCCACTGTACACATTGAGCTATTTCCTGGATTTGCAGTATAGACGGGTCAAAGATTACTACTGGTTGGACATGAGAATTGTGTGGTTTTCCATGG
The DNA here is from genome assembly GCF_027244095.1 of Hemicordylus capensis. Classification (NCBI taxonomy): domain Eukaryota; kingdom Metazoa; phylum Chordata; class Lepidosauria; order Squamata; family Cordylidae; genus Hemicordylus; species Hemicordylus capensis. Next base: position 120,780,772 of record NC_069657.1, on the reverse strand, counting down.
ATTAGATGCACTTAATGAATGTTCCCAGAGGACTTCATTTCTCTAACCATATGTAGCTAGCTTTGTCCTATATTTGGGAAACTAGTTACCTTTAAGGAAACCTGATTTGTGATAAGGAATGGGTGCTGACAAGAATCTGACAGTGATATTGAAGACCTCATGGATGTTCACTAGGTGCAACAAAGACACTGACATTATTGTATCCCATGACAAGAATTAAGACAGAAATTATAGGAAAACAGGCCAGGTTGAAGGAAAAATGTTAGAAGAAAAAACAAAAACCTGACCGAGGTAAATTAAAGTGGGAACAAAGTAAAAGCAGTAGATGGGGAGAATCAAGAGTCAGTAGCTATGTAAGGAAATCTTGACAGTTCTGAAATATAGAGAAATGACAAATGTCAACCTGCTAGTATAAAACCAACATTTGATCTGAACAGTTTTATTGGATTTAATGTGACAAAATGTGAGTAGGCGGCATTGTAGAATAACGTGAAGCTGGGTTTGAGTGCAAAACGAAAGTCAATGTAGCATTAATAGACTAATAGTATCAACATGCATAACATGGAAAATGTATCACGGAATCTAAAAGTTCATTAGACAGAATCTAATAAATCAGAAATAGTGGGACTCCTGGGTTCCAGGCATACTTTCATACCAATATAATATCTACAAAATCAATGCAACACATCAAGCATAGCTTTGGAAACCGTTCTAGGTCATAGAGAAAATGCTGTCAAAGCCATAGGATGTAGGAACAGGTGGAAGCAGAGGAAATGATGTAATAGGACTCACCATTACTACCCTAACATAACAACTGCTTTACTCTCTTCAGCCATAGATTGAGTTACTATATCAAAAGTTGACTTCAAGGAAAACCTCTGGATAATCAGGGATATACCATATTTACCTCAATCAAAGACTAGGCTTTCCCCAAGTTCTTTGATATCATAAATGCAAGGGGTGGGGAGTGCCTTAAATTCAGAGACCTCTTCCTTTTGAGTAAATACAGGTATAGCTTTTTTTTAAGGTGATCATCTTAAATTCAGAGTCCTCTTTGATTCAGGTAAATATGGTACTGATTTCCCCTCTCCCTTAACAAAGGGCAAAGCCTCTCTCTTTGTAGCAAACTGTGGTGAGGAGGATACTGTGAGGCCAGGGATGCCCAGCCTGGGTTAGGCTGCACGTGAGAACCAACAGGATCAATCCCTGTGGGCCAGAGTAACCTATCCTGGCTCTGTAGCCTGGCTGTTATCCAAGGTTAAAGGAGCGAGAGCTCCCTTAACCCAGGCTACTGGGTCGTGTTTTCACTGGGGCTGTGTTTATCCCCAGCGGACACAGATATGGGCACCTAGAGTGCCCATCTCCTGGGGGAATCCCCCAACGCATCACATGTGTTGATCAGTGCATTGTGGGATCTCTGGAGGCTGGGATGCAGCGTGGATCATCAGGGAACATGCTCCATGCTCCCAGCAACATTAGAGCAGTCGTCTGGGTGAAAGGTGAGTTAAACCAGCCTTCCCTCCCGCCCACCACCCCGCCCACTCGGTTGTGTGAATGACCTCAGAGACTGATCTGTGGGGAGCTAGTGAAGGATTAGCCCTGTCCTGAGGTAGGAAGTTAGATTAGATTTCTTGGTACCTACTCCATGATTCTATGGGTCAGCTCACATAGACAGATCTATTACTTAATGATGACTCACACCTACATGTTTGAACTGATTAGAAAGGTTTTGCTTGAAATGACAAGAGGTGTTGTGGAAGATTATCTCTGGTGATGAGTCTCCAGCTGAGGAATACCTATAGGTCACCACTGGGTATTGCAGTTATCAGCTAATAAACATGGATATCGTAATTATCAACTAATAAACATATTTGTATGATCTGTCCGAAGATCCATCACTGTCCTCAGGAGAGCCACTGATGAATAAATCCAGTATTTCAAAAACCTTTGGTTTAAAACAAGAGTTAAGCTGCTTTACATTTTCACTCATGCCCCCAAAGAATGGAAATTACAAGTTAAGGTGCCCATCTTAATTTTTGCACAATATAAGCTGTAAAGACTTTGTACAGTCTGGTATGTGATGATGGCTTTAAAAATGAGGATCCATTCACCCACATTTTGCCTTGCTCAGAGATACCTCGGGCAGAAGTTCATCAGGGGCATCTCTAGGAAGTGATTCAGGAAACAACACCCATTAAATGTCTGCCTAGATGCATCCCTGATTTTCCCTCTCCCTGGAGGGGCAGAGTGGCGAGTCAGCCGCCATGTTTATTGTGGGCAGTACTGTGGGCATTGTATCCTAAAACTTGCCACTGCACAGACTCTGCTAGCACTAAAATGCATTTTTCTGCCTTTTAAAACCCAACTTTGAGGATCAATTGTAAAACAATAATCAATTGGGTTCCAGGGGATATACAGAAGGCACTTTTCTGGCATGCAGTCTAAAGGCTGAAACTATGCAAATAGATTACAGAATCATCTAAATAGCACTTTCTCAGTCTGAAAAAATGTTGCCAACCCTTTAAACCCTGTTTGAGAGAAAAAAACTTTAAACTGCTCTATCTAAGCCATTGACCAACGGATCTTTACCAAATTTGCAGGAGAGGTGTCTCTTGCCACCTAGTGAATGTGTGTGGGCGGCCAGGCAGATAGGACACATTGTTTTGATTTTATAAGAAATAGCGCATTCAGGGCTTTTAATAGTGGAATGTTGAAAATGCTTCCCAGCCTAACTCTACTGGCACAATCATGCCCATATAATAACTGTAAAACAGCTGTGCACTGGTAGTGATCTAAGGGTGTCATTCAGAGTTCCTTCCAACAAGATATAACTGTGATATGAGGAATGTAGATGATGTCATAACAATCAGGTTCTGTTTTCATCATATACAGGGCCAGGTATTATTAAGCTCCAGTAAGGTTTGGTTTTGACTTCCTAGCATCCTTAGAATGTTGGCCCCTTTGTGGGAGGGGAAGATCACTGCACAAATATTTGTGATATTAAGTCTTTATTTTTTTTAAAGCAACCCATTTGGAGCCATCCTTTAATCCTGTCAGGCCAATGGCCACCATTGAGCCCAAGCAGTCTGAGGAATACATGGAGCAATCGCTTTTAGAGTGGCAGCAGCCCATGGCTCACCGCTGATTTGACTGCTGTTGCTGAGTTTTTGCTTGGAGGTCCTCTCTCCAGCCCTTATCTTCTTCACTTAGAGATCTGAGCTAAGCAAGCTGAGGCTGGAAAGAAGCATTTCACGTCTGGTTCATCAGCAGTCCTCTTGCCTTCCCCTCCCTACTCTTACAAGAATTTGCCTGCACAAAGACAGATACTTACTTTGGCAGTAGATAAATCTCAGAGAACCCTAATGCACATGTTGATGATGAGCATGGAAGGAGTGTATAAATGCGTCAGGAATCTGTTGGTATTAGAAATGTCTGCTGTTGTGCCCCTATGTCTGCTTATTTCCATACTAAAGACATTTACTGTATACATTTGCCACAAGGGAGAATTGCCGTCTACTATCCAGCGGTATTACTGGAAGAGCAGCATTGTATTTCTGTTCGGCGGAGTCTTCCATTTCCAGTACATGCACAGACCTCCATTCTGTAGCCCTTATCACTGAAAGAGTTCTTCAGACTCTCTTTCCCCACCCAGCCAATTAGTGAATCCTCCTCATTACGGTTCCTCCTGTCTGCAATATGTAACTTGCTGCAGCCGTGGCAAAGAGACTCTCTGCGTATCGCTCTCAGCAAAGTGAGTGATCGTTAACGGCACAGAGGCTGGATAAAGCTTACAAATGAACAGCTCAGAGTTGAGCTGCAAATGCAGCAGCTTTTTGTAATTCAAATTAAGCTAATAGCACGGTAACAAATTGCTGTTAATATTAGATTAACTTCTTTGGCAAGATATGAATTCACGAGAGTTAAGATTGCCTGGAGCTGGGCAGGCCAATAAAAGGCATGCAGTTAAGAAAAGAGGTAGTAGCAGCCATCTGAAATTCAGATGTACCAGTAAGCAGAAGAAGTAGAATGGAAATGAAGTCAGAATTGGCAGGACAATTACTACAACATTAAGAATTCAGGGGAAGGGAAGAGGTTTGGAGTTTCAACACTGTATCAGACTGAATCAAAATAAGACCAAACCTTCAACCATTACTATTGCTGTTGATAATTTTGCAGCCTCCACTTCAGCTGTGGCCTGACTTCAGGTTTGCATGGTCCCCTTTTGTGTTTGCTACGATCCAAAGTGTGCTTTACTTGTCCCAAGCGCGAACCATACTTAGAATCAGTTAACTGTTGAAATAAATTAATTGTTAAGTCATTCTAATTCAGTCCTGCTTAAGAATATGAGTAACTTGCTGGAACACATGAAAGGTCAAGTAAAGGTAAAGTGTGCTGTCAAGTTGATTTCAACTCCTGACGCCCACAGAGCCCTGTGGTTTTCTTTGGTAGAATACATGAGGGGTTTACCATTGCCATCTCCCGTGCAGTGTGAGATGATGCCTTTCAGCATCTTCCTATGTCGCTGCTGCCCGATACCATCGGGGATTTGGACTGGCAACATTCTGCTTGTTCATTATTTGCACCAATCCCACCAACCAGCAAGCTTTCGGTGATCATGGGTCAGTGGACCACTGATTATCACAGTCTACCTTCTGACTACTCCTCTTCTATGCCCTCTCAATACTGTGAGGTGGGCCTTCATGATTCCTATTTCACAGGTAGGCAACTGAGGCGGAGAGTCAGTGACTTGCCCAAGGTCACGTAATGAGCCTGTGGCAGAGGAGGGATTAGGTCCTGGACTCCCATATTCAAGTGACACACTGATCAAGAGACAGGTTTGTTTAGCATTAGGTAGGGACTAAATATTACTTTAACCTAAAATAAACACTCAAGTGGCAAATAATTGATTGCTGGTATGTGTGGCTGGCAATCTAAGAACGTTAGACATATAGCAGGGTCCCATGAGCATTCAAGTCACCATGTGTAAAACAGACAGGAGCTGGTATATAAATATATGAGTTGATGGTTGATTCCAGCCTGAACAATCCTCACAAAGGGAAGGAAGGATTGGGGCAGGAGTGGAGAGGTCAGGTGCATCATGCATGTAGAAGTCCACACTTATACTTTATATCACACATCACTTCATACAAAGATTTCACCCTGCTGTGCATACATATACACTCCAGTGTGCCTTTTTAACTGGGTGGATATCTGTTCTCCCCTACTTCCCTGTTCTTCTCACCTTGTGGGAGTTTGTGGGGGTGGAGGAAGAGATTAAACATGTTGTGATTGGCTTACATACCACACAGATAACCATCGATTTAAGAGGGAGGTGTGAGCTCTGCTGTGATGCACTCTAAAGCACGCCCACTCCGCATGTGGAGGTGGGGCTGCTCCATGGCTACTAAGCCGTGCATAAATGTAGTTGTGACAGTACTCTCATTGGGAATGATGCGAGTAGTGTCGCGACTATGATTACGCAATGCTTCGTAGCCACAGAGTGGACCCAGCTCCGCAAGCAGCGCAGGCATGAGTTAGAGTCCATCGCAGCAGCGTGTATGCCTCTCTCTTAGATCTGGGGTTCCTTGTGAGATATGTAAGCCAGTGTGAGTTGGTAGAATTGACTTTTTTTTTTCCTGTTCCAGCTCTCTAGGAGTTAAATCTCTGAGATGTGTATATATGAACATGGATGCATGATTTGCACCCAGATCACTGACCATGTGAACGAGCCCTCGGAAGTTTAGCAACTAGCACTTTTTTCTTTACTGCATTTGGCAGCATTCATAAATTGACTTGAACGTAAGATTCATTAAGGTTCAAGCACTGGGGGCAGGGATTAACTTGTTCTGAATGTAGGGTATGAGTCAAAAGCTTAAATGCCATACTATATGCCAGTGGTCACTAAACTGATTAAGCAGTGGTTATCTTTCTTTAGCAGTAAAAAGGCTATCTGCTAACGCTAAATGCCATTTACCCTGCTCTGATTCTGTGAATGAATATTTATGCCAAGTGATGAGTATAGCACCATCAAAAGGTTTCTGCCTTCTGTTCTTCAGAGCTGCTGCGATTATTCAACAGCAGGTCTGGGCTTCAATACTTGTTTCTATTAAGCAAATTTGCAGTGTTCACAAAAAATTCATGATTGCATTTTTATTCTGGATTTTTTTTTTTTAAAAGGAAATCATTCTTTTGCACCTAAGAATGTGGGTCACGGCAGGGGGGCTTTATTCAGTACACATATATATTTATGAACATGGTTATATAGATGCTACACTATTTCTCTCTTCCATTTTATGAGAAATTCTGAGTGTTTTGTTGCAGCCTGCGTGAAAGCAGATCAATAATCCCTTACAATTTGTTTTTTACAAAGGTTTCTGTTTTTTTGCCTACAAGTTACAAAATTTAGGCATAGAAATAATTTAAAGTCATTTGCATGGGTGCACAAGCACTGAATCGTTCTGAATTTAAAGGGATGAAAAGCAATATAATGCAAACTAGATTTGCATGGGAATGCATGTGGTTCAGATGTTAAACCAATGAGATGCCTGGATTATCAGGAAGTGGTGCTGGGGCTCATTTGTACACTCCAGATTTCCTCCATTCATGACTGAGGCATGGCGAAAACCACAATGGGCTGTCGAAGGTGCACCTGTTGCCCCACAGCTGTACTCTAGGGCATCAGAACCTTGGGTGCAGTGAGAGAGCAGCCTAACAGAACTTCCCAACTCACTGTACTGGTGCAGCAGGGAAGTGGCAATTTTTGACCACCTTCCCTACCCCAGGAAGCCCTCTGTGCCAGTGAAGCATACATCCCTGAGGATTGTGCAGCCCTTGGGGACATATTTTTGGGTGGCAAAGAGCTTCCTGGCTGAGGGGAGGGTGTCCCAAAATTGCCACTCCCCTGCTAGACCAATACAGTTAGCTAGGCTGCTCTCTCACTGTACCGCTCTGTATATCAGCTCTTAGATGTGTGTTGTAGAGAAGGAACATAAGAACAGCCCTGCTGGATCAGGCTCAAAGCCCATCCAGTCCAGCATCCTGTTTCACACAGTGGCCCACCAGATGCCTCTGAAAAGCCCACAGGCAGGGGATGAGGGCTTGCCCTCCCCTGCTGTTGCTCCGCTGCAAGTGGTATTTAGTGGCATCTTGCCTCTGAGGCTGAAGGTGGCCTATAGCTACCAGACATGTACTGGCTCATCTGAACTGGGCTCAAACATCTTTGATACTGTCTAATGCTGCAATAATGCTACAAAATGCTGGTCATTGTGCATTCAGCTTAGGAAGAGCTGCACAAACATCTCTGATGCCAGGTCTGTACCGAGGCACCCAAGTATGCCCTAAACCTGAGCTGCAGGGCAACAGATGTACTTTTGACAAGCAATCCTGCTATTTTCGTGGTTTTCGCCAAGCCTCAGTCATACATGGGAGGAAATTTGGAGTGTACAAAGTGAACAGTTGGGAAGTTGGACTTCAGTAAAACTTCCAGCACAACTTCAGGATAATTCCTTGCTCTGCATGTCAGCCAATGTCATGTATGATGTGGGCATTCCAAGCAGATGCTGGATTGCATGGAGATTATATGAATTTGACATTTGTAGAACAAACTGGTTACAGAGTATTCACATCATATGTATCGCCATACGGGAGTGATCAGATGTGACATCTCATGTCCTAGTGACATCATCATATATGGGAGAGGAAAGGGGCACACCTGCTACACTACATGTAAATGCTTTCACTAGCCTCTAAATCCCTAAATTGGGCCGTACTTTACCTTGGTGGAATATAAGCCACAGGAAACCATGGTGATTAAAGGAGTAATTACAAAGATTTCGGCTACAACTGCCGTTCCATTTTGTCTACAAGAAAGGTTTCCAAATCCAGACATCTAACAACGAATCTGAGAAATACATAAAGTATATTATTTCAATACTCTGACAGTATTGGCCTAAAAATACAGCCCACAGTTTCTGAGATCCTTGATCATTGAAACACCCCCAGACCCCTTGGATCATGATAGCTATACTTCACAAAAAGGAAAAAGAGAGAGGCGACCTAAATGGTCAATGAAGGCTACAATCCAGTGGTTCTTACTCTTCAGTTAAGGAGCACAGAAGTCAGTGGTTACATACCACGTAGTGATCCATTGCCCTAAAAAGGGGGATATGCTTGCTTCTGCAACGAAACCAGAGCCTGCCTGTGCTGCTTGTGAAGGCGGGACTGCTCCTTGACTACTAAGCAGTGTGTAAATGCAATGGTAATGGTACTCTCATTGGGAATGATGGGAGTACCATTGCACCTACATTCATGCACTGCTTTGTAGGCACAGAGCAAGCAGCACAGGCATGCTTTAGGCTTCATCGCAGCAGCAAGCACATCTCTCTCTTAGAGCTACTGACTGCTGTATGGTATGTAATTTACTTTTAAGTAAACATGGATGAGGCTGCAAGATTCTTTGGAATCACTTTTTGATACAGGAAAGTTACAGGGCAAGTGACATGTGACATTTAAAGTGTCATTAGCTTAGTTTTTCTTTAGTTAATAGCAGCTGTATCTGATCCATGGAGCTGCAGTGGCCACTGGGGGTAGGTAGCATTAAAGCCCCTGAACTTCTGCTGGAGTCCTATTTGCTGCCCAGGTGCACTGATCCAACTGAAAAATTAAGCCCATCTGGGAAAGTGACCCTTTAAATATTACATATAGTTTGGCCCTTAGTGGTTTTAGCCCCATTTTTGAAAGACATTGGGCAATTCAGCTGTATTAATGATTTACATTCTCTGCAGTGCTCCGCTGATGGAAGAGTAGGGTACATGCCCTGGTTTCATCAATGCTGCTAGCGAACTGAGAGCGCCTCTGCATTTCTTTAGGATCGTGCCTGCAATGCAGTGAACCTTTCCCCATCATTCCTCATAGAATTGTCACTACAGCAATGACATGATGCTTAGGAGCCATACAGGCTCTCCAGCTTCACTAGTAGCATCTAGAACCAGTTTGTGTTGCTCTGCTGTTCAATCAGCAGGGCGCTGAGCAGTATGTAAGCCACCATCCTTTGGCACCTGTTTGATGCACTTCTCCCCATTGCTTTTCTGGACATTTTTGGTGCTACCCTCCTTTTTTCCCACTTTTAGATATATAGTACATCACTGTAATCACTGAGCTCTGTGATCACCTCTCTTTCCCATAGACAGCATGGAGACACTGACACTACATATTTGTACTTCTTATACTATGTTTTGTACAGTTCTTGCGTTGTTGGGCACCGTAATAAAGTATTCATTCATTTATAGACAGCAGGAATTCCTAGAACAGCTGCGATGACACACAATCCTACATATCCTTGTCTCTTCTCCTCTTTAAGTACTACTGACCACAACATCGGTGCTATATGTTTTCTGCTGTGCTTAACTGAAATAATATCTTGTGGTTTGTACATTGCCACAGGCAATAACTATCCAAGCTAGAGTGGGATGTCCTTTGACCTCACCATGCCTGTATTCAGGACTCAATTTTTCTCTGCGTTCCCAGACAGAATTAACATTTCCTGGTCTGACTTGCCACACATTCCCTCAAGTCTGAGCTTGGCAACCTAGTTCCCTTTCCATCCACAGGATACTTGAAAAGAGCAGGGTCAGTTTATCTGAGTTCAAACTGATAATAAAGGCAACGGTGGGTCCGTGGAATCTTGGGATAAGATATTTGTTGTATATGATGTGGTTTGCAGTCCTCCCCCCTGCCACCCCACAATAAGGAAAAAGAAAAGTTTGTGCTGTCAAGTCGGTGTCAACTCCTGGTGCCCACAGAGCCCTGTGGTTTTCTTTGGTAGAATATAGGAGGGGTTTACCATTGCCATCTCCCGTGCAGTGTGAGATGATGCCTTTCAGCATCTTCCTATATTGCTGCTGCCCAATATAGGTGTTTCCCATAGTCTGGGAAACACACCAGTGGGGATTCGAAGCAACAGCCTCCTGCTCTCTAGGCAGCTTGCTTCCCTGCTGTGCCATTAGGTGGCATGTTTCCCCTCATCCCAAATACATATGCCTAAATTCCCCTCAGGGTTAGCACAGTGGCTGACATCTTGACTAAATTACTTAGTAGTAGTGCTTAGGAGGTACTCCAAAGGACTACTAAATTTCAATAGGACTTCCTCAAGTAAATTTAGCCAGGAGGCCAGTCAGTGACTCACATACAGTGCAGTAAACTGCCGAGGCAAACAAAAGGCACGCACGCTGCTTGCGAGCCACTCGACAGCTTACCCATGCTGCTTCTGAAGACAAGGCTGCTCCATACTGATTCATGAGTGCGTCATTGCCGTTGCAGTGCTATTCCCATAATTCCCAATGGGAGTAGCATTGCGACTGCTGTGACACACTGTTTAGTAGGCACAGAGCAGACCTGCCTTGGGAAGTAGCCTGTGCACTGGCAGTTTACTGCACTGTTTGTAAGCCAGTGGTCCCCATGATCTGCAGCCCTCCTCTGTGATGGGCTGCATGCTTAAATGCACTTCCCAGTAGGGATGTGCATGGAACTGTTCAGCGCTCCATTCTAGCTGGAGGGAGGATACCTTTAAAGACGGCAGAGGGTGCTCTTACCCTTCCCACCACATTTCCACCACTGGCGCTGCAATTTAAAAGGGTCTGGCGGGGTGGCAGCATACCTCCCTGCCGCCCTGTTGCCTCGTCGGACCGGAAGTGACCAGAAGTGCTGGGTGCGCATGCACATTGTGCGCACATCAGGTGCACGCATGCGCACCTGGCACTTCTGGTCATTTCCGGTCCGACGAGGCAATGAGGGTGGGAGGGAGGTACGCTGCTGCACTGCTGGACCCTTTTAAACTGCAGCGCTGGTGGGGGAAACACGGTGGGAGGAGTAAGAGCACCTTCCCCAGCCCTTAAAGATATCCCCCCATCACCCTCAAGCCGCCCTCCACCAGTTCCATACACATCCCTACTTTCCAGTAAGGAAAAGCCCAGGATGTCAGAAAGAAGGCAAGACCAAATCCTTAACTGAGGCTTTTACTACTTTTACTACACAGCCACTGAGTAGTAAAACATCTACTTAGCGTGCAGAAAGTTCCAGATTCAATCCCTGGCATCTCCTTGGGACATAGCTGCCTGAAATCCTGGAGGGCTGCCGAAACATAGGAACACAGGAAACGGCCTTCTACTGAGTCAGACCATTGGCCCACCTAGCTCAGGATTGTCTATACAGACTGGCAGCAGCTTTTCCAAGGTTGCAGACAGGAGTATTTTTCATCTCCCGGGAGATAGCAGGGAGGGAACTTGGAACGGTCTGCATGCAAGCATGCAGATGCTCTTCCCAGAACAGCCCCAACCCTTAAGGGGAACATCTTACAGTGTTCACACATGTAGTCTCCCATTCAAAGGCAAACCAGGATGGGCCCTGCTTAGCAAAGGGGTAATTCAAGCTTGTTACCACAAGACCAGCTCTCCTCCCACTGCCAGTGTAGTTGACAGTGAGCTAACTGGACCAATGCAGCCATATATTCTCATGTTCTGTTTTCTTTCTTAGGCCTGATTTGTAGGCTACTGCAGAGACATGATAGGCTGCTTTTCTGCGGTCCCTTAACATCCTGGTAACCCCATTCTGGTAACTTGTGTGGGGTGAGGGACAGAACTGCTTTCTATGTGAATTTCACCTGAATAAACAACAACCTAAAATGACCAGGAAACATTCATAATTTTTAATTCACACCTGTAATAAAATTGCATTACATTTTTCATAAAATAAATGTTCCAGTTTATATACAGAAAAACAGACTGTACAGAGCCCTCCCCCAAATCCCAAAAAAAACCTCACGAACATACAAGCAATGCAGTGCTCAGCTAAGCAGGCACAACTGTACATCTAAAATTGTAACTGCTTTGTGTTGGAGGGGGAAATACTACAATGTATATAGTCCTTTGTGGACCAAGAATTAAAAAAATATTGCAGGCAAGCTGACAGACGCCCTTCACTGCTAGTGCGGCTGAACGTCCATCCCACAGTGTTTCAGCAAAGCAGGGTGTGCTATTGAACTTGGGGCTCAAAGCTTCCGTTCAGCTGCCCCTCCTCATAGTCCATCTGACACAAGATCATGTTGTTCTTCAGGAAAAATTTGTCTCCCACGCAAAATCTGAAACACATGCAGGAAGAGAAAGAGAAGAAAAAGATCATTCACCAATAATAAGAAAGAAAGAAAATCAATCAACCTCCCCGGCCTAAACTGTTTTTTTTCCCAATGCTTTGAGTATATGGCAAAACATAATTCTTGAAGGCCTTGATAGCACCTAGATATGTTTTGTTTCCAGTCAGTATGCTCTCAAATCTGCTTACTTTCCAGTATGCTTATGAGGTCACCTGACATTCTCTTTCTGTGTGTGTGTCCGTCCATGTGTCCCGCCCCATCAACTTCGCAACAGCTGGACCAATATGAAGCAAATTGGGCCTGGACCAATATGAACCAGTTCAAGATGCCAGCTGCACGAACATCTGAGGTGAAAGCAGGCTAATCTGTAGACTGTCTAACCAATTTAAATCAGATTAGGTACAGTTGCTGTGAGTGACTCACAGGGACACCTCAATGGAATAGTTTGTGATGATGTCCTCCAGCCCAATCCAAGATGGTGGGTGCTTGAACATTCGAGGCACACGTGGGCTAATTTGTGGACTGTCTAATCGATCTGAACCAAATCAGGTACACTTGTAGTGAGTGACACACAGGAACACCGCAGTGGTGTAGTTTGTGATGATGTCATCCACCATGATCCAAGGTGGCGGAAGCATAAACTTTTGAGGCGTAAGTGAGCTAACCTGTGAACCACTTAACTGATTTGAAACAAATTTGCTACAGCTGTAGGGACAGATAGGGACACCTCAACAGCAAAGACTGTGACGATGTCATCCACCTCAGTTCAAGCTGACAGACATGTAAACCTTTGAGGCACAAGTGCACTAACTTGTGGACAGTCTAACCGATTTGAACCACATTTGCTACAGCTGTAGTGAGTGACACACAGGGACATCTGAATGGTGTAGTTTGTAATGATGACATCAATCTCAATCCATGATGGCGGACACATGAACATTTGAGGTGCAAGAGATCTAACTTGTGGACCTCAATTTGCACCAAATTTAGTCCAGATGTAGAGACAGTCAAAGGAAAGTAGGCTGATTAGTTCTTACTAGAACAACTTGTTTCATCTTTGTGTGGAATGAATTTTGTTCTGGGTGGCAGTATCAAGGTAGTGTGTGTGCACGTGTATTCAGAGTGGGGCCTTCCTGATTCAACCGGAGCAGGATACTATAACCATGACTGGCCCTGCCATGAGGCTGAGTGAGGTGACTTGCTTTAAGTGGCAAATTTCAAAGGACATAAATTGTCACTAATTTAGTTTACTTTTTAAAAAACACCATGGGGGGCACTGTTCCCTCTAACAGGGTTTCCCAGATGTTGTTCACTGCAACTCCCAGCATCCCCAGCTGCAGTGGCCTTTGGCTGGGGATTCTGGGAGTTGTAGTCAATAACATCTGGGAATCCCTGTTAGAAGGAACACTGATGGGGGGGGTCAGGGGGAGAGCACCACAGATTTTCGGGCATGGGTATCAAAATGTCTTGGGCCATCTTTTATTATGACAGACCATCAGAATGTCCAACTTTTTGAGTTCTCAGGCCTAAAATATTAGTCTTGCTCAAGCTGGTTCAGTGCATTGGATGCTTCTGATGATCCCTTCGTTTGTGATCTCATTCTGATCAGATGGCACAGTGATCACACATTTGGTAACAAACTGTAGCTGACATCCTGACTAAAGCTGTATGCATGCAGCCTCACCCCCCCCCCCAAAGGATGCATGTAGCAGTAGCATCCCCATTTCTGAAGCACAGGGTCTCACATTGGAAGAGGCTATTTTCACCACTCTCCCCTTCCCTTAGAAGCACTCTGTACAATGCGGAAATTTGTCCCTGAGGGCTGCACAACCCTCAGGGAATGTTTTTGTGCTGCACAAAGCATTTCTGGGAGAAGGGGAGATCAGCAAAAATTGCCCTAAAGTGAGTCCTCGCACTTCAGAAGCAGGAACGTTGGAGTGCACTTTTTTTTTTTTAACTGCACACACACACAGTATTAGTTAGGATGTTCCCCCTGTATGAATTCTCCTTCAGACTTCTAGTGGTACTGAAACTAAATGGATTTTTAAAAGTTAAAGAGCAAGAAACTCTACAAGTATACTTATCACATTCAAATGCCATGTAGTATAATTGCTATAAATAGTAATGACCTGTGGTCTATGTGCATCTTAGGTACTGGATGAGCTGTTATACCAAATTATCTCCTCTTTGCCCCTGTTCCCTTCTCAATCTTTAATCTTGTTTACATGAAAATCTGCAAACTGAGACCATCTCACATTATATTTACTACACTACACAAGCGTAATAGCCTACTGCCATGGTTGCCTTTTTTGTTTACTGTCTCTGATGTCCATATGTCTATTTTGAAGACGGATGGGTGAGAATTAGAGCATCACAAGTATGGGTGAAGAAACCTGCCAAGTCCATTACAAAGACTAGCAGTTGAGCTACAGGTATCAAGGCTAGAATGCTAGTAGTGCCCCTTATTCCTGCTTTACTAGCTGCTACTAGAATACATATGTTGACAAAAAATGTTAAGAAGTATATTTTCTCTCCGCTACAAAGCCACATATTTTAATTCAAACTGGCTATCACAGTGATAAAATTTCACAGATTATGGCCCACTCCATGACATACATATTTCCATAGCCCTGAGGTGACTCATAGTATTTACTTCTTTTTACAGGCTATGAAGTCCATTCTTTGCTACCAAATGTGCAATGCCGAACAATAAACAGAAATCTCTCAAATCTGTTAGCCTTTGACTGCTGCTCAAGGTTTCCCTTATACAATGTAAATTGTTCTGTTTGAATGGACATTGACAGAGAAGCTTGTGCTATTTAACTATTTTATCAGAATATCATGGGGGTCAAAAGTGTTCCAAATATAATTATTTGAAGGGCAAGGCCAGATAGGTCAATAATATTGTGTACTTCCTGTTGAGTATTTAGGGCAGGAAAGTTTTGTGAAAAGACAGAGGCAACAGATGAACATTCCTCAACAAAAATGACCCAAATGGTGCAAGAAGAATACTTCATACGTGCTGGATGTATGACTGGAGTAGAGGTGGCAGTCTATGCACTTTAGTAGACAAGTAACAAAGTTCCTCTCAGTACCCTGCTGGTATGTTTGGAAACACCTACAGTATATCAGGCAGCAGCCATATAGGAAGATGCTGAAAGGCATCATCTCATACTGTGCAGGAGATGGCAATGGTAGACCCCTCTTGTATTCTATCAAAGACAACAACAGGGCTCTGTCGTTGCCAGGAGTTGACATCGACTCGACGGCACACTTTAAAGAATCAGGAGGCAGCTATTTACTGCAGGACAACTTGTTTATTGACAGCCGCGAACTTGCTCATTCCACTTCCCCCACCAGAGATGCTTGTTCTTAGGTTTCGGAAAATTCACGCCATCAGAAGTGTGTAGACTTAAGGTGGATTCACACACTTATTGTCAAAGCAGTATGCCTGATTTTTGTGTTAGAAATGTTGATATTTCCAATGGCCATGACCATGCAACTCCTTTGTGTGATTTTGGCATCAGCACAAGTGTAATCTAGTGCAACTTGCATTTGGAATATGCTGCAGTGCTCATGATGTGCAAAACACGTGCACAGCACTGCATGGTACATGAGCCAGTTGCCTCCCAGTGGACAGGTCGCACTCACTGTAGGTGACACAGATGAGGGAACCATGTCAGGAAGTAGTTGTGGTTCTCCGGTGAACATCACCCGACCCCCAGCAAGGGTGTTACTGACAATGAAAAGAACTACATCTTCTACTTGGCCCGTGTGATCGATCCTAAAACAGGATGGGACTAGTAGAAGGAGAAGCACCTCTCATATTGCCTCAGTAGTGTAGATGCCGATCTCTACGCATACATGCCAATCAGAACTTGCCACACAACCTCTAAATAACAATGTTAGTCAGAGCTAAAGAGCAAAACCATATACTTTATACAATAGGAATGTAATACACCCCCCACTTCCTGAAATGACTTGTAAACTGCTGAAATGTTGGTCCCACTTAGCCCTACTAATCTAATTCACTGATTGTTTGACAGTTTAATTTGCCAATATTATGCAAGAAGCCTGTGGTTTCTATGGTGTAAATTGAATTATTAGTTTGGGTATGATTGAGCTTGGTACCCTATATCTACTGTCCTAATGAACACATCAACATTCTTTTAAATCCTACTGAGCTTTACAACTTTGAATTTACATGGTGGCGGCGGGGTGCGGGGGATCCCAACAATAAAAATAAAACACAAGTTAAAATCTGCACCTTGAAATTTGTCCTGAAAGTCAAGGCCTCTTCAAGCGTTTTGCTGAATTCGAAAGGTTTCCCTTGCTGACTGAAAACAGACAGCTGCTGACTCGCTACTTATTTTTGCCTTAAAACGAGAAGGCAAAAACTGAAGGAGTAGTAATGCAAAATGAAGATTAAAGTCTTGCCACCGGCACAAATGCAGTGTACTTGACAGCTGCCTCTTGCCAAATCAGCTGAGGTTTAGAGCAGCAGGGTTGGAAGACCTTGCAAAGCATTAAAAAGAAATGTTTTATGTTTCAGAAATGACATTTTGGAGGCTTGCGGGCAGGAATTTCAAAATGGGGTCAAAAGAGGCACCTGAGGGCCATTTCACACAAAATATGGCAGCCAACCTGGGTTGGCCACCAAGTCTACACTCAACAGGGAGCTACAGCCAGTCTTTGATGCAAAGCTTTGCAAACACGTGTCATATTCACACTTTAGGTTTTTAAACACATACCTGAAAATACCTTGACCAGGGTAGAAAAACAACTGTGGAACTAAATTGTGCTTGACGAAAGTGTTATTTGGTTTGTGTTTCTTACACAGCAAATGTCCCCAACCCTTCCTGGAAGACTTCTTCAAACCAAGGGGGCTTTCAAAAGCCCTTTGTGCTATTGCACTGTGGTCTACTATGAACAGGAAAAATAGTATGAATAGGAAAAATAGTGGGGGAGGGGGAATATCACTGAGCATGTCGAAGTCCTTGGGCACATCACAAGTAGCTCTTTGGATCTTGGCCCTTAGATGTACATTGGAAAATACAGTCATTGTGCATTTGATGAAAACAGGTTTGTTTGAGAAAGGGCACAAGTAGGTACATGCAGGCAATACATCAAGGCATTACAGGGAATGAAGGGTCTGTCTGCTCTGGCTAGGTGGATTATACAAGAACTAGCTTAACCCACGCAGAGCATCTGCGCGCTACTTGTAAACATGAGCAACTTGTAAACATAGAGCAAAACTACGTAAAGAGGTAGAACTGGGTGGAGATGCAGCAGATGGGCACAGCCTCCTGTTCCCAAGACTGGCCTGCAGTGTGTCTGTGCATATCCACCAGACGAGGGGGAGGAACCAGGGCTCTATTAAGCCATATGGGAACCTGCATGCAAATGATGTTCCCATTATGAAACTAGCTCCTAGCCTTTCAGGTAACACATGACTCTGGATTAATTCCCCCTGCCCCACCCCCAAGAAGTGCAATGCCTAAAGCAGCCCTAAGTTGGCCTCTCAGCTCCAGGCAGTTTTGGATGATACAGATTATCTAGACCCATTTCAAACTGGCTTTCATGTGGGCTATGGGGTCGAGACTGCCTTGGTCGGCCTGATGGATGATCTCCAACTGGCTATCGACAGAGGGAGTGTGATGATGCTGGTCCTTTTGGATCTCTCTGCGGCTTTCGATACCATCGACCATGGTATCCTTCTGGACCGTCTGGGGGATGTGGGATTGGGTGGCACTGTCTTACAGTGGTTCCACTCCTACCTCTCTGGCAGATTCCAGATGGTGTCACTTGGAGACTGTTATTCCGCTAAGCGAGAACTGAAGTGTGGAGACCCACAAGGCTCCATACTATCTCCAATGCTTTTTAACATCTACATGAAACCGCTGGGAGAGATCATCAGGAGGTTTGGTGCTGGGTGTTACCAATATGCTGATGACACTCAGATTTACTTTTCCATGCCAATCTCATCAGGAAATGGCGTATCTTCCCTAAATGCCTGCCTGGAGACAGTAATGGGCTGGATGAGGGATAACAAACTGAAGTTGAATCCAAATAAGATGGAGGTACTGACTGTGGGAGGGACAGGACCCGAGAGATGGTTTAGATCTGCCTGTTCTGGATGGGGTTACACTCCCCCTGAAAGATCTGGTACGTAGTTTGGGAGTGCTCCTGGACCCAAAGCTCTCCCTGGTTTCTCAGGTGGGGGCAGAGGCCAGGAGCACCTTTTATCAGCTTTGGTTGATACATCGGCTATGTCCATTTCTAGAGGTGAATGACCTTAAAACAGTGGTACATATGCTGGTAACCTCCAGGCTTGACTACTGTAATGCGCACTATGTGGGGCTGCCTTTGTACGTAGTCTGGAAGCTACAATTGGTACATAAGGCGGCAGCCAGATTGGTCTCTGGGGGAACATGAAGGGACCACATAACACCAGTTCTAAAAGAACCACACTGGCTGCCAATATGTTTCCGGGTGAAATACAAAGTGCGGGTTATTACCTAAAAAGCCCTTAATGGCTTGGGTCCCAGCTATTTGAGAGAGTGCCTCTTTTGTCATATCCCCGCCACCAGTTAGGATCTCCTGGAGTGATCCGGTTATGGTTGCCACCAGCTCATTTGGTGGTGACCCAGGACTAGGCTTTTTCTGTGGCTGCTCCAGGTCTTTGGAATAAGCTTCCTGCTGAAATAAGAGCATCTCCTTCTCTGTATGTTTTCAGGAAGAACCTCAAGACCCTCCTGTACTCTCAGGCTTTTAATTTGAATTAATTTTCATAATTTAAAAAAACTTGTGTTAATAATTTTATTCTATTGTTTTTATTGTCATGTATTTTAATTTGTGACTTTTAAATATTTTAAATTTTGTACACTGCCTAGACATATACATATCAGGTGGTATAATATATGATTGACAAATAAATAAATAAATAAATAAATAAAAGAAAGAAAGAGCAACACTTGGATTTCAGCAGATTTGCACTGCAATCTAAAATGTTTGGCATAGTGAATTAACCCCTGCTAACTTGGCAAAGAGACACCGTTTAACGTGGTGATTCTCTTTATTTAGCAAGGGGAGAGAAACTGGCCCTATCCACCTCCAGCACAGTACCTCCAATGACTGTTGCAGGTGTCTATCTTATGTTTCTTTTTAGATAGTGAGCCCTTTGGGGACAGAGAGCCATCTTATTTATTTATTATTTCTCTCTGTAAACCGCCCTGAGCCATTTTTGAAAGGGTGGTATAGAAATCAATCAAACAAACAAACACACAAACAGCTTAACCCGCGCAGAGCATCCGCGCAATAGTACTTGATTGCTCCCCTCACCCCCTGCCACAACCGCTCTCACCTCAGAGATCTCTCCACCCTTGCCTGAGCCGCACTCCTGGTCCTCCTCCATCCCTTTACTCCTTCCCCCTCACCTGTCTTGGTCATGGCTGCAGTGTTGCAGTATTGGCCAAGCTGCAGCCCACTATCCCCAGGCACCTTCCCACCCTCACCTGAACCCCACCCCTTCTCCTCCCCACAGAAGCAGCAGCAGCAGACCGGGCCCTTCCTCACTACCACCATCGCCATGGCTGCTCATTCTCCTCAGGCCACTGAGAGGCCCAGGCCCGACCCTTGCCTGCCTCCCTCCACCAATGTTTCCAGTAGCCCCAAACAGCAGCAGTGGTTGACTGGGCCCTTCCTTACTGCCAGTAGGTGCCGCCATGGCCGCTCGTTCCCCTCAGACCATTAACAGGCTAGGTCCCGCCCCTTGCCCTTCCTTCTTTCTCTCTTCCCCTCCCTTCTTTTTCTCACTTTCTCTCTCCTCCACTCGCTCTTCCCCTCCGTCTTTTGTTCCCTCCCTTCTTTTTTTCTTTCTCTCTCTCTTTCTCTCTCTCTCTCCTTTCCTGAGTTAACAGATCTTGCTCAGCTTGTTTCCTCATCTAATTCACAGAATGGCAGCCTCCTTCTCCTGAAGGAGAAGGACCCCTCTCTTTACAGACCCCTGCCCACAGACCCCTGCCCACTATATAGATATATATTCCTCTTCTCTACAATCAAGAACATCTTCTGACCAGTAACAGTTGCATTCCAACTGTTCCTTTAACCATCACAGGCTCCTCCCTCCCATCTGCATATGGAATTCCCACTGCCCAATCACCACTGTGCCACAGGCTCCTCTTCCCTATCTGCATATGGAATCTCCACTGCCCAATAACCATGGTGCTTCTGCTCTCACAGGTTCCTCCTCCCTATGTGCACATGGAATCTCCACTGTCCAATCACCATGGTGCTTCTGCTCGCGAACTCTTGCGAGATCTGCCACAAACAGGATTAGCCATGGGTATGCCTTAAATTATATATATATAGCTGGATAGCTAGAAAATGGGCTGAAGGGATATGATGAAATTCTACAGCTGAATCAAAGCAGGTAGCTGTGGGGATGAGTTGCCTGGACACAATTAGAAACCTCCTCTATGCACTTTGGAGGAAAAGTGGGGTATAAATGTAATAATTTCTGACATCCAGATTAGTGTTATGCTAGTGCAACAAGGAAGTTGCATACACATAATGGGAACTGCATAAAGTTGTGGTGCTCTATAACGTTGCTGTCAGACTCCCAGGGGATGAGGTGGGCTCCTAGCCCTTCTTGAACTCCAGAATGACTGGAGCACCCCCTAAAAAGGTCAGTCTCAGGAACAGCCAGGGCAGGAGGTTAGCTCGTCACCTGAGTCCACCTCCGGGCTTGCTGCATTCGGCCAGTTCCCTCTCCTGGAGAACTCCTGGCTCCCATACTCAGAAGCAGCTCCTCATCATCAGCTGCCTTGTCTTTAAATGCTCCAGTGCAGAGCTGACACAGTTTAAAGCCTCCTTCCAGCCCCGCCTCTTTCCTGACCTTGCTTCCTGTTTCCTGCCCCACCCAACCTAGCTGTCTCTCTAGAGCTGTTTCCTGCAGCTCTCCCTGCCTTGCCCTCTCAACCCGACTGGGACCCAACCAGCCTGGGCCCTTCTCATCCCTACTTTCCCCGGAAGGGAATGAAAGCCTCAGAGGAGGGATGGCACGTCCTTCTCCAGACTCCACAGGGCCACCCAAGCAACCAGGTAACATGGCATCCCGACAGTTGCTCAACTGCTAGTAAAAGATCTTCTCTGAGACACATGCAAGGCTGCCCAACATGCTGTTTAACCTGTTTCACAACATGCCATGCAACATGTCATTATCTTCCACGAGCACAAGAACTTGTCTGGTACAGACATTCCTTTCTTTGTCCAACGTAATTGTGCTATGTCCTTGTGCTAGTCTGAATGCAGGACACAAATGATTTGTACTGAAGAGGACACGAGTAAGGTATCTTCAGTAATGTGTAATATTTTGGATTTGTTACACTGACACACAGCTGATGAGCCAGGGAACTTCAAAAGTGGTAGAGTAAACTAATGATTCTAGAATGCTAGAATTAAACAAGCACTTGAACATATTAAACTCAACAGCCCACATGTTGTGCAGCCTAACGTGGGCAGTGTCAATCCACCTGTGCTGCTGTGGGCTCCTAATGAAGCACTGGTAGCCCTGCAATTTTGTGCAAGAGTGCAAATACACAACGTAGCATGTTCACATCCAGAAGCACTACTTAGATCAGAAGCACATTGCTTACAATCAATCAGAGATAGGCTTTCAATCTAAGTAGTATTTCCAGAGTATGGGTGCACTACTTTAAGTATTTGCACATCTGCGCAAGTCCTCTGGCACTTCATTAGG
This sequence comes from Hemicordylus capensis, assembly GCF_027244095.1. Taxonomy (NCBI): domain Eukaryota; kingdom Metazoa; phylum Chordata; class Lepidosauria; order Squamata; family Cordylidae; genus Hemicordylus; species Hemicordylus capensis. Next base: position 120,758,867 of record NC_069657.1, on the reverse strand, counting down.
AGCTCTCAGCAGCATGATGGATCGGCACCTCCTGTCTTAGGCTGTGGAACATGTTGGCCACTATGTTCAAATGAATAATCCTTCACTTAGAATCAGGTGTGGGGGGGAGTAGCAAGCAAAAATTACTTTTAAATGTCTTTTAAATGCTGTCTACAATTCTTGAAATTAGGTTGAGCATTTTAAAAAACTAAAAAACAAATCCAGCTCACCTCTAACAAACTGCAACTGAGTTATTGCCAGGAAATATTTTAGAAGTAACAGTTAATGCTGACAGTAACACTAACAGTGCACTGCAGAAGATAATTAATGGAAATAGAGTGCTGAAGTAATTTTGATCTGTAGTTTTAAAAAACAGTGTGCTAACAGTGTAGACAAGTAATCAAAAATGAGTTTAACTTTTGATTGTATATCTCTGTGACATATTTGAGGGGGAAAGCTAGAAACCATTCCATGACACATTTTTCAACTTTTAAAAAACAGTTGGGGTGAGATGGAGAGAAAAATGTCAAATTCCAAAGGTGTTGACTTAAAACTTTGTAAGTTTAGTCCATACTTAAGAGTGACTATTTTGCTCCGTTTTTTCCTAGAAACAGTTTGCGTTTCCATTAGAAATGGTTTACGTGCACAAGGAACTTCAATATGATGTTGTCATCAACATTTTTCGATGCAGCACATTCAAAAATGGCAGTTTCTTCCATTTCCAACTTCTGGAAGCCCATTCTGCTTATAAACCTCTTTTTGTGACTTGTATTATTGTGAGCCAATGAGATGTATTGGTTTGAATGTGAGTTTTGGACTGGGGAGAGAGATGAATTCAAATCTCCGTGGCTAAGCCAGGAAGCAACCTCCCACCCCCACTGTGTACTTGGTCAAATAATTCTCTCTCAGTTTGGACAATGTCACCAAGTTGCTGTGAGGATAAAACAGGGCGGGCGGGGGGGGGGGGGACGACGACACCTCTGAGATTCTTAGAGAAAGGGAAGGATAGATAGATAGACAGACAGGCAGATAAAGGATTATGATTCTGTGGCTAAAGTTTCAGTGAACCGAAATGTCCAGAAAGTGGGGCAAAATTCCTGACTCTGCTCTGAAGACACCTCCTATCTCTTGTCTTACTAAAGGGATTGTCTTAAAATTCTGAAAAAATGAAATTCAAAATGAATTTTAGTGTTCCTCTCAATGAGAAACTTCTCAGGGTTGAAGCTTTGTGAAAGCCTCTGCAATCCCAGTGTGGGCCAAAAAGGCCCACATGATCCAGTGCAAGGTGTAAAGAAAAGATTCTTTTCTTCACCACCACCATAGCACTAAAAATGTATCCCCCCCCCCATCCTGACATTAGGAAAGACCCCCATAAAACATTTAAGTTTAGGGGAACCAATGGGACCTTACAACATTCCAGTATTTTCCAACAAAGGTAGTCACAGAAATTAGGATATCCATCTGAACCCACTAGATGTCACTATAACCTCAGTGGAATAGCCTATCAAATTGGGCTGCTTGATTTATTGTACCTGCCTCCTTTAAACAGGAAGGCAGTCTATGCCAAACAAATAATGCCAGCTTTGTGTATGATACAGATACGCAATCAAAACCACCCCAAATGACAGTATGTTCCTAGTCATACTGTTACTTCCGACATGTTTTTAGTCCACTGCACTGAAAATCCACTGCACTGAAAAGTTAAGCTGTCGCACAGAAAAAGGAGGAAAAAAGTAGCTGATATGTACTAGGTTTGTATATAGAAGAAACTGTATGGCTGTGGAGATATAGGATTTTGAATAAGGTGGCTAGTGCACTCATCGTAATCCTCTGTTATAACCAGTTCACATAGGCACTGGCTGTTGCTTATATTGCCACATGGCCTTCAGGTTGTCTAAATGATTTGTCATAAACAAAAATGGATTTGGCTAGCTACTTCCAAAGTTAAGCTACTTCCTAATTCAAGCTGTGCTTAATTTACAGTTCACACTAGAGATTAGCATTTCAGGTTTGCCATGAATAAGGTGAATCTGGGTGAAATAAAGCAGGTGGTCTGCACTGCTTTCTTAGATTAAAGCAGTAGTACAATGAAAATGAGTGGTTTTATAGTGGGTGGGGAACAGGAAGTGCAGGAGGCATACACTTTCGATTATTCTTTAAAAAGTTGCAAGTTCAGTCGACACATATTCGCTTGTGATGAAAGGTGTAGCCTCTTAGCTTGCACCTCTGTTTATGGGAGAAAGACGTAAAGGATTCAAAGAAGGGTAGGCAACAGGAAGCACAAATCATTTGTGCTTCCTTTTCTCCCAACATTGTGTAGTGATGAAGCTGCTCTAAATCTGACTTCCTCTCCTAAACACATTGATATGTGTGTAAATCCAACTGACGTCAATGACATCAGGGATCCCAGGGATCTGTACTGGGACCGGTGCTTTTTAATTTATTCATAAATGATCTAGAAGTAGGGGTAAGCAGTGAAGTGGCCAAATTTGCAGATGATACCAAACTCTTTCGGGTAGTGAAATCCAAAATGGATTGTGAGGAGCTCCAAAAGGATCTCTCCAAACTGGGTGAGTGGGCGAAAAAATGGCAAATGCGGTTCAATGTTGGCAAGTGTAAAGGGATGCACACTGGGACGAAGAACCCCAACTTCAAGTATATGCTGATGGGATCTTTGCTGTCAGTGACTGACCAGGAGAGGGATCTTGGGGTCGTGGTGGACAGCTCATTGAAAGTGTTGGCAGCTGTGTGCAGCTGTGAAAAAGGCCAATTCCATACTAGGGATCATCAGGAAGGGGATTGAAAATAAAACAACTAATATTATAATGCCCTTATGCAAAACTATGGTGCGACCATACTTGGAGTACTGTGTACAATTCTGGTCACCACATCTGAAAAAGGAGATTGTTGAACTGGAAAAGGTGCCGAAGAGGGCAACCAAGATGATCAAGGGCCTAGAGCACCTTTCTTATGAGGCAAGGCTACAACACCTGGGGCTATTTAGTTTAGAAAAAAGACAACTGCAGGAAGACATGATAGAGGTCTATAAAATCATGTATGGAGTGGAGAAAGTGAATAGAGAGAAATTCTTTTCCCTCTCACATAACACTAGAACCAGGGGTCATCCTATCAAATTGATTGCCAGGAAACTTAGGACCAGCAAACGGAGTATTTTTTCACACAACACATAATCCACTTGTAGAATTCTCTGCCACAAGATGTGGTGACAGCCAACAACCTGGATGGCTTTAAGAGGGGTTTGGATAACTTCATGGAGAGGTCTATCAACAGCTGCTAGTCAGAGGGCTATAGGTCACCTCTAGCCTCAAAGGCAAGATGCCTCTGAATACCAGTTGCAGGGGAGTAACAGCAGGAGAGAGGGCATGCTTTCAACTCCTGCCTTTAGGCTTCCAGTGGCATCTGGTGGGCTACTGTGTGAAACAGGATGCTGGACTAGATGGGCCTTGGGCCTGATCCAGCAGACCTGTTCTTATGTTCTTATGACATCAAAACCGTCCTCTTGATTCTGAACATTAGACAGTATTGCATTATTACTGATTTTTGGACATAGAGTTTGCTTCCCCACAATGGATGAACCAGTTTTCTTCAGAGATTTATGAGTCTTTTGCAAATCAAATGAGTATTTCAGTAAGTCTGTAAACACTCTGCCCTGTTTTGGGCAAGTGAATTTGATGTAGGTAAGAAAAGAGTGAAAACCACCTCGAGTACACCACCTGTGTGATTCATCTGTGCCATGCATATGTGTCTATGAAGGCATTCTTAGTGGCTGCTTCACAATTATGGAACTTCCCCCACACTCCACCTTTGAGGGTTTGTTGAAGCTTGAGCATTTCCCCAAAGCGCTACCTGATCGGGTTGGCATTTAGTAGTTGGGATTACTTTGGAAGTGGGGTGTTTTAGCTTGGTATTAGGTCTTCAAGATTTTATTTGTGTGTATCAGGTCTTCAAGATTTTATTTTTTATGTGTAGTTGTAAGATATGGTTACAGAATCTGCTCTGAAACTCTAGGATAAGAGGGGGATAAAAGTCTAAATATCACCTTAAGTCAAAGTTCCAGGCCTCATTCTCCATCTGCAAAGTAAGCCTAAAACTGGTCTGAGCCATTTTTGGAAGGGTGGCATAGAAATCAAATAAATCAAATAAGTAAGTAAATAAAACAGGCATTCGTCGTGATACCTTTGCGCAAGAGACAAGTCAGTACAGTACATTAAAAGCTGTGAGGCACTTTTGATATGGTGATGTGAGACCCATCAGAATAGCTATTATGTCCTTCATGATAAAGCCGTGCCTATTACTGCCTGCCTTTTAGGCACACAATATATGAGTTCCAGTTATGCTGAGAATGACCATACTGACTATGCAGCAAGTTGACGGGTGCACTTCTGAGATCCGGGAAGGGATTATCTAGACTAGCGCATTTCCTTTGCCTCATCCCAACCTCTGAGCTTGTCAGATGCCTGACTTAAGCAACCTTGATTTAAAAGTATTTATGCCGAGCGATCCTCATATCAATGGATGTTCAGCAGACCGACGAGAAGACTGACTTTGAAGCTGCTCATTCAGTTGCTTCAGCGCGACTTAACACCACCTGCTGGCTTATGCAGCAGCACCCACTTTTTTGTCCCTTCCACAATCCAGCCAACCACTTTTTCTGCACGTTAGGTTAGCAGCCTGCATGGGCTGGACTCTACTGTTCAATTAGCAGGCCAGGGAGAAGGTGATGGAGATCAAACAGTGAACCAGACTTCCCTGTTTCATGGGGGGCAGGCGGGGGGAAATCACGTGCATTAAAAAAAAAACAAAAAACCATGTAAAAGCCCCATGTCCTCACCTCTGGTTGCAAAGCTGGCAGGCAAAGCAGTCCAAATGGTAAACATTATCTCTGGCCCTCATCACCATCTCAAAGGCAGGGATCAGCTTACTGCAGGCAGCACAATTCCCAGTGGTCCCAAAGAGCCTGCCAAGGAAGCACAATCATTAGAAGCTGTTTTAATTAAATAGTGGAAGGACTAATTAAGTGTAATTAGCAGTATCAAATACTGTATTGCACCAATAAAGAGAAGTTGCCGTCTCCCCATTTCGCTGACCAGCCAGTGTGTGGGAATGTGGGCTGAAAGTGCATGGAGAAAAAGCTTGGTTCTTTGCTGGGCTTCTGAGCCTCCAGCTAATTTAGTGCCTAATGAGGAAATACATTACACACATATGCAGAGTGCTGTTTGGGGGCTCACAAAATTTCAGTCAAAACAACCTAGAGTTTTCAATGAAAATTAAGAGAGTCTTCGTAAAACAGCTTTCCAGGCCTCTCTGGCAGGGCCTTCATTTTCTCACCTGACATTTCTTTACCCATTCATGTTCCTACTGATTAGTTAGTTATCTACAGAAAATGTACAGGGTACATTTTTGGGAGGACTGAATGTTCATTCATTACATGAGATCCCTGCAAGCCACACTCTAGCTATGCTGTCTACTGAAGACGGGCAGGGATGGATACTGTGGGTTTAGCATGAGCAACGTGAAACAATGGGAGAAGGGGCAAGAATGCTGTTGTATCATGTCTTTATTTTTCAGAGACTTTGGGGGGGCATTTCCCATTTAGCACTAAGCCACTACAAGCCTGTTTAGATGCAAGTTTGATTTAACCCTAAGGACCCATCTGAAGAACTCCCAGTTCAGTGCTTTAGAGCAAAATTTGGACATACAAGTTGTTGCCTTTGGTGCAGAACACTTCATGAGAATGTTTCAGTGTACATCTCAGCCACAACTTACCACATCTTGATTCAGACAACTTTTAAAAGATATTCTAGACCATAGCTGAGTTGCAATCTGGACATATTTTGAGGCATTCACAAGATCCTTTTCATTATATCAACATTCACTTCATGAGTCAACTTGGGTTGACTTCAAGCAAACCATCGTTCACAAGAAACTGGCCCAAATGTTCTATTTGAGAGGAGGCCAATTTACCCATTGCCATAATGTGAAGAATCTTAATTGGAATCTCAACATGGAAATTCATTTTGGCAAAAAGAAATGTGAAGTGAATAGCTTCCCCCTACTCTCTTCTTTCAAAGTCAATGAAACAAGGTATACCTCGACATCAAATGGTTCCACATCATCCTTCTGGTCTCTGGAGATAGCTTTTATGTCAACATCGCTGTTTTGCCAATTTCATCTAAGCCTGTGCTATCTGCCTCCCCAGATACTGGCTGCTCTCACAGCATGACACTCAAAGAAGTATGACTTGCTCTTCCAAGCCTGCATTCCAGTCACTGAAGATCAATACACCATTGTCAACCCATGGATAAAGCATCACAAGAGTTCTAATGAAGAGGCAGACAACAACTCCTGCTGGCGAGTAGGCAACATGGAAAGGGGGCCACAGCTCAGTGGTGGAGCACACCACTTGTATGCAGAAGATCCTGGGTTCAATTTCCAGTATCTCGAGTCAAAAGAATCTTAGATGGAAGAGTTGTAAACTTAGATGAAAGACCTCTGAAAGACCTCTGCCTGAGACCCTGGAGAGCAACTGCCAGTCAGAGTAGATGATATCGGGTTGATATCTGCATCCCAGAATTTTGACCATGTGACTGGGGATGTTGGGAGTTGTAGTCCAACAACAGCTGGAGGGCCAAAGTTGGGCAATCCTAGGTTAGATGGACCAGTTATCATATTTACTATAAAGCAACTTCACATGTAAGCATATTAAATATGCCTTTAATCAGTGCAAACAATTAATTACTTTATTGAAAAGACAATCTGACTGCAGGTCTTGTTCTCAGAGCTGCATGGAAGACAATGTCCTGCTGCTGTGTGAAACATATGCCAGTCCCTTACATTTAGCCATATACCTTTACTTAGCTTTTAAGTTAAAACTTTTCTCTCTCATAGAGGATATTGCTAATCCTCTAGTGACACTTCTACCAAGACACAGAGTCAAGTTTCCAGAATATGCTATGTGATGCTGCAGTAAAAGTTAGGGGAGTGGTAATTAGCCTGTGTTAAGATCTCTCTAGGTAGCTCATCACAATCAAGGAAAGCATTGCTTTCAGTCAGCTGATTGTCTCTGGGACACCTGACATTGGTTTGTCCTTAGAAAAACCACAGCAAATGAGGCCTTTTTCATAAGAAACAAAGTGAGTCTAAGGTGGCAGTCCTAAACAGATATATCTGGAAGTAAACTCCACTAAAACCTAATTGAACTTTGTGTGTTAATATGCTTAGGACTAGGCTCTAAGAGTCCTACTCATTCTTCTGCTCTTTCTTAAATGAAGTTGGAAAGAGAAGTCGCCTAGTACAAAGCCCTACTTTCATATACTGGACATGCCAGTTTGCAATGCACTTCTTTGTCAGTCCAAGGTCTGATTAATATGTTAACTGCATGGTTTTCGACTGAGAAGAGAAAATAGAGGGGTTTCCCTGGCATGATAGAAAAACTGCCCAAACTTTGTGAGTGACTCCTTGAAGGCACTGTGTCATGAACAAAACATGAGTCCAGGGCTGCACAACTTCAGCCTTCCAGCTGTTGTTAGGCTACAACTTTCCCCGATCACTGGCCACTGTGGCTGGGGATGATGGAGGTTGTAGTCCAAGAGCTGGAGGGCCGAAGTTGTATAGCCCTGCAATCTAAACAAATGGGGGATGCAGTTGTCTTAGGCACTGGCCTCTGTGACACCCACATGATTCCCCCCCCTACCATATAATCACCTGCATATTATAGGTATTCAGTAAACATCACATCAGCAGTCTTATGCAGATGATACATAAATACAGCCCACGGAGTTAACAGAAGCCAAGTCATGGTAAGAAGTGGAATCCGGAGCTGCATTCACAGTACTATTAGATGTGAATCTACCACTGCTGCTAATATGTGTCATTTTACTTCTGGAAAGCAATTTGCAATCTTTACTGCCTTCATCTTCACAACTATCCAGTGATGTGGGTCACTAACATCCTCATTTTTATAGATGAGGAGCTGGAACCGAGGCTTGCAGCAGGCCACACAAGAAAGCTATGGCAGAGATGGTACTTATAGCCAGATCTAAGTTCAGCCTTTCATCTACTCTGACACATCCTTGTTCCCTTTGGAACTAAGTTCAGATTATAGTTCAGAGTCCACAGTCTCAAAAAGAATGCTTTATCAGCTGCTGTTGTACTATGGTTAAAATATGCATCAGAACCTTCTGATGACCCACTTCCACTGAAAAAGTTACCATAAGGTCAGGGGGGGAAAGAGTCTACAATAAATCCATCCTCCCTGTGAAAGCAGAATTTTCTGTGCAGCCTGTTCTTGGAACAGTGAGCCTCTATGGAACCCTTTTCTCTAGTCCAAGGTTAGTTAATTTGTGTAAGACTTTAAAGAACCAGATCACAACTTTTGCTTTGCCAGATTATGGCTACAATCACGCAGTAAGCCTGAGCTGACATTGAGTAGGGGGCATCATCATGACTCCTCCCAACAAAGTGGCTCTGAGTCTGACCCTGAGGAAGTAGAACTAGCAATAGGCCCAGCTCCGGGCCCTGATCCTGGGTCAGAGCCTGAGCGAGCTCCAGAGTTGGAGCGCACAAAACAGCACACTGATTCTGAGCCCCCACACATAGTGGCAGCTGTCTGTGGTGCTGCAACCCACTTCCCTTCACCTCTTTGACCAGAGGCCAGGTTCTCCTGGCTTCTGGTCTGCAGAACAGGGCAGGTGGGATGCTTTTTGCCAACCCCTTTCCCCCTTGTGAAAAGGCTCCTCTATTTTGGCAGTCTGTGAATGTGCAAAAATGTCTGTCTCCTTTAAAATGCCAACTGTGATCCTCTCTCTTTAATGGAGAGTTTAATGGAGGCAATCTGCAGCACAGCATGCAGCAAGGTTCTCTCCCTCTTGGCCAAGCACTTGCCAAAAGAGGGGGAAGATATTGTGCTGCAGGCTGCATTGTGGATCACTTTCTTTAAAATGACAACCACCTCTTTATAAATAGGCACTCTGTAGTGAGATCCTTCCCCCTTTCTTGACAAGTGTTTTGGTAACTGAGGGGAAGAGGTCATGGTTTTCAAGTGACATAGAGGTGCGGTGAGTAGACTGTTGCGATGGCATTTGACCTGTACTGGATAGGGTTGCACTCCCACACTAAAGATCAAATTCACAGCTTGGGGGTGCTTCTAGATCCACCCTGGATGATGTCTGCAGCACCAAGTCCCTCTCATGGAGTTTAGTTAGCATGCAAATTGTGCCTCCTCCTGGAAAAGAATGATCTGGCCACAGTTACTCATGCTTTGAAAGACTGAGACTTGATTACTGCAATGCACAGTAGATGAGGCTGCCTTTGAGCAGCATTAAAAAACTTCCGGTGGCTAAGTAGATGGCAGCCAGATTCTTAACTGGGACTTGCCATGGTGAACATATTTCCCTCACAATTTAAGATCTTCACAGCCATCTAGTCTGTTTCCAGGAACAATTCAAAGTACTGGCTTTGACCCAGAAAGCTCTTAACAGTCTGGGACCAGGGTATCTAAGGGACTGTCTCCTTCCATACAAACCTGCTCATCAATAAATGTCTACATCTAAGGTTTTTCCTTGAGTGCCCAATCTTTCAGAGTTTAGGCACTCTGGGAGGACCTTGTCTGTGATGGTGCCCAGTTGTAGAATTCCCTCCATCAATCAACTTGCCTAGCACCACTATTATTACCTTTTAGGCACCAAGCAACATCTATCTTGTTTGCTCAGTTTTTAACATAAAGTGACACTAATTGCCCAAAGTGTTTTTATTAGTACTGGCTACTGCAAATAATTTGTACTCTTAATTTGTTTTCATTTATTATTTTACATTGTTTTAATTTGAGCTGTGAGCCAATGTACAGTGGAAAAGTGAAATGGGACCACTCCCCCACCCCCATAACAGGAGAGCTGGTCTTGTGATAGCAAGCGTGCCCTTAGCTAAGCAGGGTCTGCCCTGGTTGCATATGAATGGGAGACTAGAAGTGTGAGCACTGGAAGATATTCCCCTCAGGGGATGGAACTGCTGGTCTGGGAAGAGCATCTAGGTTTTAAGTTCCCTCCCTGGCTTCTCCAAGATAGGGCTGAGTGAGATTCCTGCCTGCAACCTTGGAGATGCCACTGCCAGTCTGTAAAGATAATACTGAGCTAAATAGACCAATGGTCTGACTCAGTATACGGCAGCTTCCTATGTTCCTATGTAATTATAAATTATGCAGCAATCACTTCCCCCTAAACTGGTACCTTTTAACTGTGAAGAATAAACTACAAAAATTTGGACCAGCCTTAATATCATGTGAACTAACTGTGGACTATTCAGGGTCAACAGACTGTGATATCTGCCCAACAAAGTTCATCTCATAATTACTATGGAGCAATCATTTCTTTATAGGCTTTCTTAATACAGATGGCATAAAAATAGGACAATCTCACATTACCTTATCTCAATTAGGTTTTTCCATATGGAAATATACTCACTTCCTCTATGTGTAAAATGGGAATATACTTCTCTCCTTAAAAGTGAAGTGGATAAGAACTGGGAGGCATGACAATACCATGATAATGGGGAGCATACAATAAACTTACTCAGTAGTTGCAAATAAGTAGTTTTCTACATTGTTAAATCTGCTGGGGGAAATACATAATGTATCAGTGATGGATACATAATAATAACAATAGCATTAAAACAACCAACCAACCACAATAATAATAAATAAAACTTTGTTAGCTGCCCCATAACAAATTGTTCTATAGCTCTCCTAAACTGCATAAAAAGAAGGTTGCCAGCACTCTGTGGCTATTTTTATATTAATCATTGTTCCTCTTCCAAACAACAAACTTGACAACTGGCTTCCATCTGTAAATCTGAATGTTACCCCCCTGATCTTTAAAATATCCACATCAGTTACCATTTTTTAAAAAAATGCTGCCCTATATCCAAATAGGGAAATTAGAAGGAAGTTAATCCTAGATTTGTTCAGAGTGCAATGTCACTCCATGTGCGAACATTAAAAAAATCCATTATTCATTAGCATCACAGTTGTGTGGAGCTCAATCTAGATTAAACAAAATAAAGGGGCCCCAGACAGCACCATCTGCATTGTTAAACAGGCACTGTTAGTCACTCTTTGAATTAGCGGCTTCTCTAAATGGAAATGATGGGAAGTTTGGACAGATGTTCACTTAACTATTTAAACAGTCAGCTTAAGGAACATGAAAAATGTATTTGGTACTGGATTCACCTGCCTCCTTCCAGAGGCTTTGGGGGGTAAGACAGTGTTAAACAGCTTTGAATGTTTGCATAAGATTTAAGGCTTATGTTCTGTCCAGCTGAAATCATGTTGCTTTTTAATGTCTGTAACAAATATAGCTCCCAGCGAGTGTGCGTGCTAATCTTCTTCTCTGCCTCGAACATTCCTTGCTACTCTTCAGCGTTCGAACAATTCTCACTTACTCTAGCACTTCCAAGATCGAATCGGCCTCTTAAGGAAGGACAATGAGTGGTGCAGTTGCTTGGATATTTAAATGTATTGTAGTATTCAAAGAACTGTTGACTAATACAACTGCTTAGAGATGTACCTATGTATATATATATATATCTATATCAGGTGGTATAAAAATATGGTGGATAGATAGATAGATAGATAGATAGATAGATAGATAGATAGATAGATAGAAGTAATACATTGTCAATAATTACCCAAGGAACTATGGGAGAGAAACTTCATGTCCTAGATAACCATGTCTTCTATACATTCTAGAATGAGCCCGTTGGTACATACAGGTATAATTAGCAGAGAATTGCTCCTGATTCCCAAACTGCAGTTGGCTCAGGGCAGAAAACAAGGTGTACCTCTTGAACATTCGTTTTGTACTTTCCAATATATATTCAGTCTCCAGTTCTTTGGCAACTACCCCCTATCCTGTCCCCAACTACCTTAAGAATTTATTACCATAAGTTGCAGTGATGGCAACTAAATTAGATGGCTTTTTAAAAAAAGGCTTAGAAAAATGCATGGAGGATAGGTTTATCAGCAGCTTTTCGCTTTTCTAAATAAATGTGATGTCCATGTTTAGCAGCAGTGTGCATGATCAGACGCTGGGAAGCAGCCATCACCTTCATGTGCTCTTTGTGAGCTTCTCACAGACAGGGAACTGGGGAATAGATCTTGAAGTGAACAAATAAGATCATTCTTGTGCTTTATTCTAATGTGGGGCCTTCTCCATGGCGGCCTCCAGGATGTTTTTCACACCCAGCTTTTAGTTTGCATCTCCTCTGGAATGGAGGTGTGCGTTCACATAGTGGCCAAATTTACCCCGAAGTCCCTGCGAGCTATCAGTGAGCACTTCACACACAATTTGGGTTTTTCATTGGGCATTAAGAGTGTACCTAATTCATATTCGGGGTAAAAAAATCCACTTCTTGCATCAGTTTCTTGGGGCAACTTCAAACACGCAGTAAAGCCTCGCAGAAAAGCCTGCTGGCTGGGAAAGCTCCAGGATCTGGAATTCTCATACATAGGTGTGCATGGCCTCATATTTCCTGGCCTTTATAAGGTTGCGTAAACCCTGCTTATTTTCTGGGGCCTTTGGGATAAAATGAGATGGAAGTTCTCTTGTCTGACTACGGCTTGTAAGTTCTCTTGTCTGACTATGGCTTGTATGCTCTTAGCTTTTAGTCTGTCTCTTTCACCTTCTGTGTGTGTGTGTGTGTGTGTGTGCGTGTGTAGATTATGGTGTTAACTGCTTTGAGGCCATGAGGTGATAGCGGCATATAATTCTATTGATAAATAAATATGCTTCTCTAAGGGCTGCTTCTGTCCCTTAGATTTTCCCGACTCCATTTTTAGAATGTGTGTAGAGATGTGTTCAGAAGATTGCCACAGACCCACAGCTTTGTAATGATAGAAAGGTCATCCATATGTTTTCCAAAGTGAGTTAGAGGCGCATCTCCTCTGATTTATAGACCTCTGAAGACAAGGTATATTTTCCACCAATAAATGCATTTTTTATAACATGACCAGTTGTACTCCTTCCCTAGAGGATCTATGATGGGATATTGGAGGTGGTGGGAAGTGTGTGTGTGTGAGAGAGAGTGTATGTGTTAGGATTTTGCTCAGCAATAAAAATCCTCATGGCTTAATTTACAAAAAAAAATAGTGAAACAAAGAGGAAAAAACCTCTCTATCCTTATGACCCATCTTTCATAGGGAATGCAATCTTGTCACTCATACCAACTGAAGGCTCAGACATATTAGTGCAGTATATCATAAGATCCTCAATACTTAGCTAGCGCGATCCCAACAGGAAGGCATGAGTCAGAGGCAAGGGAGGCTTTTATCAGCTTTTTAAAAACTTTTTGTAAAATAAAAGTTGGCAAGCAGCAAATTTTTAAGTACAGATTTATTTTCCCTTATGTAACAGGAGGGCCTAGCCAGCTTGTAAATAAGCTTAGGCTATGCAGATTTAAAATTTAACACAATTAAACTTTTACCCTGTGGTAGTAATTATGCTTAATGGCTCTTACCCTGAACTTAACCATGTCTATTGTCGTCAGCCAATCTGAAAGCAGGAGTTTAGCCAAGGACAATTTTCTGTAGTTTATAGGCACACTAAAATACTGCAAGCCTAGAATCTCATTGGCTGTTGATGTCATTGTGTATAGTAAAAATTAAAGCTAATTGGCACAGAGGAGCAGCAGTGAATACGAATGAATTGATGGGAGAAAATGGAATAAAAAGAAGCACATTTAGTGTCGTGTGACTGTTGAAGGCAGCTTTTTATTTAAAGTCTTCTCTGCTTATAGCAGCGCTCTTTTGTAAAGCACTTTGCACATTTCCAGGGTTGTAAGCACTCTTCAAATCAATGGTGAGTGTGTGTACCTTTGCCCAAAGTTATGCCAAGTACTTTGTCTACAATAATGGCACAGGAAGTAAGTCTGATGACAAATATGATTATTAAGCATGGCAAGCAGGCAGGCTTCTTATTTGTTCTTTAGGAATGCTCTCTAGATGCCTAATTCTTCTTTCCAGTTCAGTGTTCATCACTGAGGACGGGCTAGCTTCCAAACTCCCATCTTATCAGCCACTTTGGCTTCCTTCTCTCAACCCCACTTCTGAGCCTTCTGCCACGATGCTCCATATTACTGAAACTGCCTCCCTTTTTTTTGTTAGAGCTGGAGGGCTTCTGATGTGTCCACACAGAGGATGCGTCTGCAAACGGCTTCCATGTAGCAAATAATTTCTGCCCCAACTGTACTGGGCATGAGTAATTAACCTGTGGATAGCTGGCTGTCATCAAGTCATGCTTCCAGCAAGTCCTGGAAATCTGGAGCAGGAGCATGGAGAGTGACACGGTGGTCCCTTTGAAGTGCATTCTTACAGGCAGGGTGTGGATGATGACTCATCACAGAAAGGCCATTTTTGGCAGCTTCCCAAAGACAATCCATAACATGCTGTAGTTCTTTAGGAGCGGCTTTCCTCCTCTCCTCCAAATTCCCACCTGGAAATCCAGCGCCACAGCTGGTGGCTTACCGCCAGACAGAGATAAAGAGATCTCGGCAGAGCTCATAAGGAGGACCTCTGAGACCTGGGAGAGCTGTTGCTGGCTGCAAACACCTGGCTAGATGTAGCAATGTTTTTATTCCATATAAGGCAGCTTAATTTTTCTAATGCCACACTACCTACCTTATTATGTTCCGGTTCAGATAATCACCCAGCTCATCACACAATAAGGGCAGGGATATGCTGAGAGCACACCTGCCCTGACGTGTCTGAAGGACTTTTAAACTAGGCTTTGGAACACATATAGAGGGGCCACTTGGATATATTCCCTTATGAGAATATAGAACATCTTGACTGTGCATTGGGATCTCCTCCAGTGATGTCATGTCAGGTGCCTTCAAGTTCCCTTATTGTGCAATCAGCCAGCATCTGAAACAGCTCTATTACTATCTGACTTCCTCTATAACATCCATGCTATTCATAGTCAATACCTGAACTCTTCCCCATTACTATCATGTTAATCTGATATAAATGTATACCATCTCAAGATGGACTTTACTGATTCTGTTATCTGTACAGTGTCTCTATGGCTGGCCCTAGAAAACTGCAAGCTAGCTATAGTGAATGTGCTCCTCATAAAGGCACTGCCCATAAGTGTATTTTCAACCATAAGTCAACAATATTCCACATATTCTCCAAAATGTCTCAGGGGCAGAATATTGGTGGTGGTGGTGGTGTTTTCTGATGGATTTCTACTGAACTCTTGAATTTTCTCCAGAATTCTCATGAGGGTCTTGATCTTCAGCACAGCAGCTGCCTTTATGGAAATTATGCGCCCCCCGCCCCAGCATTTCCCTCATGCAGGAGAAAAAGAAGAAGGAAAAACAATAGCAGTCAGCCACCATTGAGGGGACAGAAAGAATTGAGACTTCTTGGATTGTTGCTTGCTTTCTATCATAAGGCAAGCGAATCACTCCATAGGTGGCTGATAGAATCTATAACCACGTTCATGAGCAAAATAACATTTTTCCAGGATCAGAGAATCAAAGTCCCTCATTGTCTGGGCAATGTGTGTGGGTTTCCCCCCCTGTAGCCAAAGCTCACAAAACATTATTTTGCAGCTCTATAGAGTTCTTCCAAGGCACCTGAAATACTCATTTGGCGTAACAAAACAACATTGCTTCTCGGCTTTTGGCTAAGCTCAAGTGCAGTATCTGTCATTAACAGTTATTCATAAAAAAACATTGGTACATCTAGCCCAGTACTGTTTGCAGCCGGCACCGTGGCTCCAGCACTCACCTGGCCTCTGCACATGTGCAGCAGGGGTACTACTGCTAAACAGTTTCTAATTTAATTTTAAAGGTACCTGTCACCACCACTCCCAGCACCACCCTCACCAACCGCCACTAAGGCACCAATCTGCTTTGTATGAATCTAAATATGTCCACAGAGTTCCAGAGCATGTGCATAGTCTTCATAACCACACCTGCGTTCATGCAATTGAATGAGAAGTGTGATGTAGTGGTTACACAATCGAAGGAGGAGAGCTAGTCTTGTGGCAGTAAGCATGAATTGTCTCCTTTGCTAAGCAAGATCCATCCTGGTCTGCACATGAATAGGGGTGTGCACGGAACCGCGGAGCTGCGGTCCGGCACTGGGGTGGGGGGTTCCATTAAGGGTGGGGGGAGGGTTTACTCGCCCCTCCTGCGCTTTCCACCTTTGGCACCATATTTACTTTAGAAATTGGGCAGCAGGATACCTCCCTGCCGCCCCTTTCTCCCCGCTTGGCTGCTCCGACTCCTGTTAGAAATGGGGGAGGGGAGGATACCTCCCTGCCGCCCTGCCTGTGTTAGAAATGGGGGGGCAGGATATCGCCCTGCCGCCCCTTTCCCCGCTTGGCTGCAAAAGGCTTTGAGAAGCCTTTTGTGTGCGCACGTGCAAAAGGCTTCTCAAAGCCTTTTGCAGCCAAGCGGGGAAAGGGCGGCAGGAAGGTATCCTGCCGCCCAATTTCTAACCGAAGCAGCCAAGCGGGGAGAAAGGGGCGGCAGGGCGATCTCCTGCCCCCCCATTTCTAACACAGGCGGAGCAGCCCAGCGGGGAGAAAGGGGCGGCAGGGAGGTATCCTGCTCCCCCCCCATTTCTAACAGGAGCCGGAGCAGCCAAGCGGGGAGAAAGGGGCGGCAATTTCTAAAGTAAATATGGTGCCAAAGGTGGAAAGCGTGGGAGGGGTGAGTAAACCCTCCCCCCGCCCTTAATGGAACCCCCCCCATCTTTCCGAACCGAACCACCCCGTGTCCAGACCAGTCCGGAGGCTTATAGAATAGCCTCCGGACCGGTCCGGGCACATCACTACACATGAATGGGAGGCTACATGTGTGAGAACTGTAAAATATAATCTTTAGGGAATGGAGCCACTTTGGGAAGAGCACCTGCATGCTTGTATGCAGAAAGTTTCAAGTTCCCTCCCTGGAATCTCTGACAGGGCTGAGAGAGTTTCTGCCTGTAACCTTACAGAAGCCGCTGCCAGTCTGTGTAGACAATACTGAGCTAGATGGACCAATGGTCTCTGACTCAGTATATAGCAGCTTCCTATGTTCCTATGAAGAATAAGACTATAGGAGGAGGGAAATCCCAGTTCAAATTCCCATAAAACTTTAGCGTTGGAAGGCATCTTGGAGGTCATCTAGTCCCAGTCTGAAAACCTCTAGTGAAGGATAGTCTGATGACATATCTAGATTCATGCAAAGTGGATTGGGTTCTTACTCCAGAGCAGAACCGAACAGGCACTCAGCATTGGCTCAGAGTAACAGGTGGCAAGGAATGAATGAAGGAGGGGTACGAACAACTGTTAATGACAGATAGCACACTTGATCATAGCCAAAGGTTCAAAGCAATGTTTTTTTGTTATGCTAAATGAATGTTTCAGGTGCCTTGGGACCACTCTATAGAGTTGCAAATTAATGTTTTTGTGAGCCCAGTCTACAGGAAAAAACAAAAACAAAGCATTGTCCAGACAATGATGGACTTTGTTTCTTTGATCTTGAAAATAATGTGATTCTGTTCATAAACCTGGTAATATAATAAAATAGATTCTATCAGCCAGTTATGCAACCTTTAAAAAAATCCAGAAGTCTCAATTGATTGCCCCCCCAACCCCCCACCCACCGCAGTATGTTCCTTAAGATATTCTAGAGGTTTGCTTTCTTTGTTAGCCATGCCCCAAGGAGCCATCTATGGATATGTGAATTATTCCTGTGTGTGAAAATCCCGGGAGGTGAGAATTGGTGAATGGGATGGGAGGTAAATTATCTTAAGTGTTCTCCCTCCCCTTCCAGGCAAATAATATTGAAAAGAAAGTGTGTGGAGAATATTCTTGTCCATGTCACTATGGAATTGCTACAGTAATATAACAAAATAATAACTGGCTAAAATCCAAGCTAACAAAATGATGATGCAGTGTCAGTGCGTCAGTGCTATGTGGGAGGAGAGATTTCCATCTCTCTCCCCTTTCGTCTGTAGCTGGCTACAACTTCCAACAATATGTCCCCGAGGGTCACACAGGCCTCAGGGACATATTTTTGTGTGTCACAATCAGCTACAGAGGGAAAAGAAGATTGATGAAAATTGTCCTTCCACATAGCACGGACATACCATTAGCAGCACCAGTGCTTAATTAATCTGGATTTGGCTGCTGCATTCCAGGACTATAGAAAATGGTGCCTCTAACAATGATACCCAAGAAGCAGCAATGGACAGCATCCAAACTAGTTAGTCATGACTTAGCAACATTAAATTAGTCATGCCTAATTGAAGACCCATTAATTGCAATGAGACTTAGTCATGGCATGAGTAACGCAGTCTGGATATAGCCCACCTTATAACAATTGAATGTCAGTCAGTAATCAAGCTGCAATGTCTCAATTAATGAAGAGCAAAGATGCTTATGGTAGAGTCCTAATAAGGAATAATTTTAGTTCATAAACACTACTGAAGGAGAGGACTCCTTCAAGTCTGTAATAATAAAAAAACAATAATTTGAAATTACGTCTCATCGCTTAAGGGCAACTGAGTTGTAGAACAAATCCTCCTCTCTCAATATTCTGTATGACTGCTTTTAGAGAAGGAATGGAACTTGGAATTCATGGATAAGAAAACACAGCATATTGTGAGACACCTTTGTAATAGAAGAGAATTTGCCCATTGATATGCCTCTGCTTAAGAAAACACACTGCCCATAAGAGGCACCCACGTGGCTTATTTTTATCTCACATCCTTTTCATAGTCTCATCTTATGCTCTTAATTAGACTATTTCACTTTAAACACTCTCCCTGATTCTCTATAAATATTCCAGGTTCATTTTGTTTAACAGCCTAGTAGTCTAGTGATCCAGCAAATATTAGCCATGAAATAACTGTATTAAAACAGGCATTACTTATATACAACAGATCTTACCAAGGAAAAATGTAATTATGGTTAGTTATTTAATCATTGGACATTTCTGGTTGTTTCTACCTAACGATGCAACAATATTGAATTCCATACAAATCCCCCTGAAGTATGTTACAGGATGGAGAAGATTCCCAAATCACCTAATGTGGGAAATTCCCAGTGAGAAGCATTTTTAAAATACCATTGGTCAGCTGATGTAATGATGATTGACATTAATGTCAGCTACTGATTTTAGCCAAATCTCCATTATCCACACTTTGGCATTTCAAGCTTCACTTTATCAGAATGCATTGTATGCCCTTCGTGTAGGCCTGTATCAGTCTAAGTCAATGGAATCAGTACAACAGCTTTTACGAAGTTACACTTATCCAAAGGATCTGAGCATTCCTCAGGCTGTTTGGATAAATATTTGCATACTTAATTAATTAACAGGACAGCAAGCAGTAAGTTGTAGCGTGAAGAAAGTGCAGTATCTTGTTACAAGTTGTGGCATTGTGTGATGAAAGGTGACCTATTTTCAGAGTCTTTTTACACTTTTCCACTCCAATGAAGACACACACACACACATAGATGGAGTAAAATACAGGTGCTACCTTTTCATATTCACTCCTTGGTATCTATATGGTAAATTTCTGTAAGAAAGAGCACTTGCCTCTCTCCTTTCTTTGAAGTAAGTGTCACCCTTTTAGTTGTGCTAAATGACAGAAAGTGAGTATCCTTCTTCAAAATGCCATTTGATGGTGCCCTGCTCTTCTGGAGAACATACATCTTACACCAGCACAGGGGCACAGCTAAGGGAGAAGGGGCCTGTGTTTGTCCCTCTCCCTGGGGGTCCCTTAGAGTGAGGGAGATAATGAAGAAAATAGGAAGGGGTGGAGCTGGAAGGCCCTCTGGAGCTGGGGGACCCTGGGTTCTTTGAACCCATCTGCTCAATTATAGCTACACTGCTGCACCAGCAACATTCTCATCCAAAAGATGAGATAGCTGAAGCAAGGCAATGTCTTGAGTGGTTTACAATCATGGAGTCCACTTCGAATAATGACTGTTCTTTTGGATGAATAATCCATATGGAGATTCATTCTAGCATCCTTGTTTTTTCGTTATAACTCGAGACAAAGCTATCCCCTTTTCAGGCCAAGGACAATCTCATGCCACGGCACTCAGCTTACAGTAGCACAATCTAACCATCTGCATATGGTTGTGGTGTGAGAGCTGCAGCAATGATCCCCTCATTAATATAAGAAGCCTTGCGCCATGTTGGAGGACACTCCCCATGCCAGCATTGTCCCTCTCAGAAACTGGGGCAATGGTGGAAAGAGGAGGAACTGCAATATGGGCTTTCCCCACATAACCCAAAGCTTCTCATATTAATGCAGCAGTGTGGAAAAGAACGACACTATAGTCGTTCCAGTGCCAGCAGCAAAATCTATACACTTCCAGTACCAGCAGGGTCTATGATTAGGTGGTAGACGGAGGTGATAGAATTCTGGACTGTACCACTGTAGTCCACATATAGGGAGAGGGCATACCTTTGAATACTTTCTGAGGTGAAAAATCTCCCTGCATGTAGTAAACTAAGAGTAGGGAGAAAGGTCTCAATTACTTTATACAAGATTACGTGGAAAAGGATTTAAAGCATAATGCCATCCCTGTGGTCTGAAGAAGTACAGTACAGAATTCTACCACTTCAAACAGGTGCGTAACTATAATAGGGCAAAGGGAGACAGTTGTCTGGGGGCCCACTGCCTTGCGGGGGGCACCAGAGGCAAGTCACATGACTGATTCCCCCAGCCACGTACTCGCCCGGGCTTCCTTCAGTTGTGTTCATCCTCCGAAACTGATGTGAGTGTTAAGACCTGGAGCTATCAGAACAGCATGTCTTTCTCTAGTACCATTAAATGACTTGCATCGTCCACCATTTACAAAACCTTTGTAAAAATAATTTAGGATTATGTTCTATTGTGGCACATAGGAGTTATATATATATCTCCTCATTTAAGATTTCTTTACTTCATGAGCTGAGGTTCAGTGAGGGAGGGGCCCATTTTAAAATCTTGTCTCTGGGTACACTCCAACCTTGCTACGCCCCTGACTTCAAGTCTACCATTTCTTCTTTGATTATGTGCGGAATGGCTCCAAATCATACCATCAGCCTGCTTTCCAGCAAGAAAGCTGGTGCTAAAAATGGAGACTGGACAATCTAAAATACTGGACATCACAATTATATTTTTAGGAAATAGGTATGGAGAGGGAGAAAAAGAAGAAAAGAATATGCCTAGTATGTGTGTGTGTGTGTGTGTGTGTGTGTGTGTGTGTGTGTGTATATATATATATATATATATATATATATATATATATATATATATATGATTTATGATATTTGTATATCACCCCAAACTTACAGCTCTGGGTGGTTTACAACAAAATAAAACGAATTAAGCAAAAATTAAAACATAAAAACAATTTAAAACCACAATTCTAGTTAAAAGGCTTGGGTGAAGCATCTTTAAAGACTTTTTAAAAGCTGTTGGCAATGGGGAAGATCTTATCTCAGCAGGGAGCACATTCTAGAGTCTTGGGGCGGCAAAAGAGAAAGCCTGTCTCTGAGTAGTCACCAGATGAGCTGGTGCCAACTGAAGACAGGCCTCTACGGATGATAGCAATGGGCGATGGAGCTCATGGTGAAGATGTGCTCTCAAATACCCTGTGCCTATGCTAGGTAGTAAAGACTCAAATCAGTAAAGATCTCAGTAGAACTTCCAGTAACTGGGTGGAAGCACTTTATTTTGGGCACATTCCCTTTCCATGGCCCCAGAATGTGTCTGAGTCCCATCTATTTATTTTGAATATTCCAAGTGCATACACATTTTCTAATGGGAATTATACATTTGTACACTTTTGTACACTTACAGTCAAGTACAGATTTTGGTTTTCTGGTCATAAGGTTATGATTTTGTGCAAAGCACTTGAATACTCCAACTGGCATTAGCACACAACTTGAGTTTCAGAGATGCTATGCAAACACACATGCACAGAGCAGAGGTCTCTTGGAGAGTCTAAAAATTATCGGTAGCAAAACAGCAAGTCTGAAAGTGCCAGAGGCATGTTAGAACATCAAACGACTGCAAGATTTAGTCCACACAAGCTTTTCACTTAATCACAAGGCTTTAGGAAATAATAAAAACGTCAACTAACAAACCAAGTGCAATCTATTTCTGCCTTTAGAGTGCAGAACTTCTCTAAGGAGACAGCCTCAGTTAAGATATCATGTTTTGGAAGAATCTTTGCTCCAAAGTTGCAGACAGTGTAATATGACTGATATACAATACACTGGAAAGGTCCATATCCTAGAACAGAAGTTCTCAAACTTATAATTGATGTAATTGAACTACAACTCCCATCATTCCCAGCTTCAATGGGCAAAGGGCAAGTTTGTGAACCCCTATTCTAGTGGAATAACTATTACTTGACTACTGCAGAGTGGCCTTAAAATTTCTGCTTATTTCTTGTGAGCAGAGTGAAAGGAAAGTAAGGACAGGGAAATTCTTGTACGGAGGTCAGATCATGCAACCAGTAGTCTAGCTGTATTCTACCAAAGACAACCACAGGGCTCTGTGGTCACCAGGAGTCGACACCGACTCAATGGCATACTTTGCCTTTACTCTAGCTCAAGCCCTTATCCTAGCATTGTGATGTCACAGCCACTTTGAAATGGCAAACCCACAGTTGGGGTACCAAGCCCTGCTCACATTGTGTCATAATGCCATAATTTGTCATGAATCATGTTATAGCCTTCATAGTAGTGGTCAGGAATGACAGTCAGTGGCTTCCTTGTAATGTGAGGTTTATGGCCATCTCTGCCACACTAGGCATGCTGCGGGGTGGCATCTTTGATCTGATCTGCCTCCAGAGATAAATCTCTGATCTTCTTCCAGAATACTTAAAGAATTCAGAAAGAGGTTCCGTGTCGGTTTTTCAACCAATCTGGGTAGCAAGTTAGCCTCCAGGCATTGCCATTTGCCAGACTTACCTGGTCATCAACTGAGCCCCTGTTCATACACTAGGATAATTTCCATCTCACATGTTGCCAGTTCTTGTGTACTTGAGGCTTGCCTCAAAAAATATGGAGTTAATTCCTTAAGGATTGGGGACGTTGCTTTGGCAGAAAAATAGGGTGACACAGATAGCCACCAGCTCTGTATTACAAGGAAGCCACATACTTTCATCCATGGGGGGGGGCACATTGGAGGGGGGAAATTGCCCACCTGGAAGTTTTTCACACCTTGTTCTTAGTTTTGCATCTCCTCCAGAATGGAGGTGTGCGTTCACATATTGACCAAATTTATCCCAAAGTCGTTGCAAGCTATCGGGGAGCACTTCATACACAATTTGGTATTTTAATTGCGTGTTAGAGTTTAGCCTGATCTATATCCGGGGTAAAAAATGGCTTGGCCTGAGTATTCAAGTGAACATCTTCTTCATCATGAACCCCACTGCCTATTGAGATAATCAGGAGAGATCCATTTGCAGTTGCCACTGGCTCGTCTGGTGGCTACTCGGGAATGGGCCTTCTCCGCTTCTGCCCCAAAGTTTTAGAATGCACTCCCTGCTGAAATAAGAGCCTCCCCATCTCTGACAAATTTTTAAAAGTTCTTAAAGACGCATCTGTTCACCCAGGCTTTTAATTAAATACTGTTTTAATAGTGTTAACATTGTTCTAAAATTTTAAATCGTTGTAATGTTTTAACTTTTTCTGTGGTCATTTGTTTTGTTTTATTGTAGACATAAGTTTTGGGCAGTATAAAAATATGTTAAATAAAATAAATAAAAATAAAATAAAATAAATCCAGTGGTAAATATAAAATAAAGTCAGTGGGTTTGGGGGTTTGTTTGTTTTTTTGCAACTTCGAACTCGCAGTAAAGCCTCTCAGTAAACCCTCGGTAATGCCAGCTGTCTGGGAAAGCTCTTGGAGAACTCTTGAGAGAGCAGAGACCTCTACAGAAAAGACAGCATCCACCTCTTTTAGAATGGCAAAGACAGTTTATTCAATTTCTGACCTG
Organism: Hemicordylus capensis; assembly: GCF_027244095.1. Lineage (NCBI taxonomy): Eukaryota > Metazoa > Chordata > Lepidosauria > Squamata > Cordylidae > Hemicordylus > Hemicordylus capensis. The sequence continues at coordinate 120,734,874 of NC_069657.1, read as the reverse complement.
ACCTGCTGGAACTGCTAACACTTCCAGTTTGTTGAAACAACTGGGCTAGTTAGGGAGCTGCCTCCTCCTCTTGTGGTTTTGACATTGGGCAGGGAACACTGTTTGTGGAATGAATAGAGTGAGGCTTCCTACAAAGCCCCTGTGGGTACCTCCTTATGGTCGTGTGGGATGGTAATCAGTTCATCACTACAATGGGTCATAGCAACCCTGAGTTTTTCTGGGGTGGGGGTATTGACAGAAGTCAACCACTGCTTTGTGCCTTTCCTTCCTCCCAAATTTTCCCAAGGAAGGAAGTTGAGATGATTAATTTCCTGTCAGTAAGAGAGTTATCAGTGCAGGTGTTCAGTCCCTGCTTCTCACCTTGCTGCATTAAACCTTGGAAGCAATAATGGAATAAAGTTATGGTTTTGTTTTCACCCAGGTGTGTGTCCTGCTGAAGGTGCACATTCTACTCCATTTTCTGTTTTATCATCCACTCTGGGAACAAAATGTGAGTTTTGAGTACAAGTCATGCAGCATTTCAAGGGAATAGGAAAATTGTTTGGAATGGGGGAAAAGGTATAGAGTCAGATTTGAGGAGTGGATCAGTGGATAAGTGGTGAGTTGAGCCCCTAATTCCTGCCACAGAAGAAGTGGCATAGTGAGAAGAATGTATAGGAGTAGGGAAGAACTGTGAGGTCTGAAGGAGGTGGAAGGTACATGTAATGTGGCTTTTAGTATGGGGAATATAAAAGCTCATATGGAAGGTTTAGAAGGTGAGGCACAAGTACAATAATAATAATAATAATAGAGAAACACTAGCCCTATTCAGAAATTATGTTGCATGAGTATACAGATGTCGGTACACTCATACATGTTTTTGTGTGAATGAATGTACCTGAACTCATTTTAAAAGTGAGCCTGGATATAGGCCCCTCAAATGCTTAGTACCTATAGACAGATCTTTACACTGTACACTCATTGTACAAGTGCTGGACGTAACATGTGGATAGGGCTCCTGTGGTAAGGGAAATTAGCTGCTATGTCTGCCATGTGTTTATGCCACAATTATGCTGGGTGCATTCTAGTGTATTCAAGATTAATTGTGAACTGCCCTGAGACTTTGGTTTGGGGCGGTATAAAAATAAAATAAAATAAAATAAAATAAAATAAAATATTTTTTTAAAAAAATGATCTTGGGTGTACACCTTGAAATCTTAATGTGAGAACTGGACCTAATTCAGCTTGCTAATGCGTGCTCTTTGTATTTGCAGGCCGAATCTTTATTTAGAAGTTCATTATTTCTGCTCAGCCATATTTGTTGCTAATGGCAATAAACAGTTATAATTATTTGTTGAAAAAACATCACCAGCCTTGAAAAGTCATTTGACTTTACCAAGTCCTTACAGTCATTTGTATTAATATTCTGCTGACAGATTAACTCCAGTTTTACTAGTTTTGGCCATGTACACTTGATGTTTCAGAGTCTATATTTAAACCTGTGTTGCGACCATTTAATTTTGTTCCAGCACGCGTAGTAACAAGTAGTAGTTTAGTGAAAGCTCAGTTAGGGATTACGAAATGTTCCTTCTTTCCTGATAAGAAATGGTACACTTCAAGAATCAAGGTTTTACTTTGTAGAGACAGTCATCAAAGTAGACACCACAGCTACTGTAAACACCTTTCATCCACAGGGATCATGGAGCACTTTACAAATTGAAACAGAATGTGTACAGAACTGCTGCGAAGGCCTGACTAAGAAACAAGCCATAGCGCTATGCAACTACTGAGGGCAGGAAAAGCAGAATGCTTTAGCTGAATTTAGCTGAAACAAGGGAATGGCCAAGGTCCCCAAGCAATAAAGTACGTTTTCTTCAGAAGGCATGGCTGACTGCTTGGGCTGTTCTCCTCATGACGTAAGAGAAAGGAAGACTCCAGTGCTCAATAGTATAAGGATATATGAATTCATTTAAATACACAGTAATTCATCTTATCACTTTTAGTGTGGGTGAGCGAAGGAGCAGAGGCAAGTGGCAGCCTTAACAATAGTCAGGCGAGCTCTCTCCAAATTCTGCATCTTAAATTAACCACCAGACATGGTGCCAACTCACCACCGTGACAACATGATGACTGAGACCTGCCCTTCAAAAGGCCCACTAGAATCAAGGGCTGGGGAGTTCCAGTCATCAAAGAGCAAACACCATCTGAGACTTGTTTGTGACAGGATGCAGACCTAAAGAGAGCCAGCGTGGTGTAGTGGTTAGAGTGCTGGACTAGGACCGGGGAGACCCAAGTTTAAATCCTCATTCAGCCATGATACTTGCTGGGTGACTCTGGGCCAGTCACTTCTCTCTCAGCCTAACCTACTTCACAGAGTTGTTGTGAAGAGGAACTTAATTATGTAGTACACCGCTCTGAGCTCCTTGGAGGAAGAGAGCGGGATATAAAATGTAAACAATAAATAAATAAAAATAAATAAAGGGGGAGAAAGATTTGTGTCCTCCACAGACTGGGATTCCCTGTCATTCCTATCCCAGCAACCACCACAGAAGACTCTTGAGAGGTCTTCTCTGCCACAGTGTCCTGGTTCTCCTTGGTCCAAGAGCCTTCCCTATTCCATTTTTGCTACATCTGTTATCTTGCCTTCTTCACTGCATCTTAATCCTCACCATATACATGGAATGTGACATGTGTCATCATCAAGATCAAGAGCTATCAAGCCAGATACTTTCCAGGCTTGCTGCCTATTAGCACCATAAGTATGCATGGCCTCAACTATTAGATCTTCACATGTAACTAACAGTTTGTGGAACTGTGAGGCAAGCTGCCTTGTGCTTTCTATGTATTTATTTGCTCCTTTGTTTCAATGGTAACTTGGGGTAAAGATGCCAAAATGGCATATCAGTAGCATATTTGCCTGCTATTGTAACCCAAAATCTGAATCCTTCAATTTCTTATGGCAGCCACCATTTCCATACTGAGTAGAACAAGTCCTGCTAAGCATACAATGATCCGATAATATGCCAACCATTAGAGGCACCGTCAGAAAACAGAGGTGGGCTTTTCCAGCTAGTCCCTCATACCTGCCAACATATCCCTGTTTCCCCATTCACTATGTTCCCAACCTCATTGCTATAAGCCACAATAAAAAGTAACGAAGTCAACATGAACTGAATGAAATGGCTGAAGGGTCAGCCAGATGTTATGTTAATAGTGTGATTAAGATACACTTCAATGGGACAGATACTTTCTTGAACAAAAAGCAGCCATGAGAGTAGGGGACACAGTGGGAGGCTGATCTAGATTGAGACCACAGCTATGGTGGGGGGTGTTTAACCTTTGCCCGTGCCTTTTTTTTTTTTGCTGAAAATCACCCCCCGCAAAGTAGCTATTCGCTGAAACCTCTTCTTAAAGTCTGTTTCCTTATATCTTCGCAAAGCTATTTGCCTAAAAACAACCATTTTGCTCAGAACTTTCCTTGTCCCATGACACTAAACTGGATTCTCCACGTGCCACCTGCCCCATGGTTGGCATTTATTTTAAATTTTTATTCATGCTAATTTTAATCTGTTTTTATGATTTTTAGCTTTTGGTTGTTGTTTGGTTGGATTGTAAACTGCCGTGATATTTTATATAGGGTGGTATATAAATGCAGCAAACAAATAAATAAATATGGGTTGTTTCCAATCTTAAGCACTCTTTTTGATAACACAATTACATAATAAGGCTATTCTCATGACCAGCCGAAACTGGGCTAAGGGTGCCCATCCTGGTTTCAGCTGGTCATGAGACCCAATGGGAGCCACAAAGCTCCTGGTGGTGGTGAGCCCTCTTAAGTGGCCCATCACTTAACCTGGGTTTCGGGTGTAGGAGCTCCCGAAAAGTGGGTTAAATTGTCAAGTAATGGTGTGGCACTGCTTTGCTACTCACTACTCATGAGTAGCCTCCCAAATGAGGAGCTACAACAAACCTCCTGGTGTCGGGAGGATCCCCAAAAGGCACTGCGCACTTGTGCGGTGCCTTATGGGACTTCTGGGGGTCTGGAGGCCCCTGAACCCCACTGCCCCAACCAGCTGTGTGACAGAGCCGGTAATCATCTGGGTGGCCGATTTGGCCGCCCAGGGAGGGCTCCCTGTTCATCTGTGGGGAGAGCGGGTCAAACCCACTATCCTCACAAACCCCCTTTCGGCTCCACACACTGCTCGTTTGGAGAGCCTCATTGTGTAGTTTGGCCCTAAGGATGGCAGGAAAGGAATTTTCTTTCCACCCTTGAAGAATCACATCAAAGTTCCTGAACAACAGCCTTGATGTTTCTCAGTGATTTTTGTACATGCTTCAGTACAACAGAGCATTTCAGAACTATGTTCTGTGAGGCCTTCTCAGTTGGCCCTCCTTAGTGTCCCGGGCTCTGGTGTAGTGCGTGGTGCCTGGGCCCATAGGAGGGCCTTCTCTGTGGCTGCCCCTCTTCTTTGGAACACCCTTCCCCCACCCCCAGATTTATTCAGCCCCCTCCTTCATGGCTTTTAAGGCCCTTCTCAAGAACTACCTTTTTCGCCAGGCTTTTGCCCTTTAATTTTTTAAAAAATTATTGCTATTGTTCACTGCCTAGAGTCTCTGGAGGAGGCGGTATACAGGAAATTCCACATACATGCATACATACATAAATACATAAATAAATAAAATGTATCTGGAAAACATAAAAAGTGATTTATTAAAAAGGGTTCTGGCAGAAGATTTTAGATGACCCCCCCCCCCGACAACGTGGCACCCATGAGAAACAGCAAATTTTTATTCATAACATTTAAAGGAGGACAGGGCAGAATTCAGAAAGAGTTAGTTGCAACTGATGGAATGGATTTTGGCTTTTATTCAGCTTCATTGATTTCCTTGAGACTTAAGCCCTATTCACACTTATGTTGACTCGTACAAGTTTTCAGTGTACACATGTACTGATTTGTGGACACTACCGTTATTCAAACACATCATGTTGAACACAGGTACAGCAGTACTGTTGCTATCTGTGCCATGCATCTGAGGGGCCTGTTCCCAGGTTCACTTTTTAAATGAACACAGGTCCAATTGTTCACACAAAAGCATGTATAAGTGTACAGACATCTGTACACGTGTACAACATAATGTCTGAATAGGGCTTATGTTGTGAGAAGCTTTTGCTGAATTGTGCCAATAGCTAAGAACCTACTGATGATAATTCCATTTGATATCCAAGAATAACATTGCAAATAATATACAAGTGGAAAGAGAGGAAGTGTTCATGTTCCAGATGCATGTGGAGCTTCCACATCTCACTGCAGGGAAAACATGCATATGCTTCCTCACAGAAAGTGCAAAGCTGCCTGCTCCCCTACACTTCTGTGTAATGTGCTACATTGCACTAAGATGATAACTCATGTTGCATAGCAGCTAAGAAACTGCACTAGGAGCCTGGAATTCTCTGACACTGACTGTGTGGGTTTTGTTTGTGGGGAGAGAGGGGCTGGTGGGTAGGTGAGTGTTGGAAGATGCCCCATCCTGTTGATCATGGAAATGCCTGTGATTACGCTTAGGGAGGTTGCCTCTTTGGACAACCACCATAAGTGTGCAGAGAGCCAGTGGCAGCATGTCTGACACACCAGAGATGCTCTGGGGGTGGGACTTCTGACTCGCTTTGTGCATGGTACACACTTACATACAGAAGGCTTTTTAAAAATCACGTCTTAATAGGGCTTATGATTCTGTGATACAGAAGGAAAGATTCTGAGAACGGACGTCTGGGCTAAAATGTGGGAAAGTTTGACGATATCACGCAAACCCCCTTTTTTGCAACCCCCCTTTTGCAAATCTCATTTCTTCCAAAATCCATTACGTGATTTCTCTTCAGAAAAACACAATAATATTAACTACTCTTTACAGCCTAATCCTTTGCTCATTGGCTCCGTTGGTAATGCAGAAGATCCAGAATAAGTGTCCCAGCACTGATGTACTGTAAAAGATGCAATTTGTCTCATTGATCACTTCTGTCTCTCTCACACCCATACTGGTGCAACAAAGAATAGCAGCTTCTGTCCCAAGTCCCTTGCGTGCCATCTAAAAGGGCAGCAATGTCCTGCACCCCCTCGCTCTGATATAAAGTGATGCTAGCATTTTGTCACAGTAAAGGAAACAAATGTGTGTGCCTGTGTGCACATGCGTGCTTTAATGTATATAAAATTACAAGTGGCCATGAACAGGATGCTTCTGTTTTGCCTGCCCTGCACAGGATGCTCCATTAGCTATAGCAGTCCATGCCTCTGCTTCAGCTGCAGCAGTCCTTTGCAGTGGATGATAGTGTGGGATTGGTTTTCAAAAGAGAGCTGAACACCAAGTTTATTTTAAAACTTAGCAGTGGCATCTGGTGGGCCACTGTGCAAAACAAGATGCTGGACTAGATGGGCCTTGGGCCTGATCCAGCAGGGCTGTTCTTATGTTCTTAAACCTCTGGCACCTACATTTATACATCATCATCATCATCTTTTATTTATTTATTTAACATATTTCTATACTGCCCAAAACTAGGGATGTGCGAGCCAGTTTGAACTCGAACCAGTTTGAATTCGAACCAGGGTGGTTTGGTGGTTCGAATTCGAACCAAAACAGCCATCAGGTTCGAGCTGCAGGTTTGAATTCGAATCAAACTGGTGGTGGTTCAGTTCGAACCAGTTCAAACTGGTTAGAACCTCCAAAAGTTGGTGGGGTGGTAGTTGGCACCCATGGGTACCTGCCACCCAAACCCCTAAGCAATCGGACACTTGTACGGTTTTTAAAATTTGTTTCCCCCCCTCATAGGTTATAATGGGACTCGAACCAGCCCATTATTCCCATTATGGAGCACCCATGGATGCCAACAACCACCCAAACCCTGAAGTAATCGGACACCCCTATGATTTTTTATGAATATTTGAAATATTTTTAATTATTTTTCTTATAGTGTATAATGGGAGCCAAACCAGCTCATATCCCCTATTGTGGAGCACCTAGGGGCACAAAAGTGGGGTGGGTGGTAGGCACCCAGGTGTGTCTACCACCCACAAAACCCCAAGGCAATCGGACACTCCTCTGATTATTGGTGAATTTTAATTGGTATTTTTGAATTCCTCATAGGGAATAATGAGGATTGCAGCAAATGTATAGCTTCATATTGGGGGGAAAGGGGTGTCCTAGAGTGGAGTGTGGTGGGTGGTAGTTTCCAAGGGGGGCAAGGAAGCTATTAGAATTATTTGAAAGGAATTGGGCAAAGGGCTGGTTTTTAAGTGATTTTTGAAGTTTATGTGTCTTTAAGGTTAGCAATGAGAGTGGATTCATGATTTCTCATTGAAAATTTTATATGCTACCAAAGAATCTACACTCAGAACATTTCAGAAACAACAAAACCCAGTACCCCATGGGTTAGCAACCCATGGGGGTGGTTAGCACCCTCTGTGCACTACACCACCACTCACTCTGGGCAACCCCAGCACCCCCCAAGTGGCTTTAAGGTTTCTCTCCATAGGGAAGAATGGAGGTTTTAGCAGCCCCATAACTGCACTTGGAGGGTGCTGGGGTGGCCCAGAGCGAGGGTGCCAACCACCCGCATGGGTTGCTAACCCATGGGGTACTGCGTTTTGTTGTTTCTGAGGTGTTCTGAGTGTAGATTCTTTGGTAGCATATAAGATTTTCAATGACAAACCATGAATCCACTCTCATCGCTAACCTTAAAGACACATAAAGTTCAAAAATCACTTAAAAATCAGCCCTTTGCCCAATTCCTTTCAAATAATTCTGATAGCTTCCTTGCCCCCCTTGGGCACTACCACCCACCACACTCTGCTCTTGGACACCCCTTTGCCCCCAACGTGAAGCTATACATTTGCTGACACCTCCATGCTTCTTTATGGAGAAAAACCTTAAAGACGCGTAAACTTCAAAAATCACTTAAAAACCAGCCTTTTGCCCAATTCCTTTCAAATAATTCTGATAGCTTCCTTGCCCCCCTTGGGAACTACCACCCACCACACTCCACTCTAGGACACCCCTTTCCCCCCAACGTGAAGCTATACATTTGCTACAATCCCCATTATTCCCTATGAGGAATTCAAAAATACCAATTAAAATTCACCAATAATCAAAGGAGTGTCCGATTGCCTTGGGGTTTTGTGGGTGGTAGACACACCTGGGTGCCTACCACCCACCCCACTTTTGTGCCCCTAGGTGCTCCACAATAGGGGAGATGGGCTGGTTCAGCTCCCATGATACACTATGAGAAAAACAATTAAAAATATTTCAAATATTCATAAAGAACCATAGGGGTGTCAGATTATTTCAGGGTTTGGGTGGTTGTTGGCACCCATGGGTGCTCCATAATAGGGAATAATGGGCTGGTTCAAGTCCCATTATAACCTATGAGAAAAAAATAAAAATAAAATTCAAAAATTCATAAAAAATTGTACGAGTGTCCGATTGCTTAGGGGTTTGGGTGGCAGATACCCATGGGTACCAGCTACCATCCCACCTACTTTTGGAGGTTTGAACCACTTATAACCAGTTCAAATTCGAACCAAACCGGGGGAGGTTTGAACAGAACCAAAACAGACCCACCCCCTCCTGGTTCGAACCCCGTTTAAATTCGAACCAAACTAGGCAAACTGGTTTAGTGAACATCCCTACCCAAAACTTGCGTCTCTAGAGATGCAAATAATTATAATTTATATTTAGCAAATAACAAATGTATATTTAACAAATATCAAAAATGTATATTTAGCAAATAACAAAAATGTATATTTAGCAAATAAAGATGGAAGGGGAGTGTTGACAGATGAAAGGGCTGTTCAGATCCATCTCATTCAAACCACTGTACTGACCATGATTCACTGTGTCTAAAAACATCTTTGCCAAATTTTTTATCCAGCCACTTTATCACTATTGCTGAGGTAGAAAATGGAAATTTTGAAATGGTGAGGTAGTGTTATGAATGATCTATCTGGCGCACTGGATAAAACAGCCATATTATTATCCAGCCTCTGCACATCGTATCAAGAAGTAACACAAAGTCTTTCTAAATAGAAAAGGAAGACCTTTAGTATATTGTATGACCCTCTGGGCCAGTTCAGACAGCATGCAGAACCTCAGTTAAAGCTGGGCTTCATGCAATGTCTCTGAGCCTCAGGCATATACTACCCTCTCCCATCCTTGGATGAATGTCCACATCCTATCTAGGTTAAAATAAACCAAGATTGGTTGTGATGGCCAAATTGAGTCTCCGTTTATTCTAGCCTACTTATTTCAAATATATTGAGATCTGTAGCTTCAAAACCTTGGGTTCAGATCTCAGTATATTTGGAGTAAGTAGGCTAGAATAAAATAAGACTGATCAGTTTGGAACAACAACAACAACAACAAGTCTTGGTTGATTGTAACCTAGACATGAAGTGGATGCTCGCACAGGGATGAGAGTGGGGAGTGCATGTGTTTGAGGCTCAGAGACGTTTCATGGAGATCAGCTTTAACCAAGATTCCTCATGGTGCTGAACAAGCGCTCTGTTTCCTGCAGCCTACAACACTGGTGTTGTGCATTATTTGTGTTTTTACCATTTCTATCCTGCTTGTCTTAGGGAAGAAAAAAAATTAAACAGTTGCATTTTTATAGCTGGATTTTATGGAAAATTGATTTATCTTACTGTTAGTTTTATATACTATTTGTTTCATTATGATGTTTATGTATTTTTACTTTCTAAAGTACTTTGAGTTGCTTTTGAAAAAGTGGCATAGAAAGTCAATCAATCAAGCAGGGGTGATTGCTATTTGTAGACTTCAGCCAAACTATATATAGGTATTTTAAATAAATGGACAGATTTTCAGAAGCTCTGATGGTAACCAAGCAAATCCCACTTATTTTAGTGATATGACTTTAAATCAGTATTAAGAACTCAAGAAAGCATATACCCCAGCACTGCTAGGAAAATACTAATGACATTTTAGTTACTGAAAGTGTATCATGAATTCCTATCTATGAGGATAATGAAGATTGTTAGTAAGAAAACTGGTCCAATTTCCCTTTGGAGATTTTGACGTTATATATGCCACATATAACTGTGGAATAATTCCTCAACATCCACTATGGAAGGACTACTTTAGACCTGTTGATTCACACAATAATCTGGGGAGATTTTCCCCTACAAACGAACAACTCTCACCCAGCTAAATTTAGGGCTTAACAAAATATTAAGGGCAGATATAATAAAGCCCTAACACCCTTTGGAAAAACATGCTGAACAATGTAAGCCTTTCAAGGGGAAAGGCCACAGGGTGGGGTGGGGCAATTTGGAGCTGAGGAATGGCAAATCTCACAACACTTTGCAATTCAAAATCCACCCCCTGGGCTGGTTTCCTTTTAAAAGTAAGCATCACAGCTCCTCTGCATATTTGTTTCTAAGTCTTTGTCTTGATTATGGTGTGGTCATTCTAGCAACAGAAGGTGGGGGAATCATGAAGCAGTACAGTGAGTTTACCAGTTCCAGGTACAGCTGTGTAATATCATTTTTGAATGTTTCGCTACATATACATTTTCTTGCAGGACATTTTTCAAGTAGGGGAGCATTCAAAAATGACATCACCCACTCACTGTTCATTCTAACAGCAAAATGCTTAACCACTTCATTCCACTGGAGACCAGGCCAAGTTCCATTGAAACCAATGGAACAATGTAAATGAGACTTAATAATGAATAACACTAGCTGGATTGGGTCCCTTGCTTATACCTGCTGCTTTGATTTCCCAGGAGGTTTTCCAAATGGCAGTTTACTCCTGCTTTACTATGCATAGTGTAGGGGGGAGTTCATGCAAGGAAGAGATTTATAGCGACTTCAATACAGCAACAAAGTGTTGTTCATACAGCCAATGGCTTTTTTTCATTATGACTGGTCCTTAATATGTAATATAAGTGTGTTGAAAAGTTGCACTTTGGGAGATTGTTGAAAATGGCAGTGTGGGATACTCTGGAATTTTGCTGCATGGCATGGAAGACTCACAGAGAGTGACTTTGGGGCATTGATGTATAAAAATGTTTCAAACAAATGTTGGAAATGTGGACAATGTGAAGAAACCTTCTTCCATATGGGGTGGTCATGCGGGAAGGCAAAGGCCTTTCGGGATATGATATATAATGAGCTGAAGAAAATTTTCTAAATGACATTTCCTATGAGGCCAGAATCCTTCTTGTTGGGAATAACTCAAGAAGAGTTCTCTAGAAGAAATTTAACTTTTTTAATGTATACAACCACGGCAGCTAGAATAGTATATGCATAGAAATGGAAAGATAATAAAATGCCTTCAAAAGAAGACTGGTTGATCAAAAATTTGGAATATGCGGAGATGGCAAAACCTACAACACTTATAAGAGACTAAAACTTGGAATGTTTTAAAGAAGATTGGGAAACTTTCTTACTTTACTTAAAGAACTATTTTTCTAACAAGGACCTTTCAGCAGAGTTTGAAATTTAGTATCACAGCAGGTTGGGGTAGGGTAAAATCGAATTGTAAGGCGGAGTATATATGTTTTATAATATTATAGGAATGGCTTATATGTATAGTTAACAAGAACCGCACAGACTGGTAAGCGGGAAGTCATTTTTTACTTAATTAAGTGTAACTTGATTGCTAAGATATTGTAATAATTAATAAAACTTTAAAATGGCAAGAGAGTGACTTTGGGGTCTGTCGACTCCAGTTGGGCAGACTTGTTTTCTAGGCCCTGAAGTTGACTTCCAGTCAATATAATGCTTTAAAAAATCTTCCTTGGTGCTCTTGTGCACTGCCAGCAGTGTGCTAGAACAATGGACAGGCACATTACACATGCAAATTCCAAAATTCAGAAATATTAAAATTATCAGAAAACCAGAAGACAAAGTGGTGGCAAAAATACAAAATGGCATCCGCAGCCACTTTCCATAGTTGTAGCAATCTCCTACCCCTCAGTGCAGCCATGGTAACTGTTCTCTGAGTCCCCCCCCCTTCTCTCTCTCTCTCTTGGGTTGGCAAGGTGCTCTTGTGCATACTTGCTAATGCAAAAGGAAGTCAGAAATCCTTTTGAAGTAGCACAGTTGTGGCAAGAGCACCTTCTCAAATGGTCTCAGTGGGTCCCCAATATTAAATGGCTAGTTTGAGGCTGATCCCATAGGGCAGGAACCAGCTTGGGCAAGTGAAACTGAGCCCATGCAGACAATTAATTCTGTCCCCTCTAACGACTAGATATATATTGACTGGTCCAGTCTTGCAGCCTTAAATAAACAAATGGAAATTACATCTTATCTAGCTGTGTTCCAAATAAGGGATCTGGGTTCATTCTCAAATCTCTCAGTGCTGTATTATGAGCAATAGTTAACTATGTTACAACAGGTTCAGTACTTGCTGCCTATCTGGACTACTATTTTTTTTAAAACCAGGTGCCTTTTGGCTTATTCATATTGTCCCTGAGAGACTTCAGAAGCAGAGTATGTGTGTTTCTTCCTATGTCCCCCCACCCCCTCACTGCAGAAAGAAATAAACAGCCAAATCCTCTCTCAGGATCTCCCAAGGTCTAGGAAGACTCCACATTCAAATAATTGTATGATTACTCATTTGTGGCTTGCTTCTGTCTGAGTAAGGGAGAAAGGGAAATTTGTAATCCCTCAGGTTCTCTATGCACACACGCAAGCGCACACACACTTTCTTGCAGGAAACATCAAAAATGAAAAGAAATGCAAGCAAACACTGAATGCACCAGGAAGCAACACCTAGCCACAAACGATTTTTGGGCTCTCAAGTAGTGGGGCCACTCTCCATACATTTAGGTGTATTTCAAAAAGTACTGACAGGGAAAAAGAGAGAGCTGGCAATTAAGCGAGATGCTTATAGGCAGGACTCATGGCACAGACCTACATTTACCTCAGGTAATCTCTGCGACAGAGAATGAGATTTGCCTTTGTGTAAAGTGTTGATCCGACCTCTCCCAGGCGACAGTCGCAGCAGGCACATTTTAGACAATCCTCATGCCAGTACTTATCCAAGGCCTTCAGAAGGTATCGGTCCTTGATCTTGCGGTTGCAGCCAGCACAGCCCTTTTGCTTCCCTTTCGGTTGCACAGATAACATTGGCACGCCTATGGGGGAAAAAGCACATTAATGCAGACATTCCCAGGAATCTTCTGTGTAGAACCCCTATACTGTTTCTACAACAATCCCAGTTATTGGTGTTTGAATGCCACCAGGTTCTTGGTCTTGTAAGCTAACTTTCTAAGTGGTTTTTGGCAAAGTGAGCAGAGAACCTGAGGTTGTCTTTGTGGTCCTAGCAGCACGATACAGTAATTAATTTTTCCAATAATAAAACTGGCTCATTACCTCAAATATGGCTTAAGTGAAACCTCTGCTCTGCAAAACAAACTGATCCCCGTATTAATTCCTGGGCCTAATGACTTAAGTATTGTTGCCTTATTTCCAAAACTTGGCAACAATTCCAGCTGGCATTGCTTATCAAAAACCTTACTATGGAAAGATATTTTTGAAAATGTATATGCTAAGAACAGGTTTTGTACACACTTTATTTCTTGCTGATTGGCAAGATGGACTTGCGGCCACTCCTTGGAGAGTCACTAGCAAAAGAGGAAATATACACTGCCTTGAACATGCTTATCTTAGACAGTATAGCCCTCTACAACAAACTTATACAATTGGATATATTGTAATCAGTACAGGGAGAATAGGAGCACACCAAGTAGCCCCCCCACCCCATCTAGTGTTCACATGCTCCATAGCCATGCCCCTGCTTCCCCAGGTTTGGGTGCAGAGGCAAGCACTGAACCTGGGGGGAGACTGTCTCCCCTTAATTTGGATGGCAGGTGGCCAGCATTCCAACTAATAGGACAAAGTCTCTCCAGGTTCAGTGCTTGCCTCTGAAGACAAGTGCAGGACCTGGAGAGGAGAGGGGCGTGCCAGGGAATATTGCTAACAAGCACACTCCCATTCCTCTGGTCCTTGGGTATAGCCCCAACATGATGGGGCTCCTTTAATGGAAACAGAGCCCTCTTGAATCCTAGCGCCATTTTGGAAGGTGTGCATGGACCCCTGGGAAGTGCAGCACTTCCCAACGGTTTCCCCCTAGAGCTCTATAAGGAAAGCAGGCTACACTTCACAAGGGCTACATGTCCTAGCAATCCGTGCATACATTCTAAACTTGTGGGGCTTGACAGAGCTCCAATTTTCTTGGCGTCCCTCCGCTCACCCCGCAAAAAGCACAATACTTGCAGAGGTCAGCATAGTAGCTAATGTTTCAGGCACTGCATGGTTTTTTGTGGGTTTTTTTTTTTGCCAAAGTGGGCCTCCACCTGAAAAAAATAGTGGAGACCACTGCCCTAGACTGTGACTTGGCCCAGAAAGACAGAGTGAACCACACTTTCAAGGTGCAAACCTGCTTCAGTTACTCTCTTGCCATCAGGATTAATTGGTGTACATGAAATACGTCAAGCCACTTCTGGATGTAGAGTAGCTGGAAAGTAGTATGCGTTTCCTTATGTTACCAGAAATGGCACCACATGAGCATTTGAATACTAGTCTCTCATTTCTGGGGCGAGACTCAGAATTTCCAGTCTTTGAATACAGATACAAGGAAAAGTCAAGAGTAGTACCAGAACTTTCTCAATGAGTCTGTAAATAACTGTAAAAGAAGTTATCTGCACTGGTTATCTGCATAGCAATAAGTGTGTCAATGCCCTAATATGCAGTCTTATGCATTGTGCTGATTTTCTTTTTTTGGGGGAAGGGAAGCCATTACTTTAATATTGCTGCTGAAGTAGACTATGAGGCTATTCACACGTGCATGCAAAACCGGGCTAAGGGAGCCCAGCCAAGTTTTGCACATGCGTGTCAACAGAGGCGTATCTAGGGCAAATAGCGCCTAGGGCAAACACTGAAATTGCGCCCCCTGTCCAAGCATCTAACACCCATCTTTCAGATAACTTTACCACAATATCAGCTGAAAAATACAAGTCAGGCTCGTTAATCTTTTAATATTGCAAAAACTATTTTAGCAGTGGACTTAGCCAGACCAAAAAATGCTGGAAAACTACAAATTTCAGTATGCTGGGGCTCATGAAATACCCAAATACTATGTGGAGGTATACTTGGGAGTACACAGAAGTGCCTGTCTAATTCTCTACTATGCATTGTAGCATCACCATTACATAAGTTTTAAAAATAAATGGAGAATTTGACTTTTCCCAGATACTCTGTAAATAATTAAAGGATATGCAGAGTAAACTGTGTCACTGCTTGGAATATATTCTAGTCTTTCAGAAAGACAGTTAAAATGAGAGAAAGAGAGCAAGAAACTCCCAGTGGGCCTTAATATTAAGGATTTCACACTGATTCAAAGACAAATTCACCATTAATAGCCATATTATTAAGACATCACATTTAACTCACTTATCACAAGAAGCAAAGTAAGAGCAAATGAATACAATCCTAGCTCATAAGCATCAGCTCAGTATTCACAAGCCCTTATTCTCTGTACATAGTGCCAATCTGAATATGTGTACAGTGACTTATATTATATATTATTATTATTTTTACCTGTAGCCCCTTCGGGGGGCTTCCTAAAGGCTAGGGGGTTTGCAAAGTTTCCTCCTCCCCCCACTGGCCTCTAGGGCCTCGCAGGGACCATTTGAGCATGTGCAGTGGCCATTTTTATTTTTTTATTTTTAAAAAATGGCCACTGAGAACAAAATGGCCACCGTGCATGCTCAAATGGCCTCTGCAAGGCCTGGCATGACCTAGGGCCTCACAGAGGCCATTTGAGCATGCACGGTGGCCATTTTGTTTTTTGGCAGCCATTTTTTTAAAAAAATTAATTTTACAAAATGGCGCCCCCCTTCAAGTGGTGCCCAGGGCACGTGCCCTGCCTGCCCTAACCCTAGATACGCCCCTGTGTGTCAACTGCCAGGCTCAGGCTGATCCTGGTGGCAACTTGGAGGTAAACCCACCTAACTAGCCACCCACTAAAATGGGAGTGCTCCCGTGACCCTGTTTTTCTGATCGTCTGGCAGCCGCAGCTGCTTGCAGCCATGGCTGCCAGACTGCGAGGAGCCTGGGGAGGAGAGGAGGATTCCCATGATGCACCACACACTTGCACGGTGCATCATGGTAATTCTGGGGTTGACAGAACTTCCTGTCTCCAGGGCTATGGAAGGTAGTGTGTCTGCCTATCATTTTGGAATGCTGAAACATGAATAAAGGATTGAAGGAAGACTAGATCACTGGTGCTTATTGGGCACTGAGGACAAAATGTATGTTAAGTAGGAGGAGTACACTTCAATGCAAAATATGACTTTTAAAATAGAAGTTTCAAGTACTCTGGTGCTTATCTACTCTGAATACTTAAACACATATATTGGCCTAGGAGAAGGAAATAAGGAAGCGTTTGCTTGTAGGACGGTAAAAAGAAAACCCTCGTGCCAAGTTGAAGCATAGTTTTTAGACCAAAGCAGGAAAAAATATATATACAATGGAATTATTAACAGACCCTTAACCACAGTGGTTCTAGTTAGTGCCGCTATAGCAAGTGACATTTTCTGCTTTCCTTAAAAGCAAGGGTGACCCGAGGGTAGCAAATGCTCAGCACATAAAACCCACCACTCTTACAGTAATAATTGCTTTGTCAGAACTGCAAGCGGACAACAACAGCACTTAAGACACTTCAAGACAAACAGGGAGGTATTGATCCATTTGTTATCAAAATGGTCTTAGTACTATGGAGACAGGTCAAGTAACATTCAAAAACCCTTGAGGCTTAAAGAGCCCTCCTCACCGAGGCTGCTGGAGTCACAAAATCCACTTGCTGTGTTAATGCCAGCAACTTTTGACATCCTTTGGAGAGAGAGAAAAACTTACCAAACTCATATTAGCAAGTAGAAATCCTGTTCTCAAAAGAAAGCACACAATCGATAATGTCACTCAAAATATGCCCAAGACTAAACATGCACTAAGATGCATGTTTAAAGGATACAGATTGCACAAGATCCCCATTTGGTAGTCCTGTGTTATTTTAATTTGTTGTGTTTGTAGCTTGCCCTTCCTCAGGGCAGCACACAGTGAGCCCTTTTCTCACAATCTGTGAGGAGGGCTTGAAGGGGCGAAGGGAGGAAGCGTCAAAAACCTTACCTCCCCCGCAGACAATCCTCTCCCTTGTTGCTGGGCAGGCAGATGGCCCACCCAGACAATTGCTGGCTTTTGCCTGCAGCAGAGAGGTTTGGGGGCTGGGAGCCCCCCAGAACATCCACAATGCACCATGCGAATGTGTGGTGTGTTATGGGCAATAAATTGATGCTGCCCAGGAGGCTGCTGGTATTATTATTATTATTACATTTATATCCCGCTCTTCCTCCAAGGAGCCCAGAGCGGTGTACTACATACTTGAGTTTCTCTTTCACAACAACTCTGTGAAGTAGGTTAGGCTGAGAGAGAAGTGACTGGCCCAGAGTCACCCAGCTAGTTTCATGGCTGAATGGGGATTGGAACTCGGGTCTCCCCGGTCCTAGTCCAGCACTCTAACCACTACACCACGCTGGTATGTGGGTGCCACACGGAGATGTGAGGCACAGACACATGATCAGTTAGCCGGGGCTAATGACACTTTTGCACCCTTAACCTGGGCTAAAAACCAGGACTCCCTTGCGGGTTTGCTGCCGTGCCGCTGCACGACTCCCGGTGGTTCTCACATGCAGGCAAAAGGAGGCTGGGCTTCACTAGTTCCATTTTACCTGCATGTGAGAACAGCCTCCTTATCTCATTTGATCCTGTGCAGTAAGCTGGACTGAAAAATACTTGATTTACCCAAGACCATCTAAGCAGCTTGGTGGCTGTATGGGGAGCTGAACCCCTATCTTCCTAAGAAAAGTCCATCACGTCATCACCTACTGTCTTTGTCTGTTGTCATAGCCTGCTTATGGATGACTCTGGCTGTGTGTATTTAGGTGTGATCCCAACTAAATTACAGCCGTTCTAAAGGTTCCACTGAAATCAATAGGAGTTGCTTTCCATTAAATCTGTTTGGAAAGGACTCAGGAGTCCATTTGCATTGCTGCATTTACTGTGATATTCAATAATTTGAGTTTGGCTAATAAAACCAACCCAGTCCTTTTTCCATAAAGCATTGTCTTCAGTTTGATGGCCTACTGGGTGTCTTCCAACTACTGTGTGATACCAGTAGTGAAATGAAAAATATTGATACATTGCTTGAGACTGGATAAAGAGAATTTGTTTTCTATTGGTTATATCAGTGCTCCCAGAATTACTGGATGGGTAGCTGAGAGCTTGTCAGAGCTGGGAAAGGTATCCCTTGGTTTATCTGTTAACACATTGGACATATCTGATGTGACCATGTACAGCATCAAAGAGTTTCTTACTCTACTAAGTTGAACCCTGGGTCAGTCAAGCACAGATCCCTGGATAGAGGTAGATATTATGACATTTAAAACCAGTTCAAAAAATAACACTTAGGAAAAAACCATTGAGTCTTAAGTGGATGGCTGGGTAAGATTGCTCCACATTTCTCTGAAGTGAAGGTCAGAACTATACATTATAAAAAACACAGGATAGCCCCTCAAACCAGCAGCTCAGTGTCAAATTCTCTCACCCCCCTCTGTAACATATAGTTCACCTTGCCCTGTGCCTTGACATTGTTACACTGTCCCGCCTAAAGCTGTGGAGTGAGGACAGGAAAATGCTCAGTGTAATGATTCCAGGGGGCACGAAGTAAGTTGAACTAATGGTACAGTGCGGAATGGGAGGATTCAGCACAGAGCTGCTGTTTTCAGAAGCACTTCTGTGCTTTTTGTGACATACAGTGCAGCTCTGGCTCTGTTGTGCCCGCAGAGATCAGGAAGGTTCAGTGATAAAACACTGTTCCCCTGGAGCAGGCGTCTTCAGCCTTCTTTGTTTTTGTCTTTTACCAAAATATTTTGGCAGCCTGATGGCATGCATGCATAGAATGCGCGCACACACACACACACACACACACACACACACACACACACAATATTCAAGAGAAAGAGAGAAAAAAATACATGGGGGAATCTGTTGCAGCTCACAGTAAGTCCATTCTGTTTTGTTTGTTACTCATTACCAAAACAGTTTAATAATGGTATACATATTGTTATTTTTGTATTTCAATCCTTTCCCACTTATCTGCTGCTCTTGGACATCTTTAG
Organism: Hemicordylus capensis; assembly: GCF_027244095.1. Taxonomy (NCBI): domain Eukaryota; kingdom Metazoa; phylum Chordata; class Lepidosauria; order Squamata; family Cordylidae; genus Hemicordylus; species Hemicordylus capensis. Next base: position 120,715,649 of record NC_069657.1, on the reverse strand, counting down.
AGAGAGACAGCAGAAGTGCAGGTGAACTTCTAAAAGTATAAGACTCTGTCCTGAACTTTCTCTCCATTCATGTTGAAATTCTCAATATTCATCGAAGTTGTGCACATGACTGTGGCAGTGGTGGAGAGGCTGGGGTGGGGGGTGGGAGGCAGAGTTGGACCTACTTTCCCCCATATGATCCACAGAGTAACTGAACCAAATTAAAATTACAACAACAACCAAGCCACATAGCACACACCCACACGACAGGCACTGCTGCAAGCCACGCGGCATCCTGGAGGCCAGGAAAATGAGTCTTGGCCTCCAGGTATCCCACAATGCACTGTGTGACAAGTCCAGTATATTGGGAGAGTCTCCTGTGAGTCGGGTGCTCTAGGTGCCTGGCTCTGTGTGTGCTCAGGCTGAGAGCAGCCCAAGCATACATACGACCCCGGTTCAGGGCTGGGATTAAAAGCTGAGCTAGTAGGGTCGGGAGTGATCCCGGCACTCCACACAAGCAGCCCAACCCAGGCTGCTCGTGTGAATAGACTCATCTTCTATCTGCTTTTAGTTGTCATCTCCGTGCTTGAATATATTGATTTTCTCTGATTGGTTTATAAAACTTCTGATATTACAGTACCAGGCCCAGGGCCACCTCACTACCAGGCAGCTCAAGGATAAGGCCTTTTTAGCAGGAAACTTGGCTTTTGCCTCTCTCTTCAAGCCGCCTCTCTTCTTTTCCTCTGCTTCACCTTCTGCTCTGGTGTTCCCTTTACAGCGCCCTCTGCTGCATGCAGCGCTGGCTGCCTTTTGGCTGAGCAGAGCCCTGACTCTGCTCACTACCCTGTCACACACAGTACATATAACATAGTGCAATTAAAATGGTAAAGAGGTAGATGACAAATCTTGATGGTATTATGGATAAATCAAGCTGACTTTTTTGTGGCTCATTATGCGTCACATTAAGAAAGAGCTGCAGGTGGCTCAGGAGGCACAGGCTGCCGACCAGGGCGCCAGGGCCATTCGAGAGGTGTGGCTCCTTCATGCCAGATCCTCAGGTTGCTTCCCCAAGCTGACTAAAATTCACCTTCCACGTAGTTGTGCTGAGGCAGCATTTTTGGTTGATGGAATGTGACAATTTTTCTATTTTTGGTACAAGGTGTCTAATTCTGACATGCAGAATCATTATATAAGCCACTTTCTGTGTCTGCCACTTCTAGTTTGAGCCTCGCTTTGGACTTCTTCATTCCTATTAAAGTGAATCAGCATTTTGACCATTTGTTCCAATCTGGAATGAAATCTCATTTCAAAATGTCAACCATTTCCTATGGGAGGGGGAAAAAATTATATTTTTTTTAAAAAAAAGAATCTCTAGTGGAACCACTTGGTTTCATTAGCTATGTTTGGAAAGGAAAACAGTTACCATGACGGCAGTCATGCACCTTATTACGTGACAGTCTTATTAATAGAAGTTGCCAGTGCAGCCTCTGTAGTTCTTAGGAGCCCAAATGGTTCCATGAGATGCTGGAGGGCGAGCAGAGCTTTGCCTCCTGGGATATCAGAATGGCTCTTGCCTGGCCTTGTGGCACACATGACTTTGGTGGATGGAGGAAGTATTGGTGTGGCCCACAAGCCACATTCCACAAGTTACCTTCCTGCCTTTTATGGCACCATGCTGAGGGAGGAATCTGGAAGCCTAGTCCTCTTGATACGTGGCATTCCTGCCAAATATTACTTAAAGCAACTTACAGATTCAAATCAACATTAACCTGTTTATATTAAGCAAACAGCAATTGTTAAACACTCATTGCCAACAAAACCAGAGATCAAAAACCAGTTAAGACACTTGCCAGGGAAGACTCTTAGCGAGCTTCTCCAGGAAGGAGCAACACACACATATGTGCACACATATGCATAACTTAGACAATGGACAATTTCAGCTTCCAAAAATGTAAGTATATATGAAATAGTAGTGGATTTTCCCCAGGGAAAAACATGCACATATGACAAATATTTATATACCGCTTTACAACAAATGTTCCCAAAGCGGCTTACATAAATATAAATAATTAAATAAAATAGCTCCCTGTCACCAAAGAGCTCATAATCTAAAAAAGAAACATACGATAGACACCAGCAACAGCCACTAGAGGGATGCTGTGCTGGGGGTGGATAAGGCCAGTTGCTCTCCACTTGGGTGCTTTCCAGATTATTTATTTATTTATTTATTTAGTGCATTTTTATACTGCTACAACCCAAGGTCTCAGGGCGGCAATTTATTTATTAAAACTTCTATACCACCCAAACTTTCTTCTCTGGGTGGTTAACATTAGTCACTTAAAAGCAGCTTAAAAGTGGCTAAATGCCTCATTCAGGCAAATCGCAGTCAAAACGTAAAACCTGCAGGGGGAGCAGTCTCGTGAAAACTAACAACCCGGAAAAACGACCCCTTTTTTTACGCCGGATAAACGATATCCTAGCACTAAATTGCAGTGATTAAATTCAAAACAAGGCATCCGACATATGAACGGCACCCTGCGGTCAGCGTTGGGACTGTGGTGCCACAACACCGGACATGTGGAAGCACACTTCAGAGATGCGTCCTGACCCCATTTTAGGGTCTAATCTGGAAAGTGCCCTACCATATAAGAGAATATAAGAGAATGCCATATAAGAGAATCACCACTTTTAAAAGCTGCCTCTTTGCTCAGTTAGCAGGAGAGCTAACCATATCCATTACACCATATCCATGACGTATATGTAAAGTGTAACTGGCAAAAGATTGGCCTAAGGCTATGCACACAAGCAGCCCTACCCAGGTTAGGGAAGCCCTACCAGGGTAGGGCTTATGTGCAGCACCGGAATTGAGGCTGATCTCGGCGCTGCCTCCCCTGCAATCCCAGGTTTTGTACCTGGGCTTTTACCTGGGTTAAAGGGCATGAGTGCGCTCTTCACCCCAGGTATGAGGGCGTGTATATGCTTGGGCTGCTAGCCTAGTGCGCCCAACTCCTAGAGGAATCCCTCAATGCACTGTGTTCATTGTGCGGTGCATTGTGGGATTTCTGGAGGCCAAGGAAAGGCGTCCCGGCATCCAGTGATTTGGGTGCATGGTGGCGCACCCAAAGAAGCATTGGCCATCATCTGGGGGGTGGGGGAGATAGGTCCATCCCTGCCTTCCCCTCTGCCTGCCCACCCTCCCTGTTGCTTGTTTGAATAGCCTTAATGTGTTCCCATTCTCTTTTTCCCATTTAAAAATAATAAATGCATTAATCAGTAAAGGAGAGAGGCTCCTTTTAGTATAAATGAAAAACTGATTTTGAACAATATAAGGAATACTTTTAAGAATTTTAAAACTGGCCATAGCCAGGTTTCTTGCCTCATACATACCTGGCAGACAAAAACAATTTTGATTCTTTACCGTCTATTTTAGAGACACAATGGTCTTCAGAGAAGCTTACGAGACAGGTAAAAGAGGGACACTTTGTGATTTTTTCCTTCTAGTTATTCGCAGAAAAAGATCTTTTTGCAGTTATCTTTGCAAGATAAAAAAACACACACACACATTTGGTCAGTTTTCAGCAGGGGGTTTTCTAATGAAAAAAAGCTACCGTTTCAGAGATCATATGATGTTCAAAGCTGCTATTCCTACTCAGATAATAACGAGCAAGGTCAACCTGTGCCAGTCGGGTTCAGTTTTTTGAAATTACATTTTGGTCTGGAAGGCTTCCCTCCCCGGCACCCAAACCAATCTGGATAAGGAACAAATAGAAGCACAGAAAAGTTGGGGCTGTAATTAGCTGGCAACTTGGTATGAGAAGGGAGGTGTGAAACAAATTTCAGAACTGCCAGAATTGATCACCAGGGATTTGTGCTGCAAACAATGAGAGAACAGTGTCTCCGCGGCATTGCAACTTGACAGTCCCAGCATTCTGGTGAGATTACACAAGGCAGAGCAGGTAACACCACTGGTGCCAGTTGGTTTCTAAGGCTGCTTCAAATGCTACAACATTCCTGCAGGAAAAGCCCTCCTGTGTACAAATTAGCATGCAGCTTCTATAGAGACCATCATATGCAATAACAACACGCGTGTGTATTCTGCTATGCATCCACAGGCTAAGAAGTTTCAGCAAATGATAGTTTGCCGGCATATGTGTAAAATGAATCTGAATGCATTCCGTCTCTCCAGATGACAATACCTAAGCTGTGGGCTCATTCCAACACACAAGTGTGTGTAAGCATATTCAGCAAGGAAATGGAATGTTTCACATTTTCTTTCTGACTTCTGCAAAATGTGGGCTTATATTGCTCCTATCAGTTAGATACAAGCCCTTTTCAGAAATCATATTGTACATGTGTTCAGGAATTACAGCCACCTAATGGCGCAGTGGGGAAATGACTTGACTAGCAAGCAAGAGGTTGCTGGTTCGAATCCCCGCTGGTATGTTTCCCAGACTATGAGAAACACCTATATTGGGCAGCAGTGATATAGGAAGATGCTGAAAGGCATCATCTCATATTGCGCGGGAGAAGACAATGGTAAACTCCTCCTGTATTCTACCAAAGACAACCACAGGGCTCTGTGGTTGCCAGGAGTCGACACTGACCCGATGGCTCACTTTACTTTACCTTACAGGGATTATACAGGGATTAGTACATGGGTTTTGTTTTTGTGGTGAATGACTGTCCATGCATTCATTTGAAAGGTGAACCTGGGTACAGGCCCCCTCCACTGCAGGATACAGATAGGAAGAGTACTATCTTACATACGTTTCACATTATAAGGCTATCAACATGGCCAAAAACTATGGTGGTGGGGAGGGCTGGTGGGGAGGCAGGCTCCTATCTGCCTTCCCGCACATGGTCCAAGTTTTTTTAGAAGGCTCTGCTGCTTGCACGATGAGAGGCAGAGCAGGAAGCCGGAGAAAGAACTCCTCTGGCATCCCACAATGCGTGGCACCAGGGCGCTTTCCAGACTAGCTGCTAGAACAGCAGCAAAATGCCCCCATTCAGGAAAGTCGCATTCGGGGTGTGACCAGCAGGGGGAGGAGTCTCGCAGCAACTAACAACCCGAAAAAACAGCAACCTTTTCACACCGGATGTATGACGTCCCTGCTCTACATTGCCGCTCAACAAGGCATTGGCAATGTGAACGGCACACTGCTGTCCCTGGAAGGACTGTGGTGTCACGAGACAGGAAGTGTGGAAGCACACTTCCAAGATATGTCCTGACCCCGTTGTAGGGTCTAGTCTGGAGAGCACCCAGCAGCGCCATCTACTGGGGGACTCCCCTGCTGCCAGGAGCTCCTGCTGCCACCTGGCTTTATGCACGCTCGGGCTTCAGGCAGCCCAAATGTGCATATGGCTGGGGCAGAAGGGCATGCTCACACCCTTCTGCCTCGGTAATAGCCCAGGGCAGATACTTGAGTCACCTGGCAGGGCAACTCTGGGATTGGGTCTGATCTCAGCGCTCCACATGAGCAGCCCTACCCAGGTAGAGCTGGGCAAGCCTGGGTAGGGCTGCTCGTGTGAACAACTTCAATGTCTGACTAATCCTAAGTGCATATAGACCTGTATGTGTGTATACTATACACAGACTCTATGTGCACTGGACGTAGTGAGGCTATTCACACAAGTGTGCCCAACCAGGCCAAGGGAGCCCAGCCCAGTTTTGCACGCTCATGTGGACCACCGGGATCGGTCTGATCCCAGTGGCTACACAGTGGCAAACCCGCCTAAGCAGCCTCCCAGTTAAAAGAAGTTAAGGGAGCAAATGCTCCCTTAGCCTTGTTTGTTGGATTGTGTGTCAGCCATGGCTGCTTGCAACCACAGCTGACAGACTGCGGGGGAAGGAGGCGCATTATTGGGGCTTGGGGGGGGGCATGCACAGTGGCACGTCCTGGCACCCCAACCCCAGGAACTGCAGCATCCATTTCCAGTGCCATAGCCTCACGGTGGCACATTTGGGCTCGGGACCACAAATGTGCAAGCAGAACTCTTACACATGTGCAACCCTCCCTTCCTCACTGCAGCCCTCTGTGGCCCCACAAAGTGACACATAAGGTTTGGGGGAACTTTCTGGAATGGCAGGGGTGCAGGAAAACTGCAGTAGGCGATGGGAACCAGTAGATCTTGGGCTAGGCATCTTGAAAGAGTAGAAGAGCCCTCCAATTGGTCCCAAGCCATGAAGTAAGAATGGATGAAAGTTCCCTTGAGCATATGCAGAGTATATTTCCTTCACCATTATACAATCCTCACTCATCAGGAAATACAGAGGAGTATTTTCAGATAAAAGGTGCTATTCCCCAGCAGACTTGAGCCCCGGCATCTCTTCTTTGAGAAATTAAGCACTGCTAAAGCTCCTTGGGGAAAGGGAAGGATAGGGTTTTTTGGGGGGGGGGGTTAAAAAATTAAGGTTGAGATCTAGACTACAGATAACTATAAAGATTTATAATAGTGGCATTTGAAAGTCTCGCCCTTCCTTTAAATTGAAGACGTTGATTCTTTCCCTCTCAGTAGTCTTCCAAAGTCATAAGCCCAAGGAAAAAAAGTTTTATTGAATGCTGTTATGTGTTATGCGGTGTTTTATCAAAAAGAAATAAACAGACTGCCAGAGGTACAATTCCACATGGGCTTAAATAAGGTAATACTTGAAATAAGCAACACATTTGCAGTAAGAAACCAATACTCGCTTGTTTAAATATGTGATCAAGACTCATTACACAGAAGTGTTGATGAAGCACGGACTGGGGCATAATGCCGGTCCCAGGCACTCGGCCCCCTTCTTGCTAGCAGCCTGGTGCCCGTCTTCTCAGAAACAGCAGCTGAGGCCTTTCTATTTTGGGCTACCAGTAAACTCCTTTTCTTGCTCTTTCAGCTTAATAGACTTGCTGCTGGTAAATACAAAACAAACCTGTTCTGAGTGCTCACGGCTCCAGCGCACATTAAAAAATTATAGACACCACCTCTGGTCATAGCGGAATTTACGAGGGTGTCTAAACAGGCTGTTACTGTACTGGATAAGCGAGACTTTGCCACCAATCAAAGGATGACAAACGGGCTTTAATCAGCCAGACCTTCCACGCCGGGATTCTTTCAGGGGAGCGGAGCGACACCAGCAGATCCAACTGAAGGCTGCCTCCCCTCCCCAAGTTTATACGAAGTTTGCTTTACGGGTATCAATGCAGGGCTCTTAAAAGGTAGGCCACTCACATGTACTTTGGTTTCAAGAGGCGGAAAAACTTTGACAAGGCAGGAGCAGACGCGGGGACGGCATTGGCCGGCACCATGCAGCCAGGGAGCTCACCAGACACCCAGCGCGCGCACATCCCAGTGTCATCTGCTCGGCAAGAGGGTTACTGATCCTATCTAAAAGCATGGAAATTCACCATCTAATTTCTTTAATGCAACTCTAAAGGTTAATTGGCTTGAAAGAGTAATGTGGGACTGCTAGCTAATGAAATACGCCTCAAGGCTTCCCTGCCTTCTTGTGTTTTATAGAAATGAGTCCAGAGCCGAACACACAGTTGAGATTGCCATGATCTCCTTTGCTTTCAATAACCTCCCAATCTACCTAGATTTTAAAAAGAGAACAAGGAGGGGGGTGGGGGAAGAATGCTTCACATTAAAGCAACAGTGAACGGCTGAAGGCAATTTAGTTCCACCTGTATTTATGCCTTGTTAGAGGGGGCTCTGTTAAGTGCAGTGACTGCATTCCTCATTACCACAGCACAGAACTAAAAGCAAGGCTAATTAAGAAAGCGTGTGAATGTACCGGGTGGGGAAGGAGAAGTCCTCCCACATCTCAGAAGGGGATCCGGCCAAAATCTTCAATTTGCCAGTTATGACAGCTAATTAGTTATTCTATTCAAAATCTTTCCTTTAAATAAAAGAACTAATTATACACAAAGGTCAGTCCCCCACCTCCTGTGATGAACACATAATTGGCTTATTTCCCCCAACATTGTGTGTGTTTTACACAATGCTTTCGGGCAGATGGCTTTAACTCTTTCCGTCTGCAACTTAGTTTGAAAGATTTCCACACAAAATAGTCCTGTGAGTCATAATAGCCTCTTTTACTCACATTTATTTCAAGATATTCTTTTAAAATCGAGAATCAAATGCCGCATCCATTGTGGCTTCCAAGATAGAGAGACTAATTATTACTTGTAGTTTCTAGAGCATTTTCAGTGTGCTTTACCACCCCTATCTCATCACACAGTTCACTGCACAAATGCATGGGTTTTTTAAGCTAATTCTGTAGATGATCTAAAAGAGCTGCTTTGTTTAAACTATATGATGCTTAAAAGATTAAATTTAAAATTAGTACTGAAATGGGGAAAAAGTTGCACCATTTTCAAAGTTGGTCATTCTTATGCATTTGAAATGGCTGGATTTCACTGTAAGTGAGCTCCCTTGAATCAAGCACAACTCAGGCTTCATGGATCAAATTTAAAATTTAGGGTTCCCAAATTTACATATTCCCCATGAAACTCAGAACCCAAACTGTATAGGCTGCAAATGTAAATATCAAAAAGGCAATTGATTCCCTCTCATTGTAAATTCATAGGAAACATAAGAACAGCCCTGCTGGATCAGGCCCAAGGCCTGATCAAAATGAAGCTCACGATCATTTTGAGTTTCAGTTTAAGCTTGTGTTCTAAATGGCAAGTTTTGGAATGAAATCTGGAATTCGTAGGGTGGAAAATCAGTTTCTTAAATGGGAGGAATAGCATAGAATAAAAACAAAGGATTTCCATGTTGCACAGTAATTCCAGCAATGAGGGTACAGAACTGAGCTTGAACACTTCCTTCACATTATTTAAATGCCGCGGCGGGAGGCACCTTTAACTCTAAATTACTAGGTGCTGAACTCTCCTCCCACCGCACCTGAAAGCAGTGAGCCGTGGTGTGCTGCGGCAGAGGATCGGCTCCACCACTCAGCCGGCGGAGGCCAATTGTGTGGCCAGCAAATGGCCTCCACACGTGTGGAGGCCAGCCGAGTGGTGGAGCTGATCCTCTGCTGCAGTGGGTGCTGGGCAGTGCACTGCTGTTCTCAACAGCTTTCAGGAGGAGAGGTAAGCACCTAGGAATTTAGAATTAAAGGTGCCTCCTGCACAGTGGTGGATTAACGGAGAGGCAGAGCAGACATTTGCTTATGGCGGCAAAATGTGAGGAGCAGCAAATTTTGCCCCTCCTCAAACTTTGCCACCCCTCTCTGTGGGTCGTGGCAGCTGCAGCAAGGGTGGAGTGGGCAAGGAGAAAGTACCCCCGTTTTACCTTATTTTTAAAAAAGCAAACCTTTTTTGTTTAAGGTAAAAGGGCGGCAAAAGCCTTTTTGCCTCTAGGCAGCAAAAAGCTTAATCTGCTCCTGCCGCTGCCCCAGTGGCGGCACCCACACCAGCCACCGCTGTGGTCCTCACAGCCTAGACCTCTGGAGTGCTCCCGTGCCTTACAGTCTGTTTCAGCAGCAACCATACCAGCTGATCCAAGAACTACTCACATAGACATGCTCAGTTCTGCTCTTGCATGTAGTTAGTACATTCTTATAACAGAGAAACAAGCCAGTGAGTATCGACGCTTGCATCAATGCTCGCACTTCCAAGGCTTAAAAAAAAAAAAGTAGTATAAATATATCTCAGGCATCCCCTCAATACTCAGAATTTAAAGCAGCCAAAGTTGTAGTGAGTGATGGAATCGGTGCAGGGGAATCAAAATTATGTTTCCAAAAAGAATTCCACCTAACAGACATTCTATTTATTAATGGAGGATAACTGCATAAAACTACAGCATTGTAATCATGGCTGGGCTTTCAAGATCCTCTTCAACATGTGTGGCACAACTGTCTTCACACATGCACCTGGGCTTCCCCCAGTTTAGGTTTAGGGTCCAATCACAGTTAGGCATATTAGAAGCCATTTCCCAAAAGTTCTTCAACTCATGAACTCATGAACAACCTGTCAAATGGGAGATTCTCCGAAACACCAGTCAGAAATAATGCTTTCATAGGGAATCTTTCTACCATTCACCTGAAATAACCTAACTGCTAATTCATTCTTGTTGGCGTTTTGGAATGTAAAGCAATCTTAATTCATGTTCTTTCCAGGTTATGTGCATGTGCGTTAATGGGCACTACATGAATCAAAGCAGCAAGTCTAAAAAGATGGTTAATGGACAAGAACTCCACAACTGTTGCGCCATTAAAGCAATTTATGGTTTGAGGCTGGAGAGTGGGAAGACACAGCATGGTATTTGAGAGCTCCAGCTTCTTTTAAAAAACGGTTTAATTCCAGCATTTATAGTTGCACCACCTCATTCCAGTAAAAGACTGGCATCTAGGAGACTGACAAAATTAAATGAATGGCGAAGTAATCTCATTAACTTTGGTCAACACAATAAACAAGCAGCATTTCAAAGTTGTCTCCAATGGTTGTAAAATGTCAGACTGTCTTCGCTGCACAAACAGAAGCAAGTGCTCATCTTCTGGCAATAATAATAAAAGCTATTTTAGTCCAGTCTATAAGCAACATTCTCTTTCTCTTCATATGTTTTGGGAATATTTTGGCAAACATATCAACTAGTACAGAAGGTATCAAACAGTAAATCATCATACACTGAGATTATGCACTTTAGTTATTTGCACCAAAGAGTGATCTGTGACCTTTAACCATTAGACCATGCCAAACCATTAGGGTTTACCATGCGAATCACGTGCCCGCTCCAATCTTGCTCAATTTTCAGTTCTATTTCCTGCAAGCATTTGTGCAGGTTCACATGTCGCATAAGGGGAAAATGTTATTGTGGGCTTTTGCATATAAGAGGGGCCTTATCTCAGTGCCCAGACACTTGCTTTGTATGTAGAAAATTGCATGTTTAATCTTTGGCATTTGTAATTAAAAGGTTCTCAGGCAGCAGGGCTAAGAAAGACCTTTGCCTGAAACTGGAGAGCCACTACCAGACAGAACAGAGAGCACTAGGCTACAGGGATTGGCTCAGATTCAGCATAGGCAGCTTCATATGGGTATTTTGCAGTATTGGCAACTAGTGACACATTGAAGCGATTCTCATGATTGGCCAAAATCGGGCTAAGGGAGCCTAGCTGGATTTCGGCCAAGCATGAGAACCACCAGGCTCACAGGCAAGCCCGGTTTCTCCAAAGCGAGTAAATCGCTTGAATACCCCTCCCCTTAAACAGGGTTAGTGGAGCGAGCGCTCCGCTAACCCCGTTTTTAAAATCGTGTATTGCTCCACGCTGCAACAACACACAAGGGGACCCCCGGCCTGGAGGCTGCAAGCAGCCCCCCAGGCTCAGGGGTCTCTTCAGCATACCCCACGCACTCACGTATCCTGGAACTTCCAGAGGCCGCATAGCCCCCTATCCCTGCAGCCCCCACCAGCTCTGTGACAGAGCCGGCAGTCATGTGGCCGGCTGATCTGGCTGCCCAGGGCTCCGCGGGCGATCCTCTGCAGGGAGAGTGGGCTAAGCCCACTCTCCCCGCAGACCTCATTTCGGTGAGTCTCATTGATCGTGAGACTCGCCTCATTGGCTAGGATCCACATTGGCATAGGTGGCTGCTCTACTTGTGCAAGGGAGCTTTTAGACTCTCTCCTTCAAACAGCAGCCCTCTGTGCCCCCCCAAAAGCCCATCAAAGTTCAAGGGGCCCTCTGGAATGGCAGCCTGTAAAGCAGAAAGTTTTGATTTTTGATCCTCCCCCAAAAACAAAAATTAGGGCTTGGATCTTACCCACTGTCCAATCAATTGTTATCAAAGATCAGTTTTCCAAATAAGAAATATAAATTTAATTTTAACAGATGATCACGGTAGGTCTAACTTTGGCCACCTATGGTTTGGGGAGAATACCAAATGTAACATAATATCCATTTGTATATCCGGCCAAGAATACATAGCCTTTGCTAAATCGTAATACTGATATCAAGGGAGGGGTAGCTTTTTTTTTTTTTTTTTTTAATCATTTATCATAAATAAAACCATGGGCTCTTAAATGACTATCCAAAGATATAAAGATCTAACACTAACAACATCTTTAACACAAAAATACATGGTCCCACCTTAACTGAGCTTGTGTTCAGGGACGGGACTTTTCCTTAGAGCTCACACTGAGGCTGGTCTCATGATCAGGGAGACCCGCTTTTGTCAGTTTTGTGGGGAGAGCGGGCTTAGCCCAGTCTCCCCACAGATGAGCAGGGCGGGAGCCCTGGGCAGCCGCATCAGCCGCCCACACAGCTGACGGCTCCGTGACGATGCTGGCGTAGGCTGGGGAGATTGGGGGCCGTGCGGCCCCTGGAAGCTCCAGTATGCCCCGTGCCAGCGCGCAGGGCATACTATGGTGACCCCTGAGCCGGGAGGCTGCTTTTTAGCCTCCCGATGGGGGGGTCTACTCATGAGTAGCTACGGCATGGCTACTCACGATCCCCAAAACCAGGTTTGCGGAGCGCTTGCTCTGCAAACCCAGTTTAAGGGGCGGGCTGCTTGAGCAGGTTACCCACTCAAGAACCACCAGGCTTGCAGCGGAGGCTAGCCCGATTTTCTACAATCGTGTGAATAGCCTCACTGTATCATCTGCTGCCGTCATATGTAATTATATAAATAAAGCAAGTGCCGTAACTGGCATTGATGGTCACGATCCTGTTGAAAGAAGAATGTAATATGTTTTATCATGACCAACAGTGGTTGGGGACATATCATTTGAATCTAAGCTCATGCCAGTCAATTCTGTATGTATATTTAGGAGTCTGAATTCATTGTGATTACTCAGACAATTATATACAAGGATATTCTTTCCTGTATGTAATATAGAATTCACGGTCTTCTACTGATGTTTATATCTGCTGATGATCTTCAGATTTATTTATTTTTTAAGCAGGGTATTTCAATGGTAGTTTTCACTTTGCTTTCCAGATACCTGTTCCCTTTTAATCTTTAATAGATGTAAAAGTGTCCTGAAGTGAAAAGAGGTCTATTATAGCAAAGTGGTTGTATTTTTCCTTCTTCCATCCTGCACACACGCGCGCGCACACACACACACACACACACACACACACGGAGTATCTGCTCTGTCTTCCAACAACCTTAATAGAATTTCAGCATCCACTGCCAAATGGCCATCTGATGTTCTCTTCTGTGTACAAAGATTAAAACAGTCTGTCACAGGAACTCTAATGCAGTCAAATGACAACTCTCTAGCCTAAAGCTTTTACAGGCCTACAGACATTTCTCAAGACTTTTGGAGCCCAAAATAATTAGAGGGCATGGGTGAGACGAACTGTGGTCCAAACAGTTCTCTGAAACAGCATCTTCAAGTCATCACCGCATTACTGCAAGTTCAAGAGATGGCACTAGAAGTCCTGCAGTATTTGGGGTTTTTCTTGAAACCCAAGTCAAAGATCAGTATTTAGTTCCCATGGTTTCAGGTGACAACCTGGTTTTTGAGCAGGCATTGATGCTGGAAGAACCATAAAATGCCAAGAACATTTTTAATAGATATGCCCAATTGCATGATTTTGCCCAACTTGGTTTTGAATGTGAATTGCTTCACAGGCATTATCAGGATAGAAAAGAGAGATTTACAATTATGCTCAAAATCTGTAAACATGCATACAGCGGAAAATCTTGTAGTCAGCAATTCAATCTTTGATCCAGGGATCACATAATGATTGTAGAGCAATTCATACTTTCTCTGTATCAGAAAAAAATGAGTAGACCTCATTTTTAAGACTGTGCAAAATAGGCCTCCCAGTCTTAACTTGCTAGAGGCTATGAAAAGTAGCTTTCTAATGATTCAAAGAGATGCAGTTACCTTCTAGACTTAGCCTCTTTATACCTTTCCAAATAACTGTAAAATCAAACCACATTCTATTAAAACTTGGAAGAGATTTAAAAAAACATAACACCCACAACTTTTTCTCTTCAGTTGAAAGAATGAACAAAAAAGAAAAAGAAAAAAGAAAATCCCAGTTCTTTGCAGGAATAACTACAGACCATTTGCATGCTGAGCTGTCAGACCATGCACTTTCCATTAAAGAGATAACATCCTTTTTCATAAGTCCATTTGGGATCCATTTTAGTGTTATCTAAAAATCAAATCTACACGGTAATCCTTTTAATGTACTCTTGACTTTTAAAAAACAGCTTTATGTTCCTTCAGGAAATGTTTTAAGCCATTACTTGGTAATTACTATTCACCCATGAAAACACTGATCTTTTACAATATATAATCAGTTTGCAGACTCAAAAATAAAGCAGGCTAAAATTTTGTCGAGTGAAAGTAGTGGAGAAAAATCCAAAGGTTATATATGGGAGCAAAGTCATTTTCTACACAGTAGCAGAAATATTAGAAGTGGTCTAGTTCTCGATTGTGGAAGTAAATGTTAAGGCTGTTCTCACGAGCAGCCTAGTCTGGGCTTGCCTGCTTGTGTGGAGTACTGGGATCCGTGTGGATCCTGGCACCCCCACCCAGCCTGACCGGACTCCTTAGCCTGGCCGTTAGCCAAGCTAAAGGGTGTGAGTGTGCCCTCAACTCTGGCACCAGGATGGGGTGTGTGCTCAGGCTGCTTGCAGCCCAAGCGCACACAGAAATGGGCACTCCAGGCATCACAGGGGTATCCCCCAATGCACCACACTTGTTGCACAGTGAATTCTGCATTGTCACACAGTGCATTGTGGGATACATGGAGGCTGGGATACAACGTCCTGGCCTCCAGAGATCTGCACTTTGTGCGGCAGCAGGGATCAGCAGCACAGTCTGTGTCTCCCACCAGCTGCAGACATCATTTGGGGGGAAGGGAAGGTTTGCATAGCCTCCCCACACACCCATCCATCCTACCTCCAGTCATGAGAATAGCCTCGGTATCTTCTTGTCAGAGATTCCAAATCTCTATATGTAGATGGCTAAGTGACTGCCGCAAATATAGGTATCATCATTCTGTTTACTTTATTCTAAGACTGAGTTCACACGATCACAAGGATTCTGGTTAGAAATTGAATCAGGATTAGTAATTCAGTCCTGGAGATCTGTCCTGATTGAATTCTAGTTAACTGGAGCAGGTTGACCAGGATTGCCCTGAAATTCTGGGTTCTCACAATCAGATCCGCAGGGCTCACTAAACCTGATTAACTTTTAACCAGGATCCTTGTGATGGTGTGAAACCAGCAGTCACCAATTCTTAACTTTACATGCAGAAAGTGCAATATTCCCAAATATGGCTTTTGAAGTAGTAGCTATAGGATAAATACAACATACCAAGGGACTGCCAAGCAGCAAATTGGTGGAAGCAATATGACTTCTATGAGTATTATTGCTATAATTTAATGGCATGGCAGAACCTAAACAAGCTGTATGTTCATCCTCAATTGGACAAGCAACTAATCACAGCTCCAGGATACACTTCTGTTCAATCCAGTAGTTCTCAATGCAAGATCCTCCATAATTATGACTCATTTCTCCTTATCTCACTAAAAAGCAGTATTTTGAAAAGTGGCTCAAAATAAAGCATGTTAGCTGTAAATGTCAACGTAGGACATATTCATAGAGCAGTTTGGAAGGTGGAGGCAGTGGTTATCTAATGTAATCCAGAAACATGGGGGCTTTGTCTATGCTTACAGCAGATGAGGGTTATTATATAACTGACATAGGTTATGCATTTTGGAATGGATAAATGCTGTCTCAAGACGGGAGCATCCTGGGATATGCCTGCCTTTCCTCTGTTTTAGTGTACTGCACTGCTGAATCAAGAGGACAATCTAATTAAGGCTTTAGGGTCAGACGACTAGTTCATATAAATGCCCACAAAATGCATTTGAGACTATCACTCATTTCTTGTTGCGGCATTCCATATCAGTGGCCTTCAACTTTCCTATAAACAGGATCTACATTTCAACATACAATATGGGGCTCACTTTTTTATTTCATATATGATTCTTACTTTGTTTTATCTTTTAAGCTATATAAATCTGCCCCATTTCTCACTCTGCTCCCTTCCCTCCCTCTGGTTGGCCTTCTCCTCCTCTTGCCTCCATCTTTTGCCTTCTTTCCTATCCTCCCATCTGTCCATCCTTTCCCTTCTTTTCCGGCCCCTCATCTTCCTCCCACTCTCTCTGTTGAAGAGATGGCTATGGCTGGTTGTGCCACACACCTTCAGTAAAGTCAATGTTTCTTTCCTGCATCATGAAGAGATGAAAAAATTGAGGCTCTACACACGATCAGAAAATTTGGGTTAGCAGAGTGCTGCTAACCCGCTAACCCGAGTTAAGGGGAAGGCTACTTTGGTGGGCTAGCCGCCAGAGAATCACCAGGCTCTCCTGCAAGCCCGGTGGTTCTCACAATGGGGGAAAACCGGGCTTAGCCCAGTTTCCCCCCACTGTGGGAAGAGCCTCATTGACTATTCATGCCAGTCATATGGAACTAAGAATATACTGAGGCGCTTCACATGATTGGTCTGAAGCTCTCGAGGGGATTCTGTGGGGAGCTTGGGCTTAGCCTGTTCTCTCCCGCAGACGATCAAGAGGCAGTCCTGGGCAGCCGGATCAGCCACCCACACAACTGATCAGCTGTGGTGGCTGGATCAGCCACACATATGGCGGGGGCTGAGAGGATCGCGGGCCACACAGCCCTTGGAAGTTCCAGGATGCCCCGCGCGAGCGTGCGAGGCATTCTGGAGAGACCCCTGAGCCAGGGAAGCTGCTTGCAGCCTCCTGGTTGGGGGTCTACTTGTGTGTTGCTGCACGCCGTGGCAATACTCAATCAAAAAGATGATGTTAATGGAGTGCTCACTCGTTAACCTTGTCTAAGGCAAGGGGTAATTAGGCGGGCTAGCCGCCTTGGGAGCACTGGGCTTGCCTGTGAGCCCAGTGGTTCCCATGATCCCTAGGAAGCAGACTAAGCCCCCTTAGCCCGCTTTTCAGTAATCTTGAGAACAGCTTCACTGTATTATAGGCAATAACAGTTTTCAACTTTTATCTTTTAAAAATGTGAAATTTGGTGAGGACAGAAGAATATGTTTAGCTTATTCTGTATGTACATCAAGGCTTACAAAACCAAATCACAAAACCAAATCAGACAAACAGGAGACATGCCAGATGCTATAATCATCTGAAATTGCAACAGAACAATTCAGAATCAAATCTTAAACCAACTTGCTTTTGCTTTTGAATAAAACTTAAGAAATCATAGAGAGTGTCATTTGGACTACAGATCAGGTTTTATACCATGGCAGAAGAAGATCCATCCATCTATCACTAGGGTTGTAAGATCTGTATTTTCAAAGACGACTTACCTAATCTTATATTTATGTACATGAAAGTTGTTTTTGTGGCATCTAGTAGGCAACTATTTTCACAGGATTTTCTTTGTGAAACAGAGTCCAACTACAAGAAGATAGGCATATCCTAGACAGTGAGAATTCTTTAACAAACTTAACTCCCAGCTGTTTCAATGAATCAACTTGAATCAGTTTGAGTGATCTGGCCATAGGGACCAATGGGGTACTCGAACCACCATATTGTGATTAATCTGTTCCATTCCTTTTGGCTTTTAGGAAACAAAGACACATCTCTTCAGCCATGCTTTTTAGTTAGTTGATGTTTTTATGGATATTTTAATCTGCTTTTATATGTTTTAACTGTTCAATTCTTGGTTTGTTTTATTTTTGGTTTGTTTTATGCTGTAAACCACCTAGAGACTTTGGTAATGGGCAGTATACAAATTCATTGAATGAATGAATGAATGAATGAATGAATGGATTGTTCCACTTGGGTAGATCTTAGGGTCACCTAGGATGGGGTTTGGGGTAGAGCAAGTGGGTTTGGGGTAGAGCATGATGGGAGCTACCAACCACCCAACTTAAAAAAAAAAAAAGGCAAGCGGATGATTTTAATTTTTTTTTACCCCTTTCCTCAAATCCCCTGTAGGATCCTATGGGGGGGTTTTTTTGGAAAAGATTTTTTTTTAAATCACCCACTTGCCCATTACTTTTGTGGGTTGAGTGGTAGGTAGCAGCTATCATGCTGTACCACCCAACCCACTTTGGTGTCCCTAGGACCTACCCATGCAGAACAATGGGTTTCGTGTTTTTCCATTGTTCCCTATGGCTGAAACAAACTGCACTCAGAGAATACATATGACAAGTTTTGCATTGCATATACTTTTACCATGAGAAGAAGTTTTCTTTCTTCTCTTCTTCTCCAGTGTACATCCCTGCTTGCCTGCCTGTGTCTGGATAACACCAAGGCCTCAGATCAGTGCTGGGTTCCGGCTGACAACCTGACACATGGGTCCATCATCTCATCATTGGTCATGGCAGTGGCGTGTGTCAGCAGCACTAACAGGCAGACTGTGACATATCTTGTTTTGGGGTTGGCCAGTGGTGTTGCACTGGTTGGGAATGACCATGAGTCACTCACCCTCCATGTCCAGCTCGGGATGGTCCAGCAAGAGGAGGTTGGCCTTCAGGAAGACCAGCTGCTCTACCATGTCATCATCCATGTATGTGCAATGGGGTATCACCATGTCTTTGGCCCTGGAGAACACCCTCTTACTCTGGATGCTGGTTGGCAGGAACTAGAGGAACCATCTGGCAACAAGACTTGGCAATGCATTGCCCAAAACTGGATCGGCTCCATCTCCCGGCCTGCCACCTGCTCCTGTAGGTACCACAGAACACACTGCTCAGCACTGCTGCAGGGCTACATGGGCTCCTCCTGTACCCCTGACAAGGTGCCAAGGAAGTCCTCCATGAACCACCAGGTGGAACAGAGAGATGGAACCGCTGGCTTGCTTGGCCCTGCTAGGGAAACCGTGCTGCTGGACCAGGAAGCAGTGGTGATGCTGCTGCTAGGGATGGATTGTGCACTAACAGTAGGTGTTCCAGCACCCTCCTCCTGGTTGCGCTCTAGCCTCTTCTCCTTGATTTGCCTGACCTTTGCAAGAGGACCCTCCAGTTGGGACCTTTGCAAGAGGACCCTCCAGTTGGGCAGCTCGTCAGGGATGCCCTTCATCCCCATTGGCGGACAAAACATGCTCCGTTGATTTACCCAAGCGGTAATGACCCACCACTCCAGTCCTCAGCTGACCTGCAAAGGTGATTGCTTCCCCAGTGGTCAGCATGCTCTGCAGCTCACCCATCATACTTTAGGAGAAGAGTGGCAGGCAAAGCCTGGCTCAGTGTTCCTGTCTTGGCACAAAAGCTGTTTGTGGCAACAAAGAACAGCCTGAGTGCCAGGACAACCTCAGAAATGAAAGCCCATTCCTGGTTGGATATTTCACACACCTCCTTGCCTAGCTGTGAATGGCCAGCTCTTGATCCTACAGGTGCTGGAGCAAGAGAAAGGTGGAGTTCAATCAGATCAGAACATCCAGAGGGATCAGGTGTTTAGGTATGACTTCTCCTTGAACTGCCTCTCCTTGAGCATACGCCTACCCTTTTCACTTCAGTGGAAGAAAGCTGTCATCTTGTGGCAACTCTCCACAAAAGCAGCCATGGCAGCAGCAGGATGGCACCCAGCACCTTCAGCAGGAATGTCTCACCTGGCCGCAACCCCAGATGGGCCAAGCACATCCTGTACAACCAGGTACAGAGTGTGCACTGCACAGTGGATGGAGACTAACTGACTCTGCCCGGGGGTCCTACCGATGTTGGTAGCATTGTCAGTGATCATAAACCCTTGGTGAAGGTTTGGCTGCCTGGACAGCCACCCCTCTATCTGGCGATCCATGGCTGCTGACAACTCACTTGTTGTGTTGTCAGTATCCAGCACCTGTATATGCAGCACAGCCCACCTGTTCTTTGCTGCCTGGGAGGGTCTGGCCATGCCACCAGCAGCAGATGTACCCACTCACAGGTTTCTGGAAGGGGAGACTGGAGAAGACACCTGCACAATTGCCCAAGCAGACATTGTCGATGCTGTCAACCCTGTTGCCAGTGCAAAGGTAGAGGATCTAGGATGGGATGGGGGGCTTTGGAGGGATGATGTGGACCCCTAAGCATTCTCTCTCTCTCTCTCTCTCTCTCTCTCTCTGCAGCATTTTGAATTCCAGCTGAACCAGTTTGGTCCCTACAATATCAACTACACATGTACAGCAACTACACAACTACACAGAAACTGTGAGCAACAAAGGGGCAATTCTAAGGGAAGGCAAAGGGCAGAGGATTACTGTGTCCTCTCTAACCCAAATCCACCATTCTTACCCTACAGTCCTACTACTATTCTTCCCTTTCCCAGACTAGGCCCTATTAAGAACTCTAATCTGACCAAGGTAGGGAGAGGGCTCAACTTCTGGTGTCTTTTTCAGCTGGGAGCTTCTGGCATCTTCGACTGGAGTCTACCAGGTGTTGCTCTCGGAGACACTCGTGGGCCAAGGAGACACTGGGACACAACAGCTGGGAGGTGGGTACCAGTCAGGCACCCAGCCACCCAAAAAATCAAAACACCCCCCCTCAAAAAGGGAAACAGAGAGAGCCTGGCAGGCTGGGCACCAGACAGAAGTCAACATACCATTCTACAAAAACAAAAAAATTAAGCTAGGAGACACACAGCAGCAGGAAAGGTGTAGCTTGGGGCTACAAAAGAAAAAGGGGGAAATCAGCAGAGCACCTCCAATGGCTTATTAAAGCCATTGGGGGCTGGGTACAAGCAAGAAGAAATCCAAATAAGAAAAGAAAAAATTAAAAGCAGCAACACCAAATTAAAGTCCCTGGGGCTACTGCTGACACAATTTTAAAAAGAAGAAGAAATATCAGCACAGCACCCCAGTTATTAAAGCCACGAGGGGATGGCTACAAGCAAGAAGATTTTTTAAAAAAATCAAAAATCAAAGCAGCAGCACCCATTTAAAGCCACTGGGGCTACTGTTGCAACAATTTTTTAAAAAGTTAGAAATAATATAAGCAGTTGGGCTAAGGAAAGAGAAAAACAGATAAGCCACATGCAAAAAAGCCCAAAACAAAACACAGAGAATCCAGCCACAAGCCACCACTAGTGCTGCGCTGCAGCAGCCTCTCTCTGATCCCTTTTCTCTCCTGTGGCTCAAAATGGCTCTTTGTCTCTCTGCCTCCAAGCAAGCAGTCCCTTAAGTTTTGAAAATCCCTCCTTTGGCTCACTCCTCCTTTCAAGCTCAAATCAGGCCCTTTATTCTAAGGGCAATTCAGTTCAAGTTCAAATCACTCAAATCACCCTAATTTGAGCTCAAATCGATTTGGACATCTCTAGTTATGTATGTGCATGCCACCTATAGTAACAACTCAGGCTGATGTATTGAACTATTACTGTAACAGACTGTCACATAAAGCAGGTCTGCTTCATCCTGACCCACTAAATCCCACATAAAGTGCTCCAACTTTAGCTCCTCCCAAATCTTTTATGCATTCCATTCTCATAGAAGCAGATATCCCTTTCACTCTCCACTACAAGAGAAAGGAAAACAAATAACGATGAGAGTGAATGCTTAAGTGCTCAAGGGTTGTTACTCCTTAAACACAGTCCTTATACCAAATGCTTTCAGCATCTTTATCCAGCCTACCCTCAAGTCAGAGACAAAAAGACAGTGACAGATCATCATAAAAGCAGGTTTTGACACACTGGGTTCTGAAAAGCCTATTAACCTGGAGACCTTTTAAACTTCTAGTTACTTTAACATGCATCACATACTAGAGGATAAGAGCCTCTACTTACAGGTGCAGCCTTAAGTACAGAAAAAATGGAATTCAGGACTCCAGGCTTAAGGGTGGCCACCTCTTTGTCCGGTGGCTATAGACATCAGAGGCAAGATGCTGCTAAATACCAATTGCAGTGGAGCAACGTCAGGAGAGAGAGCAAGATTTCACCCCCTGCCTGTGGGCTTCCTGGAGGCGTCTGGTGAGCCACTGTGTGAAACAGGATGCTGGACTAGATAGGCCTTGGGCCTGATCCAGCAGGGCTGTTCTTATGATGCTATACTGGACAGAGCGAGAAGATCCTGCCAAGCTACTCATGCTTCACAGCTAAGGTGGCAAACAGCACTTGAAGGAAAGGTTCTTCCCCATCAATTAATATCTTGTTCTTCAGTTCCAGCAGTGCTGCTTTCTGAAAAGGTCTCTATATAGGCTTGTATTTGGAAGAGGGGTTCTACCCACAAAATGAGGCTTTCCTGCCTCCTTCTTTCCATTGCAGCCCCCAGTGACGCCCTAAATCCAGGAGGCTGAGAGGAGCTGTCTCAGAACAGTGTTCAAGTAGGTAAGTAAGTTAGCAGTAAGTTTATTGTTGTAACCAACACAACATTAAAAAAGAAAAGGGGAAGAGTGAGGGAAAGGTTAAAACAAAACCCAGCATACAATAAAGTCCAGCAAATAATGATACAGAATTAGTTAAGTAGAGACCAGCACTACCGTTTGGAACAGTGTTCAATGCAGCATGGGGAATTGCAGTAGGGGATATTGGTGGAAACTGGAGACACTCCTTGAGCAACTGAAAGTGCTTTGCACTCACATTAGGGCACCATTGGGTGCAAGTCTCCCTCTTTCTTCTTTGTTGTGCTGAAGAACTCCTCTGACTTTAAATGTGGCAAGTTGGCAAGAGCGACAAACCTTTTTCACTGATCATCCAGAGAGAAATTAGTAAAGGCTACAGTGGACTCTGGAAATGGATAGTACAAAATGGTAAAAAGAAACATGTGATTGCTGGTTCAGTTTGAATGTGAAAGTGGAGACAAGTTCTGAGGCTCCCCTCACACATTACATCAGAACGTTTTTTAAAAATACGCACATATGCCATGTCAGGCTGCTAAGTTGTATTTTCCAGAAATGTTATATTTTCTTTTCACAGTGATGACACAATGAGAAAGTATGGCAGTTGCAACTCCTTCTGCCAGTTCCTCCATAATTTCCCTTGCCAATCCTCCTCCTATGTTCCAACCTGCTATGAAGCAGAACTGGAGTCATGCTTACTACACCAGATAAGGGGACCAGTGGAGGAACTGGGCAGAGGAATTTGGAGGCTCATCATGTCCAACTTCTAATTTTTAAAAGGCAACACAACATCGCTGGGTTGCAACCTGCAATTTTGTATGGCATGGAGTACCTAGTGTGCACACCAGTGTGTTTAAGAATGTGTATACTTTTAAATCAGTGTACACGCCTTTCAAAACACATTTGTCTCCCCCTTAACAATTTTACAATAGTCACAAATACATGTTAGAAATGTAAGGTATGAAGAAGCTCTGAAAGTCAAAAGGATATATTCACCCAGAGCAATTACTGGAACCATGTTAGACATGGCTTTTGAGGAGAAAGCTGAGGCTGGACCTATCTGCCTCATCCCTGGAGACCAAGTCAACCAGCCAGGTGACACCTGTGATGGGGCTCTACTGCGGCACATGGAAGCAAATAGGTAGACTTGGGTGCCTGCCCTGTGGAAGCCAGGTCTACCAACCACTTAGCCAAATCTAGCAACCCTGCTGAGGCAAGTGACAGGTTGCTTTGTCTCAGAGTTCAGGTGGTGTACACATTAGAGAATCAGAGGACAGGTTTATCAGCTTACCTTCCAGAGGTAAATCCATCTCTGATGTGAATTTACCACTGTATTCCAACTATGGATGCACCCGTACTGGTTTTGGCAGCTCCTTAGGGAAGCACCAAACTGGTTTGGGACCCCGCATTTGAACCAGTTAGACGGGGTGGGGATCAGTTCCTTTGAACTGATCCTTACCTGCTCCTCCACCACGCCACCGCTTTTCCAGCGGTCATTTGCGTGGTCAGCAACACCATGCTGACCACACAAATGGCGCCTGTGCGTGCTGCAGCCACATGCAGGCTGCTGGGAGCAGCGCCACAGCCATGCACAGCCTTTTGTAAAGTAAGTGCCACACCCGGAAAAGTGGTGGGGTAGCGGAGGAGCAGGTAAGGACCTCCTTACCTGCTTTTTAAAGGCACCAATGCCCACCCTGCCTGCAGCTGCCCACGCCAGTTCGGGCACATTCCTAATTCCAATCACAGCGTACTACATATTTGTATTATGAAATTACGATACTTGCTATTTTATTTTCACTCCCTTTCCTCAATATATTCTAAGCTGCAGCACCCTGAGTTGATGGCTTCAGTATCTCTTTGATGAGTGGTTCAACTAATTCATATCCCATCAGCATACGCACAAAGCTATTTCCTCCCTCCTTATATGCACTACTTTAAACTTGTTGCCCAGTCACACAGATTGAATAGCTCCTTTTAGAGTTCTGTTAAATCCACTAGTGATTCTACCATCCTGCACTATCTAGTGTCATCTGTACACTGGTCCTTCTGCAGTTCTTTTGGAAAAACCACTAGCTAATAGCCAGACTGTTACTCACCACTGAAATAATGGGACAAGTAAGTTAGTCATTACTAACTTGTCCCATTAATTTCAATGAGATTACTCATAAGTCAAGAAGCCACCTAATGGAGCACCGAGGAAATGACTTGACTAGCAAGCCAGAGGTTGCCAGTTCGAATCCCTGCTGGTATGTTTCCCAGACAATGGGAAACATCTATATCGGGCAGCAGAGATACAGGAAGATGCTGAAAGGCATCATCTCATACTGTGTGGGAGGAGTCCCCTCCTGTATTCTACCAAAGACAACCACAGGGCTCTGTCGTCACCAGGAGTCGACACCGACTTGACGGCACACGTTACCTTTACCTAACTCATAAGTAACTAAGTACCCATTCTTTATTTCCTTCTGCTGTGAAAAATTAAAGCTGAGTGGGGGGTAGATTCAGGAAAGACAAAAGGAAGTACTTCTGCACACAAACATAATTAACTTATGGAATTACCAATAACATATGTTGATGGCCATTAACATAGAGGGCTCAAAAAAAGATTAGACAAATTAATGGAGGATACAGCTATAAATGGATAAACCAAATGAAACTTCCATTATTAGAGGCAGCACTGGAAGCACGTAGCTAGCCAGCATTGGGGACAGGATTCTGCACCAGAAGGACCACTTGTCTGAATGGGAAAGCCAATATGTCCATTTCTCCCCAGCCATGCTTCCTGTCTTTCAGGCAATTACTGAGGACTCATTGCCTTATCCCATGGCTGCTGAGTTCCTTGAGCAGTTGTTCGATTCTCAAATGTTAAAGGGAACTGGACTGACCACACTAATGAAATAAGGCATTCTAAGTGCCTTGCAATCTTTTCAGAACAGTCCGATTCTCTTGGCAAGTCTCAATTTCACTGCCTCAGGTAACTGTGTGCCAATGCACTGAACCAGAAAGCTAGAGTCTAGCAGGAGTTAGAGACACATTGCAAACATCAGGGTTATTTTAGATTAGGGTACTTCAAAATCAATTTTGGATTCAAACTTTTAAATGCACTCTCCAGAACACAGAAAATGAACTTGCAGTAAGTGGGTATTTTCAAGGTTAATTGACTACAGCTTTGATACCAGTCAAAGTTTTCTATAGAAAAAAGGCAACTCGAACCTTTTAGTTTATGCCAGAAAAACCAGATGTTAACAATTCTAGAATATGGCCACACCTCCTCAGTTTGTCTCAGGGGACAGGCTCTTTGCCCCAGCCTCATAATGAGGCACGAGGCTTGGATGGGCCTCTCATTGGCCCGTGGGCTGTTTGGGGGCATGGCTAGCATGGCCGTTGCTTCGGCCATGCTCCAGCCCCCTGAGTCCACGTTCGAAAAGCGCCAAGATTGGAGCACTATCATTCCTTTTCCCAGGCTTGCTCCTCTCTGAAGAGTATTGTGGTGGCGGTGTGGCAATCCAGGCCCGTGTGGTGGCAGGCCTTGACATTTGCTTTCCCTCAGGATCAGAGGGAGGGTCTTGAGTTTGTGTCCATCATGGCATTTCTTCTGGGCGAGCCCTGGTTCTTGCTAGGCTAAGTGGGGCTTGTCACTGCCTCCCCTACTTTTTATCCTCCTCTAGGATGTATGTGTGGGATGTGAATGGGGTATGTGGGTCACCCCTTTTCCCACTGGGGGGGCTCCTGGAGGGGGCATCTCTGGGTGGAGGCATTAACTCTCTTCCAACACCCCCCAAGCATTCTCCCTTTCTCTGTATGGATTATATTACCACATCCTGTGGGGGGAGGCTTTGTAAGGTGGGGGGCTGCTTTCACTGCTTCCTTTCTCATTGTGTTGGAGTTTGTTTGTTTCCCCCCCCCCCTTTTGGGGTTTCTTTTAGTGTATTTTGTGGGGGTGGGGGTTTATTTCCTGTGTTTTGCGTGGGGTGTGTGGGACTGAAATTTTCTTCATTATCTTCCCATAGTCCTCCTCTGATGAGGAGGAGGATGTGGGCCCAGTGCGTGCTCTGATCGCATGCTTAGAAGCCCTGGAAAAGCCTGGATCATGGTGGTCCTTCTGGTGCTCCTACTCAACTGCACAGAGAGACTAAGGTTGTAAAGCAGGCCAAGCTACTCCAGTCTTTGTTGGATTGCTTGGCTAGGTTGGAGGATGATGGTTCTACACCCATACCAGTGCTTGTGGATCTCATGCAGAATAATAGTCCTCAAATCCCGCCAGCCCAGTCCATGAGGGAAGAATGTCTTCAGGAGCATGTGAGATGCCACAATTGGGGTTTTACCTTGTCCCATGTTCCAGTATGGGTTCTACCTATAGTCCTTTTCAGGCATGCCGCTAGGTCAGCAAGGGGCCTTTTCTTGGCCACACTGTTGAACATCTGGGGTCTCAAGAGAGCAAGTTGTTCCTTGGGGGGCATGCAACCAGATGTGGCAAGGTTTTGGCTTGTCTGGCCAGGTTGCTTGGCCTAACAGTGTCCAGCAGTGCAGCAGTACTGCCTGTGGTGACGACATTTGAAAATTATCAATATGGTGGGGTTTTCTTTCCCCTGGGCAATCACCTCCTCCCCAACATGAAGAGCACATTTGGAGGGGTATGTTGATGTTTTCTAGCTCTTCTTTAGGGAACCTGAGCTGGTACTGAAGGAGGGTAAGCAGGCGAAGGACCAGGAGAAAAGCAAGCCTAAACCTTTTGAATTTGATTGGGCCAACTGGATTTCTGCATTCACCATCTGCATGGTTATGCAGGTACAGTTTGCTCAGGGTTCAGTCCTGGTGATGTAGTTTGATATAATTCACTATGGTTACATGGATTTTGCTGGAAAATCTTGGCAGAGATACGGCCAGTGTTTTCACATGAGGTTTTCGTTAGAGAACCTGTAACTTCCATGAGACAAGCCACACCAGGAATTGTGGCTCCAGATCATAATCTCCTCCCACCCCATGCAAGGGGAGTGTGTGGATAGTAGGCACATGATCTCCAGAACAACAGCAATAACTTCCTCTACAATGGGACTATTCTGATGATCGGCAAAAATCCAGCTAGGAGAGCCTAGCCCGATTTTTGCCGATCGTAAGAGCCACCGGGCTCGGCTGCGAGCCCGGTGGTTCTAGAGCGGGTAACCAGCTCAAGAACCCCTGCCCTAAAACCAGGTTTGTGGAGCGAGCACTCTACAAACCTGGTTTTAATAATCATGAGTAGCCGCGGCACGGCTTTGCGCCGCACCTACTCACAAGTAGACTTCCTGGAGGGGAGGTGAAAAGCTGCCTCCTGGCTCCAGGGGTCTTGCCAGCATGCCCTGCGTGCTTGCGCAGGGCATACTGGAGCTTGCGGGGGCCAATTAGCCCCCTCCCCCCCAGCCCCCGCTGGCTCCGTCTCGGAGCTGGAAATTGTGTGGGCGGCCAATCTAGCCGCCCAGGGCTCCCTCCCCGCTCACCCTGCAAAACCAGGTCTCATGGATCGTCAGACCTGGCTCAATGTTTCTTAGCTTGATTAGTACCTGCCTCAGTGAATAGCCGTAGTTCCACTACTGGAAGGAGGGTTAAGAGTTCCTGTATCTGTTCTTGAAGAGGTATCTTATGTCTTTGAATACCTAGATGGCAATGCCCAAGTATAACAGAAGTGCAGGACCTTTCTTTAGATCAAGCAGTGATTATATATACAAGAGTGGGGTATATTGCACTACATTGACTGCTTCTGCTGTACAGCAACTGAGAAAGAGGGAGGGCATGTTTACATACTGGCGGATACTGCTGGGTGATGGCGGAGGAGCATAGGCCAGGAAGTGCATCAAGGTACAGCTCTGCAGTCATTCTCAGATATCAGTGTAAGCATGAACTGATGGCATCATCTGTTCCAGCTGGTCTGTAAGGACCACTGGCATACCACAATGGAACCAGCATTACCTAAGCTGGCTTGCCCTCATTGTGAACTGAACTTCATTCAGCAGACACTTCATTCAGCAGGCGAAGCCCCTTCACCAAAATACTCGGGTACGATATGAGTACAGTGTACACAGTTGTTGATTCACATGTGAAGTTCAACACGTACAGCAGTGAAGGCAATTAGGACACTACAGTTTTTAGAGGTCCAGTCCTTGTGTTGACTTTTGAAATGAATGCATGTAAATGTGTCCACACATACAGACACCTGTGGATATGTACAATGTTAACATGCATATAGTCCTCTGCATGGGGCCTAGATTTACGTATGGGAAAAGGAGCTTTCTCTGTGAAGGAAGAGCACTCTGAGTCCAACACAGGCCAGCCAGTGTCAAAGACTGGTGTCAGTCAAGCAGCTGTTGAGGATCCAGGGCCCACTGCTGATTCCTGAGCCCACCTCTGTGCCCATAGCCTTTGTATGGTGGCAGCAGAACACTTGTCTCAGGGCTCATCTAGGTAGGAGGATGCACACAGAGGACAATTTGCCAAGGGCCTCTGGAATCCCAGAGGCACCTCTGCACTAAGTATGTGAAGAAACAACTTTGTTACCTTCAATGCACAAGTTGTGTGAGCACTGGCACTGAAAACAAGTTGGCAGGCTCAGTCTCATTATGCCCTGGCTCAAAGAAAGTACTGAATGGCAGATGAAGTGAAGCTTTAGCCATAATTGTGTACAAAAGAAAATGCAGAATTGGTTCATACAGACCCAAACCAAAGACATACACACACACACACACACACATACACACATCTGTCTCTAAGAGAGAGAGAGAGAGAACGAACTTGAATAACCAAAATAAATTCATGTGATTATACTAAAAGAAGGGTGGGGGGAATCTACCCAAGTTACTTGAGATGAGACAAGGAAATTTGCAAGACATATAGATGAGAGAACTGAGGTCAAAGTTCAGTCCAAAAGCAATTAAGATGGCTAATACTCAGCAACTTGACACAGGTTTGCTTTGTATTCAGAACTAGCACTAAGCATCTCAAGAGATTGTAATTAAAACCTGTCAAGCTCAAATTAAGTTATTTAGAAAGATTCAAGAAAGCTTTTAAAGCAGACTAAATGCCTCTGTTAATATGGAAAAAGTCAGAAGATAGACAGAGATTAAAATTGTTTAAAGTTCTATGGGCACTTGAATTGAAAAGGACAAAAATGTGGCAATTAGAAGGAACACACCATTCAAAAGACTGTGAGTTGTAAAGAAATCATTTGAATGGACTTGAATATGCTAGAAACATTAAAAAATGGTGGGTTTCCTGTAAGAATTTGATTTTTTAATATCATGATTTATTACCCAATTTGCTCCATAGGCATCAATTAAACAAGATACATGTCCTGAAAATAAGCGGAAACAAGTGAGAAACAATACAGTTGGTTTCTGCAGTTTGAACCCTTGGGCCAAATCTGGCCTCCGTTTTTCAACCCAATGGCAGAGAGGGATGTGCATGGCTTGCATGATCTATAGCAATTATTGCAGGAGACTCTTTTGATAGGTCAAGTATGGGTCCCTACCCCGACATATACTCTTCCACCTTTCTCAAAGCGGTCTTCTGGACAATATCATTGCTGACCAAGCAAATAAAGAGGAAGCCACTTTATACTCAGGGCATAGCGTAGCTAGGGGAGAGGGGGCCCGTGTTTACCCCTCTCCC
Source organism: Hemicordylus capensis (assembly GCF_027244095.1). Classification (NCBI taxonomy): domain Eukaryota; kingdom Metazoa; phylum Chordata; class Lepidosauria; order Squamata; family Cordylidae; genus Hemicordylus; species Hemicordylus capensis. The sequence goes on along the minus strand of NC_069657.1, from coordinate 120,685,795 downwards.
CAGCAGCCCCTTGGAGTGAGGGAGATAATGAAGAAAATAGGGAGGGGTGGAGCTGGGGGGCCCTCGGGAGCTTGGGGGTCCAGGTTCTTGAACCCATCCACTCAATTATACCTATACCCCTGTTTATACTCCAGTGTTTTTCAAACTTCCAGGAAACCCTAGGGTTTCTTGAAAGCTTATTGGGTTTTCCAATGAAAAGATTAATGGCTTAGATACCACACAGCGCCCCAATGACGGAAGAACAGGGCATGTGTGCTGGCTCTGTGAGTGTGGAAGGCCTGTTGATGGAGGCCTTGGGAAAGGAGAGCTAGTCTTGTGGTAGCAAGCATGACTTGTCCCCTCAGCTAAGCAGGGTCTGCCCTGGTTGCATATGAAAGGAAGACTTGATGTGTGAACACTGCAAGATCTTCCCCTCAGGGGATGGAGCCGCTCTGGGAAAAGCAGAAGGTTCCAAGTTCCCTCCCTGGCTTCTCCAAGATAGGGCTAAGAGAGATTCCTGCCTGCAACCTTGGGGAAGCCGCTGCCAGTCTGTGAAGACAATACTGAGCTAGATAGACCAATCTTGGTCTGACTCAGTATATGGCAGCTTCCTGTGTTCCTATGTTGATGCTGCTTGCAAACGTGCAGAACCTCCATGGCTCTCAAGGATCTTGTCATCGCAGTAGGACACTCCTCCCATCATTTCCAATGGAAGAAGTGTCCTACAGTGTGGATGCTATTCTTAGGCACCATAGAAACTCTGCACATTTGCAAGCAGCATCATTCATAGAGCCAGCATGTGCACCCTGTTCTTCCATCAGTGAGGTGTTGTGTTATATCTAAGCCAATAAGAACAGACAAGTTTCTCTGCCCATCATTACTGCTTGTCCCTAAAATGTGTAGCCACATGGGAGTGTCCAGCATAGAGGGCATACCCTCCATTTGCTAAGGACAATGACAAGCAAGCGTGACCAGCACCCCTCATGAGCTGCTGTGAGCCTTAGAAGAAACCCCAAAATCTTTTGCTACACACAGAGTTTCCATGGCAGGGAAACATCTGCTCGGGGGTTCCTCAGCCAACCAGCTGACGTAAAAATTAGACAGAAAGTTGCCAAACCACTGTTGCTATTAAATGATTTTTATTGGCACACACACAAAGGGATGCTAATTATTTTCATTCATATGAATATGAAATTTTTGAGTAATTAAACATCCCAAACAATGACATGCAATCCCAGTTAGCAGCTACACCATGTACTAGAACACCTGAATGTTTAGAGCAGGGTACAGTACAGACCCTCATTGACTAGCCAGATTAGCTCCAGTGTTTTCCTTTTTACACAAACATTTGCTAAGAACTAATGAACCTGGAAGAAATGACCTTGCTCTTTACTGAACAAAAAGGGAATAATCCACAAAATGTCAAATGGCATCATGAACTAATCAGGCAATATATTAACCCACACAAAAAAAGATCAGCTACAGATATTTTGAGAGATTTTGAGAAAAGTTCATGGATTATAAGTATCTGGAAGCCAGATCTGAAAGAACAAAATGGTCTCAAGGGAGGAGGATGTTGCATAGTCCCTTTTATTACTTTTGAATCATGCTAGGTTTTTACTCCTCCCTCTCCTCCCCCCGCCTCACTTTATTAAAGTTAACTTAGGGTGTGCTGGGAAAGCAGGTTTTTGATGGACTCAGATCAAGCAAAGCAGCACCTGATTTAATCAGACTTCACAAAATCAGACTCTATGATGTATTTCTTTACAAAAAAGAATATTGGAGAGCAGTTCAAGTTCATATTGAAGAGACGCAAACACAAACTGCTGTTGAATGCAGTAGTGCTATACAAACACAAACACTAGATCCTGAGGTCGTGCACACGACCCCTGGCTGTGCTCCAGAGGGCTGAGGGAAAGGTAGGAGCTCACCTGCCTTCCCCAGCAGACGAGCAGTAGCTATCTTTGCTTCCGCCATGCATGCACATGAGTGGCGGTGTGGTGAAGGCAATCACTGTCAGCGGGAGGACTTCTCCATCCCACATCCTAGAGGGCCCCACGTCAGGAGTGCAGCAGCTGGCTGCTTGTATAAGGGCAGCCACCGCATTCAGCGTAGCTACTCCTCCCCCCTGGTTCACTGGTGGTGGGCCAGGTGGAAGCCTTTTGACCCTGCGGCAATTGTTCAGATGTTCACCTTCTGGGGTTAAACGAACCATAGGTTCGACTAAGGCTAGAAGGGAAACTGTAGGCAACCAGCCACCATGCGGTGGCTGCCTTGGACACCAATAAAGTCTCTGCTGGCCCTATATTCCTTCCCCTGACTTGGCTCCCCAGTTTGAGCTTGGTAAAACAAACTGTTTGGAAAAGGTACTTCTAGGCTCTGCCTTGTCCAACCACACCAGAACCTGATCTCCAGCCCAGCCTTGATCACACTGTACACCTCTCCTGCCATTTGGGTCTCTGTTTGCCTGTGCTGGATCTGACCTCCAGCTCATCTTGACCATGCCAGCTCCTCTGACCCTTCCGATCATTATGTTCCTGCTCTGGAACCTGACTAGTCTGTTTTCCTATATCAGTTGTTTCAGACTCCGCTGGGCCCTGACACATCCCCTGCAACACTGTTGCCCTCAAAATTTTTTCCTGACATTGCTCCCTCATTACCCATGCATAGAAAGCACCATTCAACATGGGCAATGGCAAAAATACTAAGGCAACATCACAAAACTCACTCAATTCCCCCTGTCTCATACAATGTACAAACACACACTACCTCTTCCAGCACAGCTAATGCCATAATCCAGAGACCAGGAGGGCAATGACCCATGCATATATCCACAGTGCCACAGTTCCCTCAGACAATGTTTCAAATTCCCTGGGAGCACAAACACAGACTGTCTAGTAGCTCAGTGAGAGAGCAAAGCAATAGGGCACAGGGGTTGTGGTTCCAGGTCACACTCTGCCAGAAGGCAAATCCTATCTTTTAGGATTCCTGCTTTGATATAGAAAAGGATGACACAGTAGGATTGGAAGCCTGACCTGTCGCTCCACCAAACAAGCCCCTAACCACACAGACAAAGGAGAACTACAGGATGGGAGCTGTTTCCAAGGGCCCAGTCCATAAAACACTATCTTCCCTCCATTCCTAGCATCACTCACTGACCCAGGCAACAGAGCCCTGTCAGGGCCCCCCCGATGTGCAGCTACAGTCTAGTAAAGACTGTACAGTCTAGCAAAGGCCTCACATGGAAGAAGAACCATATATAATTCCTGGTATGGACCCCCAGTGGAAAAGGCTAGGAAGAGTCAAGCATACATCCACACTCCTAAGACAAAGCTACAGGATAGCCAATCACAGTGATTCGTGCATTGGTGGTTTCTCTCCGGAAACTGCCTAGCATATTCATCAGAATGTCATGTATAAGGACTTGTCCTGTAAAAGCCAACCAGCCACACCACCTCCCTCTTCACAACTTGTTAGTAGTCTCTCTCTTCCCTCCACTTCATAGCAGCTACACTACCAGCAAGAATCAGGGAAGAGTCAGAAGAACATGGAGTAATAAAGACTCCCTTACAGATACACCCCTTGGTGGTGCTATAATGGCAATGCTGTGGGAAAGATGCTGGCTCTTAGCCACTTTTGTGTGGGTGATAGAGAACCTATTGCCTCTTTCTTATTGTGAGGATTTTCTCCCTGTTGTGGAGACAGCTAGGGCAAGTAACAAGGGGAGAAGGCTTCTAACCACTATGAGAATGACACAGAGGAAACTATGGGGCTATTGTAAAATACAGGATATAAATGGAAACGATAAATAAAATAAAACTGCCAAAAGATTTAATTCAACATTATCAGTTTTGCAGTGAGTTTTGACATAATCACAGAGGAATGGCATATATAGCCTTTATGTTCTTGTAGGGTCCCATGCTTGCGAAAGCTGCATGCCAGATCCAGGAGCAGGAGATGCAGCTTTCCCCACCACTCAGTCTTCATGCTTGGAATTGTCACATCCAGCATGTTTGCCACGTAGCATGGAAAGTAAAGGAACCCTGCTAGAATGACAAGGTGGCAACCCCACCAATGAACACCTGGCATTCCACTGGCCACTGCTGCTGCTGCTGCGGCCTTGCCTGTGGCCTTCATAAGCCTGAAGGTGCTGTACATCTTCAGTCTGTGCATGTTGAAGGGCAGCCTGTTGGTCTGTGGGGAGATGAGAGACATGGGGTGGTAATGAGTAAGGAGTGGCAGCTACAACAACAGATAGTTCCTGTGACTAGGGTTGGTGAATGAATACTTGAGAAATGATGCCCTCACCTAGGTGCTCTTCCATGCTATTTGTCCCTCTCTCCACCTTCCTGTTGGAAGTCTCCTGAGATGGATGTTTGAAATCAATCTTCAAACATCTGTCTCAGTAGTCATTATGACCAAACCCACCACAATGGAACTGTTCTATGTGCCCCCAGATTCATATCATACAAGGAAAACTGATTCATGAGTATTTGGCCAGCAGTTTTACAATGGGTAGCGGAGTATAGATGCTTATCAGCAACGGTGGCTCTGCTCCCCATTGCCTTCACCAGTGCATGGTGTGGACCTACTTTCTAGTACTGTGGAAATAAGAAATATATTTCCTGCATAGTTTATGTGCAGGAGTGAGATATACTGCTAAAACCTGTTGAGTAATAGAGAGCTGTTAAGTCAGTATAGTTTCCCCTAACCGCAGTGGGGAGATATTTGTGGCCATGGATGTTTGTGTCTTTGTTTTTGAGGGGGAGGTCCATGAGGGGATGGATGGAGGAGGAAATGCAGAAGTCCTGCTTTGACACATGGGCTTCCCTTTCCTGGTGAGTTCCCTCCCCTGCTTACCTGTGTGAGATGCCTTCTTGTAGTCCCATCTGAATTAATGGTGTTGGGATTCTTAGTGGATGTTTGAATCTGGAGTCCTGAGACAGAACACCTGTAAACATTCTGAGATGACAACTGTTATCCATATGTCCTCTATTTTTTGTTTGTACTGTATTGTGAATCCTAGTTGTTGATTGTTTGAACAAAGTATTCCCTTTGTGCAAAGTTCCCCATCACCAAAGTAATCACTTGTGTGATCTTAGTTCTCTAAACCCGGGGGCAGTGATGCAATACAACTCAAAATATGTGAGCTCTGTTCTCTTGCTGGGGCTTGTATACTGGTGCTGTGCAGTGATTGGCATCAGTGATTGCAGTGACGAAAGCAACCAAGTAGTGGAGGTGGGTACAATTGTTTTAGGATCTCCATGGATTCTGATGGGTGTGCATTTACTTGTGACACCTGTTTTCTAATGTTAACTTTACACTGGCAGAAGACATGTAAAGAAGCCCCGGGGGACAGTAGGGACATAACTAAATTGTCTACTCATGTTTAGTGGGACTTAACGTAAGTGTGTTTTAAGTGAAATGGAAAAGATCTGTATGTTCCACTGTGGCAACTTTGAAAAGGCTGGACTTCCCCCAGTCAGCCACAAAGCTCATGGATTGACTTTGGGCCAGCTACTCTTCCTTAGCCTAACCTACCTCACAGGGTTGCTGTGAGGCATATATGCTTCCCTGAACTCTTTGGAGGAAAGGCATGGTGGCCAGCATCTTAATATTAAACACAGTTATAATTCAGCCTCATAAGTTGCTGTCACGCATGTGTATTACAGTCATTTCTGGATCCAGTCAATCCAGTTTAAAGCCTTATATAATGTAATAAAATAAATAATATCTAAAAATAAAATGTAATACTTATCCCTTCACCTCACAATCAACTAAGACCACAATCCTATGCATACTTACCTGGGAATAAATTCCACTGAACAAAATAGGACTTACTTTTGAATAAACATGCATAAAACAACTACTAATGTAGGCCTCAGTCCATCTCATGACACATGTAACAGCACAACAGTACTTCTAGAACTCTGGTTAATATTTAAACCCAGGTCTTTGCTGGTGACAGGAAAAAAAATATTTTCCATCTCAAAACTATCCAGTGTAGTAGACATGACATCCATTCAGGTTTATTATTGGCTTGTATTGGAAGAAAGTACATTGGAACTTAAGGACCATGCTTTAACTCTGTATATGCATTGGCCAAGTAATACAAAAGCCTTATCTAATTTACTAGACATTAAACCAGAATAAGTGGATTCTCACCCATAAAACAACAAATTTTTGACTCAGAGAGGCTGCCCTCAAGGTATTTTAGTATAGTTTTCACTTTCACTGTACTGATGAAATCAGGGAGACTAAACATGGTGCAGATTTAGTAATATATAAGGTGTAATGCCACATTAGACTGTCACTGGCAAAGTTCTGAAGCTAAATATTAAACACAGTTCTACTTCAGCCTTAGAAGTTGCTGTCATGCATTTTTACTACAGTCATTTCTGGATCAAGTCTATCCAGTTTAAAAGGGCAGGTTCCAGTTTTGACCCATGACATTTTCCTTCCTGGAGCAGAGCATCCAGGGACCTCCTCCCTCCCCTCCCCTTTCCCTTTTTCTGTTCCTTAACATCACACCTCCAATTCCTTCCTTCCTTCAGCTCTTAACAGAAAAGGAAGGGCAAAGATGAGGAAAAACAGTGTGGTGCCATTGTGCCTCCCTCCCTCTGCAGGCTATCCATGAGGCAGGTGTTGGGTGGGCTGCTGTACTGCCTGTGAGATCTGGCCCACAATCTGGCACTTGAAGTGGGCTGCTTCGCCTTGCTTAAATGGTACGATAGCCCTGGTAGTTTTTTGCTTCTTCTTTAACAAAGGTGAGTTCTTTGCCAAATGAGTTCTCCTACCACCACTCTAAGGTCTTTCAGATGATCATCTACAGGTGGTTAAGGGGAGGGAAGAGCCCCAACTCTGATACCCACAGACAAACAAAGCCTCCATTTGGCTCTGCTAACTCACTACACACACAAACACAGCCGCAGCAGGCTTCATAATGAGGAAATGGAACTGGATTCTCCAAGAGTCTCCATGATGCATTGTATTCCCAGTAGATAGGCAGCCCTCAGGGCAACAGCAGCTCTACTCTGACTGGCCCCTCTAGCTGCAGAACTCTCTGACACAGATGGCCACCGGTGACTGCTTAAAACAGAGAGGACACATGAGCAATTTGCTTCCAGCAAGTTCGCTCAATCAGCAACAGCTGGCTTTACTGCCTCCTACTCTCTGTTTTCTGGTAGTGAGAACGGGATCACTTTTCCCAGCAGCATTATATCAGAGGAATCCAACACATTTGTTTAAAAGAGGTATCTGTTTAGGATGTTTTCACATGTGTGTACAATAGTGGTGAGAATAGTCACCAAGATTCTCAGTGAGGGTATGCATGTGTTATGCATAGAAAGCACCAAGAAAGGATCTAAGCCAGGGTAGTAAAAGGTGGACCGAAGCATTTCCCTTATCCCATGCAACAGAGAACAGTTTTGGACTTTCTAGGAAGTGATGAAACAGTATGAGTTGTGCTGCTTTTGCCATCCTGAAAAAAGGGGCCTTGCCCATAGGGAGTATGTATGCGTGCAGGGCCTACAGCTGGGGTGCACCTGCAGATGCACCTGTCCTGGTTGAGGATTATGGGTAAGTATAAATTTCAAATAGTATAGTAGAATTGCACTTCTTGTTTCAATGCTGCTGAAGATGTTCAGAGTTTGGTTCAGTTCAAACCCTGACATAAAACCCACATATAATTCTGTTGAGAACGTATGGCACTACTGGGCTCCCAGCTAGGCAAGTCATAAGGAATGACTATCCACCCGCAGCACAGCACCTCCAGTGACTGTTGCTGTTGTCTATCTTATGTTTCTTTTTAGATTGTGAGCCCTCTGGGGACAGGGATCCATCTTATTTATGTATTATTTCTCTGTCTAAACCACCCTGAGCCATTTTTGGAAGGGCGGTATAGAAATTGAATGAATAAAATAAATAATTGAAATAATAATAATAATAATAAGAAGAAGAAGAAGAAGAAGTGCATGAGCATCCACAGGATTTTTTTTCCAGGCGGTGGAACATATATACATACAGATATAGATATAAAATATGTAAATAGAAATCTAATTTGGCCATGAGTCTGGAAGGCAGAGGAGGAATGCTCTCCCTGCCCCCTATTGACAGAGGTCCATGGGGAGTGTGCATATCCCTTAATTACCATGATGATATTCACAAACATGCTACTACCATAACTGTAATCACTGTGGCCCTCCATACACTGCCCATATGAAGGCACACGTTTTGCAGACATGCATCCATGAAAGCTTGGCCCTTGATCCTAAGGTACACAATAACAGAATATCAGTGCTGAAGGAACCTTGGAGGTTTCCGAGCTGAACTCCTGATCACTGCAGGAAACTGCTATAGCATCCCTGACAGCCGACCATTCAGCCTCTGCTTGAAACGTCTAAAAAAAGGAGAGCCATCACTGTACAAGGCAGAAATCTTTTACAGTTAGGAAATGCTTCCTAAGGTCTAGCCTAAAACTACTTCTTTGTGAGTTGTTATTGTTACTATTTATCACATTTCAGCAAAAGCATTCTCAAAATTTTTTACATGGAATAATAATGATAGTAATAATAATGATAGTAATAATAGTAATATAAAGTTCCCTGTTCTTAAAGGGCTTGCAATCTTTTAAAAAAAAAAAGTCAAGGTAGACACCAGGACCAGTTCAATCCATTGGTTCTAGTTCTGCCCTCAGGAGCAACAGAGGACTGCAACAGACATTCAGATATTTGAAAATGTCTATTGTGTTTCCCCTCAGCCTTCTCTTCTCTAGGCTAAACATACCTAGCTCCTTCAAAAGTTCCTCTTAGCACTTGGTTTGCAGACCCCTCACCATCTTTGTTACCCTCTTCTCAACCCATTCTAGTTTATCAATAGCCTTCTTAAAATGTGTTGTCCAGAACTGGGTGCAGTATTCCATGTGAGGTCACTCCAGTGCAAAACAGAGTGAAACTGTATAAATATATATAGAACCATATGGAATACACCATCATGTCTGTACCTAGAGACTAGCTGAGGTCGCCACAATTCCTATGTTTCAGAGTGAGAAGCAAGTTGTGTGTTTATGTGGGTAGAGGAGGGAGACCTAAATTCACAAAATGCACCCAATGGACTGTGGATTGCCAATCCCTGATTTAAGAACTCCAAGTGACTGAATATACAATTATTTGTTGAGACTAAGGCCTAGTTCTCACAGACAGCAGATGAGGCTGTAAACCTATTTATGGATTGTTCTACTTCAGATGGCATGTGGGGATTAATATCAATAAATGCAAGGTGTCAGAAAGAAGACTATGCTAAACACTTTCCCTGGCACCTGGTTTTTTATGTGTAGGGAATTTTTTTCATAGAGGATAATTCAATTTGTGAGCCCCACTGCTGTTTGTCCTGTGAGAACTAGGCCTAAGGCATGTCTTTTTAAAAAGTACTTCAGATATCAAATGTTAACACTAGAATGGTAGAAAATATGATTTTATGATAGTGTTACAGAAGAAACACATGTATATGATTAGCAGCTTGTCTGCATTTGCGCCACTTAAAACATGCCAAGTTCTTTTCCATGTCCCCATTCAGCCATGATACTTGCTGGGTGACTCTGGGCCAGTCATTTCTCTCTCAGCCTAACCTACTTCACAGGGTTGTTGTGAGGAGAAACTTAAGTATGTAGTACGCCGCTCTGGGCTCCCTGGAGGAAGAGCGGGATATAAAATGTAAAATAAATATTGAGAGAGAGAGAGAGAGAGAGAGAGAGAGGTGCCACTAGTTGTGGTATCTGACTTTTGAGCTATCTTTCAACTACCATAGTTCATAGATGCCACACTTGCTTTAATACACAGATTTGGAAACTACACTTTGTAAAATATATTCCTTACAGACAGGCACTGGCAGTGTAGAACTGAAATTGCATGAGCTGCAATGGGATAGCAAATGCTGTTTTATATGCTGAATTTTTTATGCCTTTAAGGAATAAATGCATTCAGAAACAGCAGTAGGGACCTCCTTTCTCTAAAAGCAAGCAAGTAAAGTAGCATTTACTATTCTCAATTAATGACATCTTGATGGAAATTTTTCAAAGTTATTTCTGAATAGCAGATTTAGATGGATATGAAATGGGTAAAGAACCCTCTTTCATTGACTACAAAAAGTTCATACAATGATCCTAAGAGTAAATTTGATTCTGTGGTTCAGAATGGACTAATTTTATTTCAGACACATTCTTAAAATGAGCAGTCTTCAAAAGACGACACTTCGCTTTCTTTATTATTTTTAAATGATGTATCAAAATGCAGATTAAAGTATCTCAACCACTGCAGAACTTTCATAAAATGTAGTGATGATCACAGTCTACCATATCAGGAGGCAGCACAGTAATACATCTTGATCATATCCTCCTATGGATTATTAGGAAAACCTAATGTGGTAGAACACAGTGCAATAGCTACTTAAAAAAGAAGCCTCAACATACTCTTCTTCAATATACACAAGCAAACATAATGAGACTGGATTTTCAGAGAGCTTTCAAATTGCACTGATACCATTTTCTCTCTCTGCATTTACCAAACAAACGGCTCCAGTGTGATGGAGGTATTGGTCTATTTTTCTGGGAAAGTCCATCAGCAGTTGCCACCAACTCGTCTGGTGGCCACTCAGGGACGGACCTTCTCCATTGGTGCACCAAGCCTTTGGAATGCACTCCCTGCAGAAATAAGAGCCTCCCCATCTCTGACAGCTTTTAAAAAGGTTGTTCAGACACATTTATTCATCCAGGTTTTTAATTAGATTTGTAAAACTGTCATTGTTTTAAATTGTTTTAATGTTTAATGTTTTAATTTCTTTAAAAACATGTTTTAATTTGTTACTTCATTGTAAACGAACCAGAGACATGCATCTGGGGCAGTATATGCATATACTACCTACCTACCTCTTCAAATTGAAGGAGAAAGATGACAAATGCATTACAGGGTAACAAGTAGATTGCCTAAAATGACCTGGAAACTATGAGGCCTTCAGGGCTTTGTTTTGTTTGCCGAAGATGAATAACAAACAGAGGGCAGGATGCCTCCTTGTTTAAAGGAGGCAATTATTAGACCTATTCTTAAGAAGCCTGCCTTGGACCCCTTGGAGTTTAGTAGCTACAGGCCTGTCTCCAACCTCCCATGGTTGGGCAAGGTGACTGAGAGGGTGGTGGCTTCCCAGCTCCAGGTGGTCTTGGAGAAAACTGATTATCTAGACCCATTTCAAACTGGTTTTTGGACGGAGACTGCTTTGGTCGGCCTGATGGATGATCTCCAATTGGGACTTGACAGAGGAAGTGTGACTCTGTTGGTCCTTTTGGATCTCTTGGAGGCTTTTGATACTATCGACCATAGTATCCTTCTGGAACATCTGAGGGAGTTGGGGGTGGGAGGCACTGCTTTGCAGTGGTTCCGCTCCTACCTTTCTGGCAGATCCCCGATGGTGTTGGTTGGAGACTGTTGCTCTTCAAAATCTGAGCTTTTATATGGGGTCCCTCAGGGCTCCATACTGTCTCCAATGCTTTTTAATATCTACATGAAACCATTGGGAGAGATCATCTGGAGATTTGGTGCTGGGTGTTATCAGTATGCTGATAACACCCAAATCTATTTCTCCATGTCAGCATCATCAGGAAAGGGTATATCCTCCCTGAATGCTTGCTTGGAAACAGTAATGGGCTGGATGAGGGACAACAAACTGAGACTGAATCCAGACAAGACGGAGGTACTTATTGTGCGAGATCGTCACTCGGGAAGCGATATTGATCTACCTGTTCTAGATGGGGTCACGCTTCCTCAGAAGGAACAGGCACGCAGTTTGGGAGTACTTCTGGATCCACACCTTTCCCTGGTTCCACAGGTTGTGGCAGTGGCCAGAAGCGCTTTCTATCAGCTTCGGTTGATACGCCAGCTGCGTCAGTTTCTTGAGGTTCATGATCTCAAAACAGTAGTACACTTGTTGGTAACCTCCAGACTTGATTACTGCAATGCACTCTATGTGGGGCTGCCTTTGTACGTAGTCGGGAAACTGCAATTAGTACAAAATGCGGCAGCCAGGTTGGTCTCCGGGTCATCTTGAAGAGACCATATTACTCCTATATTACAGGAGTTGCACTGGCTGCCAATAGGTTTCCAGGCAAAATACAAAGTGCTGGTTATAACCTATAAAGCCCTAAACAGCTTAAGCCAATGGTACTTAAGAGAGTGTCTTCTTCTGCATGATCCCCATCGTCCACTGCGTACATCAGGGGAGGCTCGTCTGTGGCTACCTTCATGTCGTCTGGTGGCCACCCAGGGACGGGCCTTCTCTGTTGTCGCCCTGAGACTTTGGAATGCGCTTCCCGTGGGAAAAAGAGTCTCCCCATCTCTAGCAGCTTTTTAAAAGTGTCTAAAGACTTATCTTTTTACCCAGGCCTTTTAGCTTTTTAACTTTGTAACTTTTTAAATTTTGGATTATTTATTGATTTGTTTTAAGCTGTTTTTAATATTTAATTGATTTTAATGTTTTGTGTTTATTTGCTGTGAACCGCCCTTAGACCTTGGGTTAGGGCGGTATAAAAATGCACTAAATAAATAAATAAATAAATAAATAAATAGAATCTAGAGAGAGTGACTTTCCGACTCAAGGACCTATCATAGCAATGATTCATTAGTCCATCAATGAGAGCTACCATTTAGACAACAGCCAAGTCCAAAGATGGTGGTGGGGGGGGCATTCTAATTGGGCATGGCCAAAAGTATTAAGTACATGACCAACAGGTTGTTGTTTTTCTAAAAAAATCATACACCATGAATAAAATGGTGAGATACTCAAGGAGAAGACATAGGTAACAAAAAATGGGGACTCAGAACGCATTCTTCAGCCATGCTGCGGACTTGTCTTCACTGTTGCAATGACAGATTAATATATTGTACCAGCAAACTGAATATTGGTCTATCTTGCCCTGCTTTGCCACTCCTTCCCTCACTGCCTCCTCTGCCTCCCCTTGGCTCAGGACACAACTGGAGGATGCTTTATCTGTTTTTCCCACCCAGTGCAGGAGGAGGTGGAAGAGGCAGCAACAAGGGAGGCTAGAAGGAAGTGCACGGGGAGGGACAAGACGGGCAGCTGGGTATAGTCTGTCGCTGCAGTTGTGAAGGTAGACTTGAGGTGCAGTGAACACACTGTGAGCTTCTCTTCATAGGATTTGTGTATAAGAATCATTAGTCCATCTGGGTGAGATTCCACACTCTTTTTGAAAAATTAATCACCAGGGGCTTTTACGCATAGCAGGTTTTACCGTGAGTTTACGGGGAGGCTTTGCTGCGAACTAAAAGTTGTCCCCCCAAACCCGACAGAAATAGTGGATTTTTTTTACCCTGGCTATAAATCGGGTTACACTCTAACTCACAGTGAAAAACCCAAATTGTGTGTGAACTGCTCTCCGATAACTCACAGGGACTTCAGGGTAAATCTAGCCGATATGTGAATGCACCCCCTCCATTCCAGAGGAGCGGTGAGTTAAAGGACTTCAAAGGCCCCGTGTGAAAAGCTTCCAGGGCATGGACAATTTTAGGTAAGAATTCAGATTATTAATATTAAAAGAACAAGTCTGGAAATGTTTGGCCAACTTAAATTAATTCAGTGCTAAAGATACTGATGAATCGTGCTTCAGAATGTTGATGAACTAGCTTAGATAGTTTACAGGCCATTGCCAATTACTCCAATGAGGTTTCTGATGATTTTTAATACAAATGTGGTATTCGTTTTAGCTAGATTTCAATACTGAGGTTAGAGAAGCAAGGGAATTGTAATACCAGTTTGAGAAAGCAACCAGACTGCAAGAACTTAAGCGAAAAGGGAGTGCTTGCTAGTAGTCACTACACTACTAAGCAGGAGACATGTTAACAACTATAACATATGTAACATGTTAACAACTATAACAAATACAACCTTCTTTAAAACTGGCTCAGAGGATAAGGTAAGATGCAATAAATATTCTAGTACACTTTCATACTGGCAAGGCTTTCATACTGGCAAATCCTTAATGGCAAAATTAAGGATTTGAGAATAAAGGGCTTAATAATATTGAAACATATATTAAGAAAATTAAGACTTGCCTATGGATCACATCAGGAGCCATCACTGTGGGTCCTGCAGAAGCTCAGAACTTACTAGTATGGCCTTCCTTCTTTCCAATCATTCTCTACAAGGAGGGGATAAGTAATCCTCCCACATCTCTGCTTTAGTTGAGAACAACAATTGAGTTGCGACTGCAACATAATTCCTCACTCTTAGAGGAGGCACATTCATAACAAAGATCTGTGCAGAGACATGGACTTCTCCAAGGGCATTTGGTTCTTGCACACTCAAAAAGTAATATTTCGGGCGGGGGTGTAACTATAATTGAATGGATGGGTTCAAAGAACCCGGGGCCCCCAGCTCCTGAGGGCCCCTCAGCGTCACCCCTCTCTTTTTTTTCCCATTATCTCCCTCACTCCGAGGGGCTGCCAGAGAGAGGGGCAAACATGAGCCCCCTCTCCCCTAGCTATGCCTCTGCTTTTGGGGATATAAGAATGACGTGTGCCTCCAATTTTAACTTTGGAATCAAAGCAATCCAAAACCTGGGGAAGGCTGTATTACAGTGTAAAAGGGAATTCAAGCAAACTAACTCATTTTGAAACTAACAATGGCTGAAGGATATAACTGATCTCAACTTTGAGGCAAAAAGAGACCAGTTTAACTAAAACAGCAGAACTCCCCTCCCCCCGCATTTTTCCCTTTTAAGGCCAATGAGAAGAGTCGATTAGTGAAATTTCAATTTGCTTCTGCAAAAAGTTAGACTTGTTTTTTTCCTGATACCAGAAAGACAAATATTAGCAACCCCAAAAGACAGCTACCTCAATTTTAAGTGATAGAGAGTCAATTTGCATCATAATTACAACCAAGACCGTCTAGCATTACGTTTAGTTAAAGCAGTAAACTACTATAATAAAAACGCACCTGGGGAATATTTAGAGAAAGCACTAATGATTTCTTCCCTAGTGGTTAATAAATTCACTTCCAGATCAATTTGTTCATGATAGAAACTTGAGAACATAAACAGTTACCCAGGCACATTAGAGTGTGTCTTTTTCAGTATAAATGATTTATTACAATGATTAGCAGCACATAAACAATTTAAAATACAACTCTAATTAGTTTTTTGGAAGAAAAGGAGAAAAACCTTCCTAACTCTCTCCTCACATTATGTTTTACTTTTCTAAGTGTGTACTTTTTAATTAAATCCAAATGTCACAATAAATTTAAAGTGTTTTATTACCACTCCGGCTAACTAAGCCATTCATGCAAACACCCATTATATTAAACCAGATGCAGGACTGAAAGTGGCTGGGGAAAGAGGCAATCATTTCTGTATTTGACAAGAGACTTACAAAAGGTTTAAATACCACAAGATTTTTGGCACACATTTTCAATTTTACCTGGGGAAGCTGGTCAGCTAATTGATGTTTAATACCATTTCCAAGTTTGAAAGCCTCAGACTCCATTAAACTATCCCTTCTGGGGCTGGAGCTGCAGAGGAGGGAATGCAAAGAACCTAAAAGAGTGACACTTCCATCTAGCCTGTGAGGTTTGTCTTAAATGTTTTAGAACTCTAATTGTTGAAGGCTGGCTTGTAGTCCAAGTTAAATTTGAACTTGGGGATAAAGGCACTGGTGTTCTAACAGTGGGTAGATTTAGGTATTGCAGGAAGCACTTAAAGTAGTAACCGGGCGCATCCTGCTTCTTCATGCTTTCTGGAGTGATATTTAAACATTCAGTTCATATGTCTCCCTGCGGAGAGACGCATGCGCTACATCTGTGCAGCTGTTCACAGGGGAAGTGTGTGAATCACTGCTTCAGATGTGGCATGGGAGGCACAAAGAAGGATATGCCAGTGGCCCAGCATAGATGCAATGATGCTGATCTGTTAACAGTGGCTAAGAGACTGGCTCCAGGCTGCTGACTTGCCCTAACACTATTAGCCTTGGTTAGCATGGTGGCAGATGCAATGCTAAACTATGGTTAACACTGACAAGGAAAGAGAAGGGGGAATTACCACGGGAGAGAGGAAGGAAGGAGGGAGGGAGAATGTACAAACTCACAGACTACTCCTGATTTCTTAGTCACAGTTAAGAGCTCAGCAGCATTGCATCAGCATAAGGCCAGTCATTTATGCAACTCCTCCTAGAACTTCTTATAATGTTTGAAGCTGCTCAAATTTCCAGGTGAAAGAGCAATGCATTTTTTTTTTAGCAATAAGTAGCTTTCTGGTTATATATTATAAAGGCTATTACATTACATGTCTTCCCTTATATTCCTCATGTTACTCACTTCTTACTTACACACCTTGAATCTAGATCCATCTTCTCATGACACTATTACGAGAACAGTGCCTTCTTCACTACTTCCCAAAGTGCTTTGCTTACCAAAGTGATAAAGCATTCCTCCTCACAACTGTGTGGGTAGTCAGAGCTTTCAAGAAATTACGGAGAAACAAATAGCAAACATCTGTGGAATATCCCCTCTGAACTTTATCCTCCTCTGTGAGGAATATCAAAACAAGCACTCCTGTATGTAAGGTGTCAAGTGTACAGATATAGGGCATGTACTGTAAAATAATTCCCACATAATTTGTGATTATAGCCTTTGAGGTGCTAGTGCAGTCCCTATGTATTTGAAATATGACCAAATGAAGTGGATATACTGTAGGTTCTGGACTGCTTTTGGAGACCAAAATAACAAGGGCATGGAGAAACATATTCAATAACAAAATTTTCAGAAGAGTTAAACCAGTATATCTTTCAGTATTGCCTTATTAGAAGAAGCCAGCTTCAGATTCTGGTTTATTTTGAAACTCTGGCTAGAATAAGCCAAGATCACCTGGTCTGGACAGAAAAAGACATCCTGGCTTCTTGTAAACCAAAACCAGAAGTATAATCCTTCATTCCCAAATATGTGAGGTGGACGGGAAGCAATCGTGCTTGAGGCTATGAGCAGCTAAGATTCCTGGTCCCACATTCCATCTGAACCAAGTCAAGATATCCTTCAGTATCACCTAGCATTATAACACACCTAATGTTAAATTTCAAACTGGCTTTAGGACAGGCTATGGGGTTGAGGTGGCTCTGGTCAGCCTGATAGATGATCTTTGCCAGGGAATTGACTGAGGGAATGTGACTCTGCAGGTTCTTTTGGATCTCTCAATGGCTTTCACAATTCCATTGACCATGGTATCCTTCTGGATCACCTGAGGGATTTGGGGATAGGAGGTACTGTTTTACCGTCGTTCTGCTCCTATGTCTCAGGTAGATTTCAGATGGTGGCACCTGGTGACAGTGCAGGATCTGCCCTGGTTTGCATTTGAATTTGAGACTGTAAGATATTCTCTTTAGGGGATGTGGCCGCTCTGTGAAGAGCATCTGCATGCTTGCATGCAGAAGTTTCCAAGTTCCCTCCCTAGCAACCCAAAGATAGAGATAAGAGAGACTCCCACCTGCCACCTTGGAGAAGCCGCTGCCAGTCTGGGTAGACAAAACTGAGCTAGATGGACCAAGGGTCTGACTCGGTATAAGGCTGCTTCCTATGTTCCTATAGGTTTCTCAGGGCTCCATTCTGTCACCAATGCTTTTAACATCTACATGAAACTGCTGGATGATGTCATCAGGGGATTTGGTGCCAGATGTTATCAATATGCTGATCTATTTCTATTTCACATCTATTTCTCCTTGTCATCAATATCAGGAAATGGCATTAGCCCCTTAAATGCCTGCCAACTGGCAGTAATGGGCTGGATAAGGAATAATAAATTAAAGTTGAATCCAAACAAGTTGGAGCTGCTCATTGTTGGGGGTCATAATCTGCAAGACGGGATAGAACCACCTGTTCTGGATGAGGTTACACCCCCCAAAAAGAACAGGTTCATAGTCTTTTGGTGCTCTTGGACCCGGGTTTCACCCTGGTGCCTCAGGTTGAGGCTGTGGCCAGGAGCACTTTTTACCAGCTGCGACTGATTCGACAACTCCACCTATTCCTTGAGAAGAATGGCCTGAAAACAGTTGGTAACCTCCAGGTAGGGATGTACATGAATGTTTCGGCCGGGCAAGAGTGGTACCATTAAGCATGAGTAAAGCAGGTCTTTACCTGTCCTCCACCGCCCTGCTGCTTTTCCAGGTGTGGTGCTGCACCACGCAGAAATCTGTACATGGCTGCGGGATGCACATGGCTGCCATAAAGGCATAGTGGTTATGTGTGTTCCGCCGCTGCGCGCAGGCTACTGAGTGAAGCTCCTTGGCCACATGCAGACTTCTGAGTGGTGCAGCACTGTGCCCAGAAAAGTGGAAGGGCAGCAGGGAGCAGGTAAGGACCTGCTTTACTCATGCTTAAAGGTACCACTCCCTGTCCCAATGATTCGGAACAGCCTTACTGGATGCCAAATCCATTTGTACACATCCCTACCTCCAGGTTGGACTACTGCAATTTGGCTCTCTCTGTAGGGCTGCCTTTGTTCCTACACTCTGTGTAGGGCTGCAAATATGTTTCTGGGCAAAGTACAAAGTGCTGGTTATTACTTTTAAAGCCCTGAATGGCTTAAGTCTGGCTTACCTGAGAGAGCTCCTTTCTCTACAAGATCCCCAACACTCATTAAGATAATTAGGAGGGGTCCATCTTGAGGGGCCACCAGCTCATCTGGTGGCAATCTGGGATCGGGCCTTCTCAGCCATCACGAGGTTGTGGAACACGCTTCCTGTGGACATGAGAGGATGATCTTCCTCGGAAGCCTTAAAGAGAGCCTTAACCACCAATCTTTTTCGCCTGGCTTTTAATGTTGTCTAGTTTTAATTTTAATCTGGTTTAAATGTAATTTTTATTTTAATTGTTTTATGATGTGTTTTTTTATTTTTATGTAAATTGCCCTGAGTCATTTTAGGAAGGGTGTTCTACAAATCAAGTAAGTAAGTAAATATCTGATCACTTATTTGTATGCTCAAGTGACAGCTCCCTTAAATGGGGCCTTACATCAGCTGTGCAGTGCAGGAAAATATGGACTGATCCTTAGAAGCATAAAGGATGGTGTTATATATTAAGAAAGGTTGGTAGTGTAAGAAGAGTGAGCAGCCTAAGACTAGAAAGAAAAAATGAAATTAAAATTTATTTGAAATGGAACTTGATGAAGCTCCTGACATGATAGAAAAGTTCCCAAACACATCAACATAACTGAAAAGCAAAATGTACCAATTGTTAAATAGTACCCAAAAGCTATGATGTAGAAAACAGCTTGAAAGCAAGTTGCAGTCAAGGATTCAACTTTCGTAATAATGCCTATTAAAAGTTAGGCAAAATCACAGAGAGAGAGAGCTCAGGCCTGTCACTAACCTTCAGAAAGTCTAACTGGTACAAGTATAAGTAGAAAAAAGTTGCTTGGCCACTGGTACAATTAGCCTCTGCTGCAGAGTAATCTTGTGATGCAAATGGCAAATTTCCACTCACCGCTGGCCACTGCTGAGACGAATCTCATATGGCTGTCTGTGGAAACACTGGGCTGCTCAGGTAGGGTAGGCAGTACACCATCGTCGAATGAACTTCCATCTCCGATTCTTTGGTGATGGCCAGAGGAGGCATGGGGGAGCACTGAGCCTCTGCAAAGGCTGCAGTCAGTGAAAGTCTTATCTGTTCCACTGAAATTGTAGAGAATTTTTCTAATTCTACTCCCCCCACTTAGGATTATTTTTCTTCTCCATGTCTTTTCAACCTCCTTTTTCTTAAGGAAAGAAAAGTGTGTGTGTGTTTAAAGGACAGTATTAAAAGAAAAGAAAAAGGGCAACTTCTGAACATACATGTATTAAGAAGAGGTCATTTGCCAAAAAATACCACCTGCTAGCACTCATATTGTTTGATTGAAAAAGCCTATTGAGAACTGTAAAGGACACGACATAAAGGATTTCTAACACAGATTACTTAATGTTGGAGGGGGCAGAAATACTCCGTATGCAATCAGCTTCTTTCTCTTGAGTTTTTCTTTTGCTTCCTTCCCCACCCCCACCTCCCAAAATCCAACAATTAAAACTTTGTTCCTACTTCAATTTAAAAATGTCTTTATGGACTTTCATAGAGCAACTTTGATAAAGCACAGTGGAAAGAATAGACTACTGTTTTGAACTAGGACTAAAAGATGAACTATGCCTCAGGTTTCCCATTGAAGTTCTCACCTACTCCACCTACCGGTAGATATCTAGGTTGAAATACTGTGCGTGTCTCCAATTACATGCTTCAATTTCAGCCAAACTAGATGCAATGGCAGCAGTTCCATGTGTTTAAACACAGAATGGCCCCAATGTTATAGGAAGAGACAGATATGGTTCCAACTTCAATAGCAAAAGGTGTGTGTGTGTGTAACAAGTGTAAGTGTTAAAGTGAAATACACAGGGGCAACAAATCCCAACTTCACATATATACTGGTAGGGTCTGAGTTGCTGGTGACTAACTGGAAAAGGGATCTTGAGGTTGTGGTGAGCAGCTCAATGAAAGAGTCAGCTCAGTATGTGGCAGCTATTTTAAAAAGGCAAATTCCATGCTAAGGTTCATTAGGAAATGGACTGAAAATAAAACTGCTAATATTACAGTATAATGCCATTATACTCTATGAGGTACATTTAGAAATATGGGTACAGTTCTGGGTACATATATCAGAATGAATATTATAGAACTAGAAAAAGTACAGAAGAGGGCAACTAAAATAACCAGGGGGCTAGAGCACCTTCCTTGCAAGGCAAGACTACAACATTTGGTGGTTTTAAGGTTAGGAAAACTGTGTGTAAAGGGAGACATGCATCTTTATAACATTATGCATGGTATGAAGGAATGGATTGAAGTGAGTTTTTCTCTCTTTCTCATAATACTAGAACCAGGGATCTTTCAATGAGGTATTTAGGGCAGGCAAAGTATTTAGGGCAAAGGGTATTTAGGGCAGGCAAAACACAGTGCTATGGAATTTGTTGCCAAAGGATATGATGATGGCTAGCAGCTTGAATGGCTTTATAAGGGACTTAGACAAATGCATGGATGACAAGATCATCAATGGCTACTAGTCGTAATGACCAAGAGGCCCTATGCTTCTGAATATCAGTTGCGGGGGGGGGCAACACTGGGAAAGGGGGCATGCCTTCATCTCCCAAATGTGGGCTTCCCAGAGGAATCTGGGGGGGGGCACTGTGGGAAACAAGGTGTGGGACTAGATAGCTGCTAAAGAACTCAACAGATGTAGAAATAAAAAGATAACAAGAGAAGCACAACAGGCCTAGAACTACTATAGTATTTGGTTCTGCTAATTAATTATAGAATAGCAGGGCAGATTGAAGTCACCTAATGGTGCATCAGGGAAGTGACTTGACTAGCAAGCATGAGGTTGCCAGTTCGAATCCCTACTGGTATGTTTCCCAGACTAGAGGGAAACACCTACATCAGGCAGCAGAGATACAGGAAGTTGCTGAAAGGCATCATCTCATACTGCATGGAAGGAAGAGGTGGTAAACCCCTCCTGTATTCTACCAAAGACAACAACAGGGGTCTGTGGGCGCCAGGAGTAGACACCGACTCGACGGCACACTTTACCTTTAGGGCAGATTAGATATTTCAATAATATTATGAATGGGCCTAAACTGAAATCATCTTTTATTTATTGACAATAGCAACATTTTCTAACAGCTACGTTTGGTGTGGGTGGGAGGGGGCCATCAATCTAATTAGCTTATGGCTATACAGAATCTGGGAACTTCTAAAATGATTAAAGTTTACTTACCTTCTCAACTTTTCACGCACTCTTAAAAAACAAACAAATAAAAAACCAATCCAGCATCCTGAGCAGAAATCAGATACAAAGGACCAGTCGAGGAGTAGCTGCTCAACCATTTCCCTTTCCTGCTGTGCGTTTGCTCATAATTGTCCCTAAGCTACTTTCCCACCCATGATGGGGTGGGTGGGGGGAATACAGGAACCCAGAATCTTTTCTCCTACAGGGAGAAAAGACATCCGAGGCTTACAGTAACAACACTAATGACGTTCAGGTTGGCCCTTAGACCCTTCTTTTTAGTCTGGTCTTTAATTTTTTTTAAATTTAGTATTTTAACTCTTCTAATTTGTGTTTTGTTATTTTGACTGATTATAAATTTGTGTTTTATTACCTGTAAACCACCCAGGTCTAGTCATTTAGATTTATTACACTAAAATGTAATAAACAAGCAAACAATAAATGCAGGTGGAAGTAATTCTGAGCAAATAGCAAGAAGAGGAAGGGTTAAGCATGCAAAGCAGATTCTCTTCCCCCATCCCCTAAAGGGAATCTCTTACAGCAGACTGCACTCACATGTAGCCACCCATCCAAATGCCAACCAAGGTGAACTCTACATAACAAAGGTCAGTTCATGCTTGATACTGCAAAACTGGCTCTCCATCCCATATATGCTACTGTAAAGATGTGTGAAGGCCATACACTGTTAAGTACATTATGATTCTAAGTCCAGAAGCTTTTACTCAATCACTGGCAGCCTTTCCATAACATGCAAAGATGGAATAAAGGCATAAACAAAGTCTGTCGTAATGTAGACAGACAATAATGAAAGGATCCTTCTCCTGCTCCTTTTCCAGTTCTTTTAGACGTATGGAGACCAGAACTATAAACAGGAATCCAAATGTGGCCCATACCATAGATTTATTTAAGGCAGTGGTTCCCAAATGGGGAGACTCCAGATGTTGCTGAACTACAACTCCCATCAGCCCCAGCTACAATTTATTGTGGCTGTGGATGATGGGGGCTATAATTCAGCAACATCTGGAGGCTCCCAGGGCATTATAATATTTGCACCTTTATTTTCCATTACTTTTCTGATTCCGATCATGGAATTTGTCTTTTTTACAGCTAGGGTTCCCAGATGAGGACTTCTGCGCTGGATTTGCAACTATTTTAAACCCCCTCTATTTCTGAGTTGGAGGATGTGCGGAGTTCCAGCGTTCCTACTGCAAGTGCCTGGGGTTGCAGGGGCGTAGCTAGGGGAGAGGGGGCCTGTGTTCATCCCTCTCTCGGGCAGCCCCCCAGAGTGAGGGAGACAATGAAGAAAATAGGCAGGGATGGAGCTAAAGGGCCCTCAGGAGCTGGGGGCCCGTGTTCTTTGAACCCTTTCGCTCAATTATAGCTATGCCCCTGCTGGGGTGGCTCAAATGGCTGTTACCCATGGGTAGGCCCATTGGAAACACGTGCAATATTTTGACTCTTGTGGAATATTTGCTGTGTGGTGGCAGGAGGAGCTCCCTGGTATGCTGCTGCTGTGCTGGCAATTCCTATCCCATTCCCCCAGCCAAGTGTTTTTTGCAGCAGCCTGCCTCCTCATTTTCTCAGTGACTCACTGTGACTGGCCCAATGGCCCCAAGGAGGGACTTCTTCTTCTGACTGTGTTGTGTATGTATCTCCGCTACTCTAGAGCTGTGTGAACAGCCAGCAAGCTCTCTCCAAGTCAGGAAGCTTAGGCTTCCCCTTCCTCTGGAGGGGGGCTAGTGTTGAACTGTGGAGAAGGGGGGGGGTGTCCCCCCCTCACTTATGAAATTAAAACGCACCATCATTTGCATTGGATTCTGTGATCCAGAGGTAATTGGTGTTTGAACTGTGTGGAAAGAGTTCTGTGGTGGTTTCCTTCCCCCTTGCAAATGAGAAGGAAATGCACCATTTTCCCCATGGCATTCTGTGTTCCAATCAGAGGATGATCATTCAAGAAATTTTTCAGGTGTTCTTTAAAAAGAGGAAGAGAGCACATTCTAAGCAAGGGTATTCCACAAACAAGGGGCAGAAAAAGAAAAAGGACAACAGTACTTAAATTACTTTATCAAATGTTGCCTAAGTGCCCACACTGCTAAGCTGTAAATGTAAAACTAAATGGAAGGCTCACATGTATTAGGCTCTAAGTTCACAGTGTCTGCTTGAAAATAGCCCATTCAGCACTGCAAACAGAGTAGCATTTGAATCAAACCTAACTTAATCCACACTAGTGAACCAGTGTCAATCTATTGACCCTCTCAAGTCAGTTGGGAGCTTCCAGTCCTTGCAGAAGATCTTCATGCCCCTAATCAGATTCTTAGTGCGTTCTAAAGAGATACTACATACATCAGTTTGTAAACGTCTCTCTTGTGGAAACCAAGATTACTTCTGAGCTACCCAATTATACCATCCCAGAAGGTGTGTGTTATAGTCATAATGGAAAGAAGTGCAGAGGGAGAGACAAATTGAAATTACATTCTAAGGCAGATGGCAGGGGCCTCAAAAATCTCACCCAAGCAACACAATCTCACACAACACGTACTCACTGAGATATATTTTACATCATGCCTTGAGGTTGAGCTCCTGAAGATGCAAGTAGTAATGGGGGAAGTCAAGGTGTTATAAACTCTTCCCTGACCTCTCCCAGTTTATCTGTAACTTCGATTGAGCAAGCAGCGCTAATATCCACATCTGATGACTAACAGTGCTGGGGACTAATGAGACACTGACATATTTTTCTTATGTCTCTGCTACCCTCCTGTCTTTCTTGTAAGTTCTATAAAGCTATGCAGCCCAGATCTCTCCCATTTCTTTTGATCCACCTGCCCCCTAGGCTGAGCAGCTGAGCTATATTTGTTAACTTTCTCCTATCCCTGCCCAACAGGGTCATTGACAATATATATGTATTTCATTTCCTATTCACAGTTATTATCTTTTGATAGTTCACATTTGCCTGTGCTGAGGAATACTGTATCTGAGGCGATATACAATTATTTGTTTGATGTTTAAGCTCTGATTCAATTTTTTAAACAAAAGTGAACTTGAATGTGTGAACTCAAGCTTCAAAACAGTGATAACAAATATTGTGAAAATATTTACCATGCCAGAGTAAAGTAATGGAAAGTTAGAGTTTCTTCCAGTGTAGGATATACAGGCTCCCACTATGTGATGGTGTATTCAAATAATATCCCCTTACGAAAAGACATAGTAAAGCTATCTGTTGATGTTACAATATCAACATGTAATGTGAGAACTGAGCCTGTTATACTTGGGGATGACCAGTCAGGCCTTAATTTGGTTTATGGAAGTTCACAGTGATAAAAGTTGCCAGTCCCCCACTTAGCACTATCTCCTGCCAGGGACGAATTATTCCCTGCAGCCCAACACATCATACCAGACTGCCTAAGCATTAGAAATGACGCCAGCATTCAAGTTGAGAATGAGCAAGTGTGGATTCAAGGATTAGCAAAAATACACTACTACAGTAATCTGTAGCCACAATCAAAGAAAACAGAGAAAAATCCCTTCTTAAAATAAGGTAAGCTGTCAACTACCAATAGTGGGGATTTTTTTTTTTAAGATGTTGGGGAATGAGAAAAGCAGAAAACCCATTCCTGAGCTAATGTTTATCTGAAATAACACACACACAAATACTCATACAGAAACCAGTACTCTCCTGCCAGAAATTTATGCTTTGCTTTCAGATTATATTTTGTTCAGTTCCCAGGTTTGGCAACAATCTTGGGGGCCCAGCAGTGAAACAAATGAGCATTGCCCAAGTGTTGGTACAGCTCCAGTTTCAAGCATTGCTTTCTTTCTTCTTTTCCTGCTATGTATGCCTGTTTCCACATGCCTGGGAATGTAGACCAGACCATGGTATACCTCATCCAGCATATTTGTCTATGTTAATGGCCAGCCAGATGACTTGGGAAGTTCAGAAGTTGGGCACGATGTTGTTTGCCCCCAGCCTATGGTAATCTGAGTTATATTACTTCTAAACATGGATACTCCATAAAGTTATTATGACCAGCAGTTGTTGATAGACCTAATCTCTGTGAATCTCAAAGCCCCAAGATTATTTCTGGAGCTGGAGTCAAATAAATAGTAACACAAATGGACACTGAATGCTACCATGCAGGTACTATGCTTCATTTTTGTATTTTGAAACACATCAATCAACCCTGAAGTCATGCATGGACACAGCTTCATAAGCCAATACTCAATTTGAAAGTGTTAGACCCTAGATCACATTTGCTTTAGTTTAGCAAAATTGGTTGGGGGTTTTTCAATTTGGCATGCTAGGAATGAGACTGAATGAATACATGTAGTTCAGAACACAGTAAAGCAGTCTTGTGACTGCTTCATCATGTCCTCAACACACTCAACATTCACCATTCCATTAGCATGCCAACATTTGGTAGCTTTGCCATTTGATGGTGATTGTGATTTGGGTTTGGGTTAAAACCCAAACCCAAACCCAACTCACAATCACCATAGAACTGCAAAGTTACCAAATGTTGGCTTACTTGTAAGCTGCACACATGACAATGTGGCATATAGTGAAGATGACCGCTTCACTATGTGCTCAACATCCGCTTCTCACTCATATTTTTAGCAGTCCAACATGATTTTTTTAACAGGTCCTAAATCCCAGTGGTGTCTATGCAATTTATTTCCAAGAGATGATTCATGAATGAAGCCTTTGAAGAAGAGAAACTTTGGAAGTATAGTAATTTAGACCTCAAATTACCAACTACAGCATATATCACTTAAAACAAACAAAACTGGCCTTCAAACTTGTGATGGTGATGAACAAAGTCCTATAGGCCGTATTTAGTTTGCAGATGCTAAGCATACTACTAGGTAAAGGTAACGTGTGCTGTCAAGTCAATTTCAACTCCTGGTGCCCACAGAGACCTGTGGTTTTCTTTTGGTAGAATACAGGAGGGGTTTACCATTGCCTCCTTCCATGCAGTGTGATATGATGCCTTTCAGCATCTTTCTATATCGCTGCTGCCCGATATAGTACCAGCGGGGATTCGAACTGGCAACCTTCTGTTTGTTAGTCAAGCATTTCACCACTGCGCCATTAGGTGGCTATAAGCATACTACTACCTCATCTCCATTAACCAATAACTCTCTAAACCACTGTTAGCTGGGAACAGGAGCTGAGCTAGAACATAAGAATAGTCCTGCTAGATCAGGCCCAAGGCCTATCAGGTCCAGCATCCTGTTTCACACAGTGGCCCACAAGATTCCTCTGAAAAGCACACAAGCAAGAGGTGAGGGCATGCCCTCTCTCCTGCTGTTGCTCACCTGCAACTGGTATTTAGAGGCACTATGCCTCTGCGGCTGGAGGTGGCCTATACCCACCAGACTAGTAACCATTGACAGACCTGTCCTCCATTGATTTGTCTAAGCCCCTTTTAAAGCCATCTAAGCTAGTGGCCATTGCCACACCCCATGGCCAAGAATTCC
The DNA here is from genome assembly GCF_027244095.1 of Hemicordylus capensis. Lineage (NCBI taxonomy): Eukaryota > Metazoa > Chordata > Lepidosauria > Squamata > Cordylidae > Hemicordylus > Hemicordylus capensis. The sequence continues at coordinate 120,658,500 of NC_069657.1, read as the reverse complement.
ATAGATTAATTATACACTGTGTGAAAAAGTACTTCCTTTTGTCAGTCCTAAATTTCCTGGCCTTCAGTTTCATGGGATGGCCCCTGGTTCTAGTGTTGTGAGAGAGGGATAAAAAATTATCTCTGTCCACTCTCTCCACTCCATGCATATTTTTAAACACCTCGATCATGTATCCCCATAGTCACCTCTTTTCTAAACTAAATAGCTCCAGATACTGTAGTTTTGTCTCATAAAGAAGGTACGCATAAGGAAAGTGCTCCAGCTCCTCATAATCTGTTTTGGATTTCACTACCCTAAATAGCTTAGTGTCATCTGCAAATCTGGCCGCCTCGCTGTTTACCCCTATTTCTAGATCATTTATGAATAAATCAAAAAGCACCGGTCCCAGTATAGATCCCTGGGGGACACCACTTCTTACTCCCCTCCGTTGTAAAAACTGACCTTTTATTCCTACCCTCTTACCATTTATTCCTACCCTCTGCCCTTCAACCAGTTACCAATCCACACATGAACCTGTCCCCTTATCCCATAACTGCTAGGTGCAGATGGGAAAAACTGAAGAAGTCATGCAATGGCTGATTCTGACAAACAAGAGTCTGGGAATATTGTTGTTGGAGAAGTGTTAACCAAATGTAAAGGAGGGTGCCAACAGTGAAAACGAGTGAGAGGAATTCTGCCCTGAGCTGTATTGTAGATTCTGTATGTCAGCCCTTCAGAAATGCAGGGTTATGCAGTTAAGCAAAATGAAGATCTGAGGGAGTCAAGGTTGGTCTCATTCTCCATTTCATGTGCAATGGACTCCAAAAATCAAGCAAAAATGTAACAGAAAAATCAAAGAAAAACAACCTCAGGTTACAATAAAACATGTAGCATTTCTATATCACGTGCATTTTGATTCACACTCTGGGAGGAAGGGGTGAGAAGGAGGAGTGCACCTCCAGGACAGACTAGGTTAAGATTATTTATACTTATTTTGTCTTGTTTCCTTTGCAGGTATCAGTGATGAGCCAATGGCATTAACCACTCTACGATAAAGCTATCGGTAGATCATTATTTCTGCATACGAAAAACATATAGTATTTTAAATGTCCTTCTGATTTTTAAGAAGTATTTCCCCAGAACCCACTATTTCTACTGAACACTCAGACATGGAAGAATACTTTAAAAAGACGAAACATATGAAAACATTTGCCTCCCCACCATGCCAAACAACTCATACACTATAGTGGCTGTTTTCTTGCCTGCTTTGGAACTTACAAAGGCAGAAACCACTGCTACTATTACAAATTCACATAAATAACATTAGATCTTAATTATTAAAACTTACCCTTGCATACTAGGTGCATTTTTCTTTAGAAGGAAATAGTATGCAAGGTGGAAGCATCATTACACAATATTAAAATGTTAGAGGTCCATGCTCTCTGTGGGTTTAGTCATACGTTACCCAAGAACCACTGATGGCAGCCATAAAGCTTCCCTTAAATTATTAAGCATAAAACACCAGACTGTAATATTTTGCTAAACCAAAGTACAGACACAGACAAAGATGTCATTTCAATATTTGAAACCAGCAAGTTTAATTTAAAATAAGAGCAAACCAATAAGCTCAGAAAATAGCACTGTGTGAGAGGAAAATTACACTGCTACAGAAAAAAAGGGGAAGGACTTAAGAAATTTATAAAAGTAATCTCCAAGTGGAAATTAGAAATCAACCCCTAGAAACAGAGTAACACAAAAGAAATATTACTGTCCACTTTCTAAATCAATATAACACTGCTACACGACAGAATTACCATGGTAACTCAAGTAAAAAGAATAAAGCAATTCTTATTATTTCAAAATAAAATCACAGCCTGAAGCCCAGGTTTTATTACAGCTGCTGATAGATCGCTGGCTTGTATTTATCTGAAATATTGCTTTTCAATCAGCTATTTTATGAATGTACATATTTTGCTGAGCAGCCCACTTAAAGAGTGCACTTTTTTAAAAGCCCAAAAAGGCATATATCTATATCAACTTAAGAGTGCACACACACACCCAAAAAACATAAGAGAAAAATGTTTTTTGTCTAACATGAATGAAGGCCAGAACTTCAATAAGGCAAGTATCAGAGCATAAATGTGTATGAATAAAATCAAAATAAGGCCTAGATTACTTGCATTGTGAGGATCATGTGTCCATACTGCTACAAGTCAAATGCTGTAGGAGCAGCTGGTAAAATTAAACATACAGCACGTATGTTTGCATTTGGCTAGTTGGCAACTTTCAGCTGTTTAAACTTAAGTTGGCACATGTGGGAAGTGTTGAGTGTAGACCGAAGGGATGCTCAAAAGAACACTGATGACCAGGAATGGAAAGCAACATTCTACTTAAAACCAACAATGAGAGATGAGCGGACCTCAGCGTAACACAGAAATGATATGAGCCTTCCCCACCACAAATTGGGAAGAACGTGGATCATTTGCTGAACCAACCTAAGGGTGGCTCAGAGAATCTCCTGACCAACACCCTACTTGTCAGCTTCCCCATCCGCCTCTACTTTCCATACTGAGAGAAAGGACTTTCCCCCTCCCTACTTTCCCCAAAATAATTAGAGACTGGGAACAGTTTTTATCATCCCAGTTGTTGCTCTGTTGCACTACTCCACAGCATACCAAAGCAAAAGGCCTTTGGAATTAGGAGTCTTTCCAGAGCTTTTGCAGTACTCCTTGGGAAGACTCCAAATCTGAAGGACAAATGTGCCTTTGCTCTGATGTACCATGGAGAAAGATGTCAGAGTGATAATGGGAATGGGAGGAAAAATGCTCCACAAGGTAGCATTGCCACTGCTGCTTTTCTCCTGATGCACTGCAAGGAGAGGGGAATAAAAAACCTCCCTCTTCCCCATACAGCACCACTGAAGCTGCTTCCCCCACTACCCCATGACCAGAGACTGGTGAGGAAAGGGTAGGGGCTGGCATAGAGGGAGTAGAGTGAGTATATCTCTGAGCTCAGAACTCTTCACAAAGTTCAAGAAGACACCCTTCCTTTGGGAAGACACCCTTCCTTTCTGAGCCCTAAGAATTCTTCTCAGAGTCCAAGCACAGAGAACTTTGCCAATGTTCCTACTAGCAATTCTGTTCAATAGTTCATTGAACTCAATTTATGCTGCCTTGCAAAAACATTAACTAGGACAGGAAAAATGCTGGCATGCAACCTGGTAAATCACCAAGATGTGCATTCATTCTTTAAAGGAAGGATGTCTTCAAAGTATATCAACATAAGAATTGGGTTTCCTTCCTTTAACAAGATTCACAGGAAGAAAAATAAACCAAACAACTTGCTTGTTTTCCTGCATCTTTCTCTTCAAGGCAGCAGAAGCTGAACTCAAAAGATATGATTTCAGGCTTCACATCTAAGATCTGGTCAGATTAATATGTTTATCTTCCATGAAAAGTTATTCCATCACAACAGCCACATGATCAAATATTTGCCAGGCCATTCATGCTGGCATCTGATTATCCAAAAGCCCCCTCGTGCAATTTATCTCCCTCAAAAGAGAAGGGGGAACTTGTATGAGTGGGGCATCCCAAGGATTGTGTGTGAGCATGGATGGTAGGTCATATGTAACTTCTCCCATACAGCTGTGGTGATGGGTCCACTTCAAATGGGGGATTTTTAAAAGTATGAACTGGGGCTAAGATAGCAGTATTATGCTCTGCCTGAGTTGCTTTCTGAAGACTCTGGTCTGCAAATTAAAGAGTTTCATGGAAACCCCATGAAATAGTGCCAAAGGTGTGTTGATTAATTTGGTGGCCTTAACATGTAGAATATTTTGCAACATGATAGCAAGGTGGGGAAGATTCAAGGTAGCTGTTTCATTTCTGCCAGCCCTACTGCTAAACTCAGCATCCTGTCTTCCTAGCAAGCCCAGGGAGCTGTCCAGCAGGTCAAAGACCAAGGTTTTAAAATAGCAGAGGAGCTGTGCAGCAAAGGAGTCACTAAGCAGAATGAGGTGTTGCATCAGTAACTGCTATGTAATAAACAAACAACTTTACAGCTGGCTCTGCAGCCCCACTCCTTTTGGAATCATCAGCAAGGCACTCCCAGGGACATGTATTGTATCTAGCTTCCACTTCCTGGGTAGAGCTTCAGGATGAGAGGACTTGTGCTGCAAGATGGGCACATCTTCAGATCTGTGTTCCTGCTTGGACTAGCCACCATCTCTGCTTCTGTGCGTCTTCGAGCGATTTTGGAGGGTCCAAACCTTAGTAGGAAGGGACCAATCAGAATGCGTCAGAGCTCATAATTCTGCAGCTTTCTCAAGTGGGACATCTTGGATGTGGGGGGAGGTAATCAGTGTCCACTAACTCCCATAGAGATTAGGGCTGGCGATGGCGTCCTCCTCTAAAGATGAAATCTCTTCCAGCTCAAGGCTGATCCTGTCAGGAACCATTGGTGGTGGAGCATGACAATAGCCAACTGTTCTACACATCATAGTCACCGAATCAAACAGCCACTACATGTGGAATGTGCAATGTGTGTGGGGGGGGGATGTGTGGGAAATGTGTGTGCTCCTAATGCACAAGTTACACAGGAAGCTGCCATACCAAGTCAAACTATTGGTCCATCTAGTTCAATACTGTCTATCGGCAGTGGACCTCCAAAGATTCAGATGGAAATAGCCCAGCCCCATCTGGAGATGCCAGAGACTAAACCTGGGATCTTCTGCATACAAAGCTGCACTCTGCACTGAGCTAAAGTCCTTCTTGTGCTCCTAATGCAGGACAGAATGTGCATCTTTCACGTTCAGACACACACCCTCCTACATTAAGCGGGAAGAGCCATTCACTCAAGCTTCTTCTTTTGGTGCTCTTCTGATGTTCCGCCAAAGAGCTGTCTGTGTGCCACCATGAATGTGCTAAAGATATGTAAAACCAGGAGGTAATAGACTTGAGTTCTTCACCGCATGCAAGTTGAAGATACCTTAACTTCTTCTTCTTCTTCCTGTGGATGGTAATGGCGTACCAGGACCGTGTGGTCCCACTAACGCCACGTACTGGAAGTCCAGTAAAGAGCTTAAGCGTTCAAACTAATATAGATCTACAAATAAATGAGACGACTTGAGAAAATTCCATAAGAGCGAGATAGCCAGTTTCCAACTTCGTCGATCCAGAAACAACTCCCGAATAGACCTACCGCTAAAACCAGCGGATTGAAGAGAAATACCTTAACAGTTCCTGGCACATCCCTTTATCATATGACGGGGGGTGGGGAGGCTGTCCATTGGAATGGCACCTCTACATGCATTCCACTGCGTGAGGTGGTAAACTTATGCCTGGATTAGGTTGGAACTAAAGCTTTTCCAAAATGAAATTTATAAGAAAATGTTAGGGCTCCTTCGAAGGGAAAACTCTGGGGAATTTTCTTAGATGGTGCCTTCATATCCCAAGGCTGTACCACTTTCGACTGAAAGTGGAGGCTATCATGATTGAAAGCTCCTCAATACAGAAATTTCCTCCACAGAGAAAGCCAGCATATCAGCATGAGCTTAGTCTTCTCTTTTCGATGTGCAAGTTGTTTTCTTTGTTTGTTTTTGTTTAATGAAGGGGGGGGCATTCAATTATGGAAGCTCTTACCTGCAGTCTAAACAAGCATAGCTAAGATGAGAGTTTACCACCTGAGTGAGAACTAAGCCTTAGTCTCTGTGTCTCTGTCTATATTTAGAACATTTTCTAGAGACCTAGGATCTCAGACAATCAGGTTGAGATTAGAGAAAGAGCAGAAAGCATGGGGGAGGAGGAGAGAATCCCACTCCCTCCAATTCGCTGAAGTAAAGACACTGAAAAAAAATGTAGAGTACATCTTTAAATGAAAAAGGGAACAAAATATAGACAGAACTAGTAAGTAGAGGGGTGGTTAAAGTCTTTATTCAAATAAGGCCTTTTTCCCCAGGAGATGGAGAGCGAAATCTTGAAATACAGAGATTTGCATTTATATGCATTAAAAGCATCAGTGTGACACTTATTTTTAGGAAAGGAAAAGAAAGAGAACCACCCCCTCCCCACACACCCCTTTGTTGCTGTACATGACAAAATAGCAACTGAATGTTTGCTTTGATCCCAGCGCATAAAGGGTGAAGCTTTTAGGCAAGGAGCGGCAGGTGATCTCAGCTCTTCTGCAAGTCCTAATGCTCCTAAAAGCCACTCTTCCAGTTTCTGTAATTGGGCATCAGTAGTTAATGTAGTATTGACTGCATTACATGCTCCTGTGCATCCTCTCTCTCACTAATGCCAATTGCATCACCTTGTACATTTACCATATTGCTTAGCCAATAGCTGTTAAAAGCAATTCAAATCATGAATCATATAGGAAACTTTCAGCAAGACACGACATCCAAAGGAGACAATTTACAGTTGAGTTAATCTGGGTACATTAGCGAGACATGGATTCAGGAAGACAGACCAATTTATGTTACTTTAGTTTTACCCTTTATTGCTTTGTATAGGCAAATGAATGGAAGGGCACAGAGTAAAACTGACATAAAGGAGTCCTTTTCAAAGAAGAGCTCCATTCTTTGCAGACAGGTCAAAAGGTGTCAATGGAAAAAATTCATTTTAAAGATGCCTAACTATAAACACATTATGAAGTATTACAAGGGATAGAGAATAACTACTGAATATATCAGGTTCATTTTCCTGTGGCTACTAGATGAGTTTTGCTACAATGCTATTTTGGGGGCCCTTTAACTGCTTATGCTTAAACAGAGAGGCATTGCTTTGAGAAGAGACAATTGCTAGGATTCAGTATTCCATACACAAATACAAAACCAAGCAAGCAAATCCCTGGTTCCTACAAACAACTGTTGTACTTGTCCTGGCGGAACTTTTTGAAAACAAGCAGCTGAGCTGACAGGGTAATGTTGACTTTTATTGGACGTAGATGTATGGCACAAATATTAAGACCCATCAACAAGATTATATCCGGTGTAGTACAGTGGCTAAGAGATTTACAGTGTAATCTTTTGCATGTTTACTTTAAGTAAGCCACACTGTGTTTGGGAGGAGGGAGTTATTCCCACACAAATTTGCACAAGACTGCAGCCTCAGCTACAAATTAGGAAGTCCTCGATTCATATTGCACTCTGCCATTAACGTATTAGGTAACCAAAGGCTCACCTTTCTCACACAACTCCCAAGTGCAATATCGGGACAATAATATTGACCTGTAGTATTTACAGGGCTATGGTAAGGATTACAGCAAGATAATGCACGTGAAGTGATTTGAACACTAAAGTATTATCTAAGTGTGAAGTATTACTATTCTTTAAAAGTACATCCACAAGCAGCGTGCAATGCCTTTTTTTGGCAAAGTCACTTGGCAGCTGCCAAGGGTTCATGGCAAAGCAGCAGCAAGTTCCTTGCACATATTCCAGTCCTCCATGTTGATTAAATGCCATAGTTTAAAATCACCATGTGGAACACTTAGGCTGTGGTTCAGAATCCACTCACAAACAATCCCAGCAGCTTTAATTGTTAAGTGGTTTCAAGACTATGGTTTTATTAGAGGTGCGGTCTCAGGAGTGGTAACCAGAATGTGTTCTTGTCAGAACGGTGGCAGCGTAAAGCAAATCCACCCTTAAAAATAATCCGCAATACTGGCACTCCAGACCTTTTAAAGGCCCATTTAATAAGATCCAGATTTGTCTTTAGAAATATCTTGGAGCTCCCTTGAAAGGGCTGCATGCCGGGCTACTGCCTAAACAAAATTGATCAATTTAAACAGCTGTGGTAAAGCTGCAGCCATTGGCACCGTCATTAACAATTTAAAGCATGGCTGCCTTTATCTTCCTTCCCAGTTATACACTCATTATACTTGCTTTTATTTATTAGAAATCAAGTCCACTGCAATCTATTTCTGTTTCTTCCATCCAAACTGAACCCAGTTTGCAAGATCAGTCCTTGAGCATTCCATGGGAGAGGGGATGTCAGTTGCTCATGTACATGCCAGAATCCAATTCTTTCTACCTGAAGAATATAAGTATTCTCTTTAAAACAACAACAACAAAAAAAACCTCTTTCTCTCTCTCACACACACACACCTGCCAAAGTACAAAATTAAAAATAGCTTTGGCCAGAACCTTCTTTCCAGTGTATTTCAGCCATACCTTTCAAAGCTGTCCAAAAGTAAACGTAAGTCAATATTTAAAACAATATATATATTTAGATGTGGCTCAGAACAGCCCAATTCTCCTTTTGATTCAATGGGTCAATGGTATTAAGAATATTTACAGGATGTGTCATGGAAGAAAAGATGGACAATGAAATTAATCAGTAAAAATCCTGAAACGGACCTGAAAATCAGACTGGTGTGTGTGTGTGTAAATACAGCTTGTTCCAGAGGTTGTATGAAAGCCAACAACTGGCTAAAATACATGCGTATAAATACATTGCCTCTTATTGAAAAAGGAATTCAATTTAAATAGCACTAATGAAGCTCATTAGGTTAAATTCTAAACTTAAATCTCTGTTGGAAATAGCAACAATTTTCTTCACAATATAGTATCATTATTTTTTCAGTATATATCATTGCCTGATTGGCTGCTGGGTACTCCAGGCAGATTATAAACATACATACTTACAAATACATACAACAAATACTTGCCAAGAAATTCATAAAGTATTTATGGAGAGTGTGGTGCAGTGGCTGAAGTACTAAGCTTGAATGTGTGCAGTCCACCAAAACAGTGTTCAGCTAGGAAATTTAAGATTTGTTCAAGTCACTGTTTAGTAGGCTAAGCAACCTTGTAAGGCCATTGTGAACTAAAATGTTGTGCCAAGCTCTTTGGAGAAAAGGTGGAATAGTTAATGAACAAACAAAATTTAAGTCTGATGCTCCTTTACACTAAAAAAAAAAAAGGAGGGGGGGGATTACTGCCTGATGCAGATTAAACAAAAACTTCCAATAGGAAAGTCACATTTACAGAGCATGGCTACCTCTGAATCTGAAATGTGGAGAACGAAAATGCTTTCCAAATGAAATCAATTAATCCTCCAACCGTGATAAATTCCTTAACCATTTGAGAGACAGATATTTCAGACTCCCTGACCCTTTATCACCAGACCTAATGGACTACTTTATTAATAATGTACTGCTCTTAAAAGGAACATTTTTTGAAGATTCTGTAGTTCCAGTGTTTCATAAGAGCTACTACAGAGCAGAGATTGATATTTTATCATCTCTTGTGAGTGCAGCACAAAAATCGAATTCCAGTCTGTAACCCTACGTATTGGGGATTCTTTCAGACTACAATTAAAAACAAACCCCAAAGTATACCTGAACACATATTCCCATATCATTCCCATATACTAGTTTCACCTTTTATCCCCTCCCTGCCAATCCAAGCTTAAACCAAGTACCCAAACTTTACTTTTCACATAGTAAACTGTTTCCAAACAGCAGCACCTGGGAATTTGGAGCACAAATCTAAAGAGGAATCTACCTTGTTTGCTTCCTGGAAATTTTATAGGAAACAGGTTTGAAAGCACTAGCTCAATCAGCCAAGCTATTGCTGCAATCTTGCCAAAGCTAAACACAAACAATTAACACTGATTTCAACAGGCCTCGGGCATGGTCAACCATTACAGAATTGCTGTCTGAACATTACCTTTAAAAAAAGGGAAGTATTGTCAAATCATATACTTCTGACATGTCAAATGCTTTACAAGCTCATTCATCCTCAAAACCACTCTATAAGGCTGTTCTCACGATCAGTCTAACCCAGCCTGGGACAGTCCAGCCTAGATTAGGCTAGTCGTGAGAAGCGGTAGGATCCTCACGGATACCTCTGCTCCCTGCCCACCTAAACATCTTAACAAACCCAGCGGCTGGCCGATGTTAAGGGTGCGCTCTCACCCTTAACCCAGCTGCCGGGTATCATGTGTCTCCTCAGGCTGAATTCAACCCAAGGAGATACAGAGACGGGAGGATAGAGTGCCTCTCTGACAGGGGAATCCCCCAATGCAATGTGCTTGCTGCACATTGCATTGTGGGATGCCCAGAGGCTGGAACAACAAGTTCTGGCCCTGGATCCCTCCACCCTCTCCATACTTCATGGAAATGCATGGAGCAGGGCTGCCCGTGTGGGGCACGGAGCGCACTCCCACCACCTTCACTATCATAGTCTGTGGGGAAGGGGAGGTTTACTCTGCCTTCCCCACCTCCGCCCGCCCCCACACAACGGCGATTGGGAGAATTGCCTCTGTGAGTATTTCAATGTTTAGAGCTAGGAGACTGAGACTGGGAAACAAGAACTTGCTGGAGTTGACCTGGTAGTGAAGCTGAGTTTTGAACGTAGAACTTGAAAATCAAACAACACGGGTTCTTTGCTGTCACAAGTATTAGCTGTTAGTATTAGCCTTATCAAGTATTAGCCTTGTCTCTCCTTTTGGGTGGATAAAAGGGATATGTTAAAGATCCAATTATTCAAACACTATATAAAATTTCTTTCATGGCACATTTTCTCCCTCATCCCTTTGAAGTTCCTGTTCACAGAAGCAGGGAGAGTTCCAAAATTGTGGTTCATATGGGACAGCTGTTTACACAAGCAAGACCCTCTATATTGCCTTTCAAACATTAAGCCAACGTTGCCTTGGTAGCTCATGTTACACTGACTCTTACTTTTGACTAAGAATTTGATCACTAGTATTACCAAGATTACATTATAATCCTGGATACTCAGTGAAGAAAGCAAATTCCATGTTCTTCTAAATCAGGGCTCAAATGACTCGACTGTCTGTCCTTCTGTGATGGTCCCCTTAGCTACCATGTTTAGAAGACTGCAGGGGACCCATGATTTAGCTAAAACTTGAGGGTCAGAGGGTGGGGCTTGATTTTATTAAGGGCTCCCCACCTTTCTCTCCATAATTCAAGTACTGTAAACTCTCATGTTATACCACTACTCTAAGCTTATACATAAATATGGGTAGCATGTTTTCTGGTACTCCATTTTGTTCTGCCAATACACCCTTCTGTCAGTTCTGAGTCACGTTCACTACTGCCAAAACTTTTTTGGTGGGGTTTGCTGATACAGTCTACAACATAATAAATAAACTGGTTCGACTCCATTTTAAACAAAGAACCTTCTTTCTTCCTGATGGGACTATGTAATTTTATGACCTGGCTACATTACATAGTCCCTCTGAAGCAATCAATTTTTAAATTATTGTTTAATTCTTTTTGCCACAAATAATTACATATATTTTTAAGCTTAGATATTTCTTGGAAATTTGTCCAAAGTAAAGCATTTCTGATCATTAGAGGATGAGAAAAAAGACATCTTAAATTATACCGGCACAGTCATGCAAGTATATTTAAGATGGAGAATAGTTTCAACATTCCACCATTATAAACCCTGAACATTCTATTGCTTATAAATCCAAAAGCACTTGTTCAATCTGCCTGGCCATCAGCACACATTCACTAAGCAACAAGACACACACACACACACCCCTACAAATTTGGTGAAGATCCATTCAAAAATGGCTTAGGTAGAGCAGTGTAAATTTCTTCGCTTTTGAACAGGGGTTTAAACAGCTGTCGACATTCTTTTGGACTGAGGAAGTAGTGTTTAAATGATTTTGTAGTCCATTTACAGTTTCAGCCTTTAGACAGCATGCCAGAAAAGTGTATTTTGTAGATCCCTCTGGGACCCAATTGATGGTTATTTCACAATTGATCCTCAAAGTTGTGTTTTAAGAGGCCGAAAAATGTATCTTATTTATTTTATTTTATTTTATTTAAAATATTTATATACCGTCCAAAACTTGCATCTCTGGGCGGTTTACAATTAAAATAATCAAATCAATTAACAAGTAAGATCATTAAAAACATTAAAAACATTTAAAACCCAGTATTAAAAATTTTAAAACTATAAATCTAATTAAATTTCTCTTTACTGCTAAAAGAGTTTGTGCAGTAGGACATTTGAAGCTGCAGTGCCCACAGCATTGCCCACAACCAGTATGGTGGATAGCTCATTCCCTGCCCAAGCCTTGGAAGCACAACCCTTCAGTTTCCTTCCTTGCCCAGTTCTTTCCTCCCCCCACTACAGCTATACCTTTTAATACTGCGCTTTTGCATTAGAAAAGGCGCTGTTCAACTGCAGCTTTAGAAATGAAGTTCCACACATGCACCCACACTTTGCCTTGGTCTTCCAGCTGGACATTGAACTGGGGAGGAATGCATCCAGGCAGAAATTTAACAGGTGCAACTTCCCTAATTACTTCCTAGAGATGCCCCTGATGAATTGCTGCCTGATGCTTCTCTGAGGAAGGCAAAGTGTGAGAGCATGGAGCCTCATTTCTAAAGCCATCATCATATACCAGAATGTACAAAGTCTTTACAGCTTATCTGGCACAGACAGATTCGGACACCTTAACTTACAATTTCCATTCTTTTTAGAGCATGAGTGAAAATGTAAAGCATCTTAACTCTCATATTAAACTGAAGATTTTTTTTATTCTTGAATATACATATTGACGCTATTCTCATGACCAGGCGAAACTGGCTAAGGGAGGCTAGCCCAGTTTCGCCTGGTTGTGTGCTGTAATGGGAAGCGTGCAGCTCCTGACAGCAAACCTCTCTAAATGCCACTCCCCTTAAATGAGGTTAGCGGAGCGGGCACTCCATTAACCTCGTTTATTGGACTGTGTGTCAGCGCAGCTCCATGCTGAAGCAAATCACAAGGAGACCCCCCAACCGAAAGGCTACAACAAGCTTCCCAATGTTGTGGGACTCCCCAGAATGCGCTGCACACTTGAGCGGGGCATTCTTGGACTTCCGGCCCCCAATCCCCGCCACCTCTACCGGCTCCGTGATGGAGCTGGTAATCGTGCGGGTGGCCAATCCGGCCACCCAGGGCGAGCTGTGTGCTCATGTACGGGGAGAGTGCATCAAGCCTGCTCTTCCCACAAACCTAACAGCTCTCCACACTGCTCACGTGGAGAGCCTTATTGACTTGTGCAGTATATACACAATGAAGTTGTTTTCACGACCTTACACCACCACTGGTGAGGTCTGCGGGGAAGACAGGAGCTCACCTGCCTTCCCTGTCGGATGAGAGTCATCGCCCTTGCCTTCGCCGTACCATATGCCCACACGGACGGTGGCACAGTGGAGGCAAAAGCTGGGAGTGAGTGGACTCCTCCCTCCTGCATCCCAGCTTGCTGCCCAGGGGCAACTGTTCACATGATCGTGTGCTGAGGTAAAACAAACCACTGGCTTGTTTTACCTCATTAAAACACTGGGTAAAAAAGTCAGGCTACCCTCTTCTGGAGCAGCCGGGAGCCCTCCACTCCCGGCCCTGCCTGGGGTGATCTGAACACTTTGTGTCATGAGAACAGCCTCAATATTTTGACTAGGCTGCACACATAGTTTTGTTTGCTTTTAAAAAAAATTACAATCAAAGTGATGCTTACTTAAGATAACATTTTAGAGCATTTATCTGGCATTTCTGACACCTGTTTCTTCCATCCCAGCTCATCTTTTTCTTCAGTATCAATATGCCATGTATTTTGAATTTCCACATTTCAATATCATCAACACCCTGTCCTCCCACTTTAGATTTGCCTTTAGTCTATAAGTGCCTTCTTAAATGACCATAATTGTGTTACTAATGGTATCTTACATCAAGTGGATTGTCCTTTCTTGATCAATTCATCTGCAGGCTTTGACTTGTTCTATTATTAAAGAAATCTACGCCAACATCAAGAGCTTGGAGTTCTCTAACAGATCATGATTTTCCTACCACTGTGATGGAACAACCTGTTCACCACTCTCTCAATAGCCATGGTTCAAGGTGCTGATCAGTATCTCAGTATAGTCTTGCTCTACAACCAGCTGGTGCTTCCAACAGCAGCAGTTTCTGTAATTGCCTAGCCCTACTTCATTCCTCCCTGTCTTTTCAATCTTAATACTTTTTTTTTTTTGCAAATGACACATGAAGCTGATGATCAATCCTTCTCTTTCAACACAACTGTGAAAGAAATGCTAGGGTCTCTGTCCCAATTTTCCTCATGTGACTCCTTATACTTTTACTGCAAAATCCTAGGCACCATTTAATGTCATTCAAGAAACATACAGGAAGAACTATTCACAAGTCATTTTTCCTCCCTAAAAAGTTTGAAACAAAATGAATCAAACATCAAACTGGAGTTCACAAATAAAGGTTTCCAGTTCAGATTTTGAATTGCAGATTCTGACAGTGGAAGGAATCTCACACTCAAATACAAGATTCAAACATTAGGTATGAGTTGGTCTATTTACATAGGTTTCTGCTTTTGACTGAGTTATTGTTTGGGATGATACTAACAATTCTGTAGCTGAACTTAATGTCCAAAAAGAGTTTCTTCTCACAGAAGATATACCACAGATACATTCTCCAGAAATTGCATGTTCACATGCAAATTCAGAGAAGCGTTTTGCTGGACTTCTATCATTCCAATGTTACCAACGGTCAGGTCATTTCTTCTTATGTACCATTGTGGCCTTCCAGCTCACCTGATTCCTCTCACCCACAGTACCTTCATATAAAGCTGGGCCAACTAGATTCGATGCTGATTGTTCCGTTTTCTTCCATTCTTTCTCCCTACTGGGTAGCCACTACAGTAGAGGTTTATGCAGTTTAGTAGGAAAGAGGTTTTGCAAAAGCTTGTAAATACAGTTAGCCTACTATGAATACTTTTATAAATTAATATATAGTTGTTGGCTGATATCCTGACTAAATCAATCAGTGGAAGTTCCACTGAAATTCACAGGACAAACTGCCTATAACTTCAATGGGATCACCACCGAGTAACTTAGTCAAGATGTAAGCCATTATCTCTAAAAAAACCTCTCTCTGAAAAGTTAAAATTTCCTAAATGTTTGCTTCTAGATTTTGCCTGCCAATGAGCTTGCAAAGGCAGACTAATTGGATATGACTCTTTTGTCTTGTTTAAATCAATGGAACTAGAATAATTTAAATCAAACTGTTTCAATGTAACTGCTTTGTGGATCATTAATATAGTATTAAACAGGGTGAGTGTGATTTTTTTATAGCACATTTCTCAACATGCAAAATATATTAATGTGGGTTCACTGGTTTGGGGGGAACTTTACAGTCAAAATAGCTTTTCCAAATTTCTCTATAGGGTTAAATTTTGTTTTGCTTCATTCATCAATTAGATTTCCCCCTGAAAATCTAGTAGTAATCTCAGAGATGGTTATGTAAGTCCTATTGATTTCTACATGCAATGAACAATTTCATCTTTGATTCTCTCATGGAGTATTTTTTTGCTTTGACACCAAGCTCTGTCTCAAACGTGCAACACCTTACACTAAGTGTGAACTAAAAAGAACAAGTAACTGCAAACATAGGAAATGTTGCTTCCTTTTGAACACTTCACATTCTGAAGTGAAAAAAGAAAGTTAGTCCAATCAATATGGACCAATAAAAATAAAGGGTCAGTCCACCAAATATTTCTTATTCACAGGAAGGTCACAGCTTAATCCTAAACATATTTATCTGGAAGTAAGTCCCACTGATTTCAGTGGTACTTCCTTCCTGATAAATACACCCAGAGCTATAGACTTGTATAACCTTATAACTACCAAAAAAACCCCCCACAAAACCCCCAAACACACAAACCCCTAGATCTACATTAAATTTTTTAAAAAAGAATTTCAAACTGGACAGGTCACTCTTTCCAAAGAGCATCTGCTCATTCAGCAAGCTACTAGATACAGCAATCCACTTCTGAAGAACCGCTTTGAAACACCTTTTGAACTATCATAGATATTTCAGTGAGAAAGGAACACTAGGAAAAAGGCATTGTTGTTTGTGGTTTGTATACTCAAGAGACTACTGTCTCTTATAAAAAGCATCTGCAATGTTTGGTAATGTTTCAAAACCTGCAAAACCTGTTTGCCCAAAAGAAAAGAAAAGGATAAGAAGAAGAGTATACTTACACTATATTTATTTATTTATTTATTATTTTTTACATTTATATCCCACTCTTCCTCCAAGGAACCCAGAGCGGTGTACTACATACTTGAGTTTCTCTTTCACAATAACCCTGTGAAGTAGGTTAGGCTGAGAGAGAAGTGACTGGCCCAGAGTCACCCAGCAAGTCTCGTGGCTGAATGGGGATTTGAACTTGGGTCTCCCCGGTCCTAGTCCAGCACTCTAACCACTACACCACACAGGCAACAATGACTCTCTCATACTACTGTACTTTCAACTTCTTAAAAACTGTTACTTGTCTCCAGCTTGTCTCAAAGTACTGTTTTGTTCTTAAACAATACTTAGCCATTTGGTCCGTTCCTTATGCATAGCCATAAACTTTTAAAGTTGAGTCAGAAGAGGCTAGAACTGCAGAACTGATTCTTCAGGACAACTTTATTTTCTAAGCCCGAGCATTATCAGAAAGCCCAAAAGACTAGACAGAAATTTCTGTCATCACAGATGAAGTTAATTCAAAAGTGATTGTTATCTCAAAACAAGATTTTTAGAGACATTGTAATACACAAAAACCAGCATCAAAAGTATTTCTTTTTAAATATAGGTAGGCTGAAATCTTATATATCCTTACTTGGCTGTGAGTCCTATTAAACTCCACTGGACTTACTTCTGAGGGTAGATAGGACTGGACTATTAAACTGGTAAAGTGATCTAAAGCATGTCAAAACACAGTGCGCATAATAAAGGCTACAAATTAACGCAGCACTTTTAAAAAATCTCCTTGCAGGCAAATTAGGTCGTAGTGGTCACATACAGTAAATTACATCTAGTGATGACAGTTTATGCCATTCATTAAGGCAGTCCACTGCATACAGAGGTGAAAGACTTCAATCATTTATACACACACACACACACACACAATTCCAAAAGCTTCTCTCATCTTTTATACACCAATGAGAACTCATTATATATGTCTTTTCTAAAATCATAGTTATCCGTTTTTTTAAACGTCTGGGTGCTATTCTAGTTATGCCCAACCCTTTCCCCCATGTTAACTTAGTTTTTAGAAAAGGAACATTACAAAAACCGAGTCAGTCAATGTTTTAAAGCAGTGATTTTACACAATCAACATAAGCAATGCACTGTTTTAATTTAATATTCCAAGTCTCCTTAAAAGTTCACTTTGTCCAGCGACATAATTAACAGCTTCAGAAGGAGACTGAAGAAAAATTAGTGTTGCTGATTTCCTGCCTGCAAACCTGGAAATGTCCTCCTATGCTTCTCTCTATATTCCTGCCCTCCATACACCCATACGCATACATAGTCCTACCAAAATGCATGCTGTCCAGCAACAGATAGCATGAACTGTGCAGCCACACACAACAGCTGTCACTAAGAAAATGCAAAAGACAACATGATTAAATGATGTGACTGCATACAGAACTGGCATCTAACCTAACATACAATCACCCTAGAAGGGCTCCCTTGCTTGCCCTACCTACTTTGCCAAAAATCAGACAAACAGCCAAAGTGGGGGGGGGCACTTCTGAAGTCCCACCCTGCTTCGACTCATTCGCTTCCTCTTTGTATTCCAAGTACAAAATGAAATATTTTACTCCTTCACTTGTCGAATCATTCTCCTTACCACAAGTACATCGTGACTAACTGAAGCAGATATGACACACAATAGTGATCAACGACATAGTTTTTTTACTTACCACATTTTCCCTAGAAACCACCAGAGTATAAAACAATCACATACAACTACTACACCAGCCGTGCTGCAGTCCTGGAACCTTCACTGCACTTTTATGCTACTCATTCAAGCTGTATAAGCCATAAGTTAGCACCAGAAGTTTAAAAAATCAGGGGCGGATCCCAAACTTCTCCAGAATAATTCATGCAGCTATTCAGAGAAAACCGCCCACTCCTTCTATCATAACAATTCTCCTATCAGCCCAACAGCTATTTCCAAGAGCCATGTGTCAGGTCTATTTGCTAGCTCTCATTATGCTATAGAAAGGAAACCATATTAGAGGTATAAAATTCTGACAATGTCCCCAAGTAACAATTGGGAGAGAAAGGAGGGGTGCCAAGAAGATTTAGGATAAAGATTACCAAGTGAATGAAGCAAACATGAAGAAGAGATGCTGCTAACAAGGCAAAACAAATCCCTAATGTAATTTTAAAATTAAACGGTCAGTGTGGATCCCTTCACTAGAATCTAAAGTATGCCTAACTGGGCTGGTTTACTTTCCACCAACCCCCCCCCTCAACCCCCCGCGAGCAGAAGAGAAAGCATGCTATTACAGCAGACAAAACATGAACTGTAGACAAGAGAGTTATGAAGGTTCATTTCTTGCATCTAAGGAATATAGATGAATCTGCTGAGAGTTGCTCAAGAAATCTCAGCTCACCTACCGTCCTCCTTGTCCAGCACCATCATCTCAGGGTTCACAGGAAGTCCGGGTGCAGATGCTCTGTCTCCAATAGCCACCACTCACAAGAGAAAAGAACTAGTCTGTGTGGGAGCCAAGATGAGCTACTACGGTACAGCTGATTGTCCTTTAGCAGCAAGAGAGCTCTAATTATCCAGTTGTCCAGCTTTTAACCTAGATTGCACTCAGTTAGAATTACCTTCAGAAATGAAGCACTTTGCAGATACAAAAGCAGTCTTACCTACTTTCGTATCTCGGAATTGCAAGGAACTAAAACTGCAATTTAGAAAAAAAGGGGGGGGATCAGAGCTGTTTCTTTGGTTCTCACCTTCTAAATGGCTCAATTTGCACAGTATAATCTGTTTTAATGTAATTGCATTTGATAGCCCATAACCTTGGCTGTTGCAACTATACAGCTTTCAGCCTTATAAAGTGTTTTCCCCTTGGATTTAAGCTGAATCTCAATCTAAAATTACACTCAGAGAGGGAGGAGGGGAAGAAAATATCTGAGCCTAGCTACGGCTGCCTCTGCTTCTCCATTTGTGTGAGCTTTGCACCCTTGCCGCTGAATAAATGGACTCATTTCCCAGGGACCCCCGCTTATTCTTCTGTCAGGCTTTAATGGAGAATTTAAAGCTTTCCAGCTCTGCAGCACCACCTGCAGCACAGGCTTTGCTATAACCAGAAATTATCAACTATATCCTATTTTTAACTTGTCTTTTTGGAGTTATTTTTATTATATTGGATTTACCGGTATTTTAATCAAGTGCGCCTTTAAGACACAGCTCTGCCGGGCGCACGGGGGGGGGGACCCTCAGTATTTGGTTCAGTAAAATTTCCATCTGCATTATTCATTTATATAAACATTTCCCCAAAGCACACACCCCTTTTTGGCTTGCTTCTTTTGGAATTATAGGTGCCAACTAGCAGGTCAAGTTCTGTCTTTTTGACACAAAGTTTTTTACATCATTCTGTATGGGATTTAAGGACAGATTCACATTCTTCTTTTTTTGAGATGGTTTGTTTGTTTGTTTATTTATTTATTTGATTTCAAATCAAACCTTCCAAAAATTTGAAACCTTCCAAAAATGGCTCAAGGCAGAGAAATAATAAATAAATAAGATGGATCCCTGTCCCCAAGGAGCTCACAATCTAAAAAACAAAAAACATAAGATAGACACCAGCAACAGTCACTGGAGGTACTGTGCTGGGGGGTGGATAGGGCCAGTTTCTCTCCCCCTGCTAAATAAAGAGAATCACCACGTTAAAAAGTGCCTCTTTGCCAAGTTAGCAGGGTTTTTGCCAAGTTACCTACAAACACATGGTGACTTTTCAACCTCCTTTTCAAGTGGAATGCCACTTGTGTGAAATAACTATTTGTATTTTTCTGTGTGTGATTTCACACAAATGGGTTCCCACAAAAAAGATAAGTCATTATGTGCAGATGTTACCACCTCAGCAATAGATATGTGATTCTGGCCCGCAAAGACTATAGTCATGTGACACTTCTGCATCTTAATGCTAAGTTGGCATCTTCTTTTCGGAAATCACTTTAGATATTTCTAAAATACACACCACATCTGATGCTTTGGCACTGCACACCACATGAAATACATTCATACTTGCTTTAATATGAAGCTTGAACTCTTGGGTACAGGAACATGGGATTAATTCTGAGATCCTTTATCTAGGACTTTTTCATGAGTACTCCTCAGTATAATGAAGATTAAGAGGCTTTTAACAGGATCCCTCCTAAAATTAACTCATCCCACTATTCCAAACTATTTCACGATGATATTTACATGTCTGATGACTACATCTGAACTGAAACATAAAACAACCCACATAAATAGATTGTATTCTGAGAAGAAGCATCCTGGAATAATGTATCTGGACAATTATTTTTCATTTACAGTAATGTAAGTATTCACCACCTTATTTCATGCAATTTCATGCCAAAAAAAAGCATATATCTTTTGCAAGAATTAAAGGTTACACTTACACTTACAGGATCAGGTTCTTAAGTACTCAGCACTAAAGAACAAGTTTCTGACTGCCTTTTTAATCCAAGAAAACATTTCATTCCAGTTTCTGCAATACTTCTCCCTCTTCTTTACAACTGATACAAGAGTAGTCTTTTAAAGGCATGATAGCAAGCTCAAGCCAGATACCCTTAATACCTATTTTTAATTAGATTCCTTATCCTCAACTTAAATGGCTTTGCCTTTACCCTTCATTTTGAATGCTTAATCCTAACAGTCCTTGAACGTATTTGATGTTAAATATATCATTTTGCACAGAGTGGTATAAATCATTTCATTCAATACTTGAAACTTCTGTTGTCACTCAGCCACTACCCATTTGCAAAGGAGGATATTCTGTGCCACAACTTGTACAGTGCAATCCTATATGTGTTTACTCAGAAGGAAGTCCCATTGGGCTCAATGGGTCTTACTCCCAAGTAAGTGTGCACAGGATTGCCGCCTAATCCCAAAAACACTTATTTCAGAAAACAAGTCCTAATCCTCCCCCAAAATCCGACTCATTCGTATTTGGATTGGGGCCTTGTGTAATGAAAGGCAACACTTGCTCCATATTCTGATATATTAAAGCATCTGTTTTGACTGCTTTCAGGTGCCAATGATATTTTAATTAAAAAGTAAAATAATGACATATGCAAATACTCCTCTAATGCATTATTAAACATTAATAGCTATCCAATTAAAACAATTTCCTGAAGCATATTCATGCTCTTTATACTAACACAAATTTCTTTTACCAGTATCGTTTAAGAGAAATATTTAAAGTTATAATATTTCATAGCAGTTTAAATGTCTTGGAGACTCTTCCCATTATTACTGAAAGTTCCACAAAGAACAGTACACTCAACTAATCCCTCTATTAATTTTATCCATATCTGGAATATTTAAACTTTTCCCCATTCACTCTCATCTGCATCACCATTTTAAAAAAATACTGCTGAGATTACTGAAAAATTAAGGGTGCAATCCGGCTGAAATGAAGCATGTTTAAGTCCGACTGATTTCAATGGAAGAGTTAAGCACAGGCTTAAACCTTTACTGTTGAAATGAGAGGACTTAAAAGTGTTTAACTTTGGAAAGATTGTGTTCTAAATTATAACCAGAGCTCCTACAATTAAGCCAAACTTTAGAATGGGTCATTATTGTATTGAATTGACTCACTGCACAGTTCTGTTTTTTGCAATTCAAATGTAGCCTATATGTCCGTGTGAATAAAACAACATGAAGCTAACTCATGCCTGTCACAAAGTTTGCCTGACACTGCATAATCACCCTTCCAAAAATGAAGAGGCACAAAGCAAAATTCAATGAGACTTATCCCACATGAGAAACCTGAGCCCTGACATTGCAAGTCAGAATTGTCTCCTTTAACCATGTTTCACCTGTGCTTATATTATAAAATGAGATATTTCCTGCCTTCCTCCCCCACATAATGCATTCTGTTGCATCATTCTCATCATATCAGATCACTCTGGACATATAGGAAGTGATGCCGCCTCACTGACACAACTTGACACTGTGCCAGGACACATCAAATCAGGAATGTGACAGATTTGTGTTCTTGTCCTTTCATGTATGTAGAATTTCATCTTGCCCCATCCCAAAAGCTCAGATTTTTACCTGGATGCTAATTAATAAGCTCTTTCCAAAAAGAACAACTGCCAAGAACCCCAAGCAAAGCATCCCACATGCATCAGACTTGCAAGTGCTGGGAATTGTGTCTTCCCACCAGGCTTATATAAATCTCATGAATGGGAGAAGAATTCTCCAGCACTATTTGTGCCTAGTTCTTAACAACCCAAAAGAAACTAGTACAATACTAGTACTATCTGGAGAACACATTTGTTTCGCAATCTACCAGGTTTCTTAGAATGCCAGACTTGAACGGAGCAGTTTGCCAAAGAGCAGTCCATAATACTCATTATGAGCTCACCACCAAGTTCAGTAGAAGCAACTTTTATTTCAGATTTTTTCTATTACCAGATCTTTATAATATGAAATGCTGAGATTTTTTAGAGGTAAGCGAGAATTTGACTTTTGCCAATAAAAAGACTCGCGGACATTTTCACTAGCAAGGTTCTTCCAGCACGCTTTAGTCAGGAATATTAACAGCCAAGAAAAAGTGCAGCAACACAATATCCCCTTAATGTCACTTTGCAGATTAGCAACCACTGGAGACCAATCAGGCAGAAAGAAAAATATTAGTATAGAATAACCCACAAGCCCCAGCAGAAACATAGAGTCTTCTCCCAGCTTATTCTCTCCCTAATTTCTCTGACACATTTTAACAGGCGCAATTTCTCTGCTGGAATAACTTCTTTACAAACAATTCTGAAAAATTTCCCAGGCGCCACTTCAGTTCGTTACTCTGATCTCCACATTCCTCTCATCAGGGGTTTGTTCCTTAACATTTCTTCTTTTTAAGTGTATCCCATTCTAATTTCCTCTTTACCTTCACTACTATCCCCATTATTTCCTTTTATACAGCCATTCGCAAGAGCTCCTGGAATGAGGGCTGTTGAGAACTGTCTGGATAATCAATGTTTCTAGTTTCACTTCCTTACACCACCATCATTCCAGCCCCTGAGCTCCTTATGTTTAATGAGTATGTCTGCAATACTTGAAAGAACCCAAATACCCCCATTAGGAAACTCTCTTTAGATCTCAGTCTTTCCTCGTAGCTCACCTGCTTCCCTTACTACCTCTGTGGAGGCAGCATCCTGCTGTTTGACCCGTCAATCAGATTTAAACAGATATAGGCTGGCAGACACCCTTTGGCAAAAAAAAAAAAAAAAAAAAGTTAAGGGAGGACAGAATGTCACCCAGTTTGTTATTTTAAAAAAGAAAATGAAAAGAACTGATTTCCTTCTAGTCAAACAAAATTTTAACATTTTTACATTACTAGGATAACTCAGTGAGTTCACACATCAGAATCAGAGCAGACAGAAATGCAAGTAAAGTCCCACAGAGACCAAACAGCAATGAATTAACCTTGCTTAATTATACTGACATTACTTAACCTCTTACATCTTTGTCTTTAGGGGAATATACAAGGGGGAGACTTTTTTTATTTATGCTGTAGTTACCATGGGGAGTCTAGACCCAGTCCTAACTGGGCTTGTTCCAGAGATACAGACGTTATTCATAATAACCGAGACCTAAATTTTGATGACACCAGGTTTCGGGGTGGAGGAGCAAGTTTCTAGGTGCAAGGAATAACCCCTTTTTAGGATGTAGCCTGACCTTTTAGAAACAGGTGGAGGAGAACGGAATGCCACCAACAAAGATGCCAGTCTGGGTATTTAGACAGTGAGGTGTACCCGCAATGTAAACAGAAACTCTGTACTTGCAATGGACATTCCAAGAAGGCAGTCCTGCACAGGAATGTGAGAACACTTTAATTCCTAGGTAGTAATATCAATTTAGAAGAGCTCAAACAATCAGGGACATGGGATTTTTTTCCAGCACTGCTATATGACCTTACGAATAGCATAGAAACCTGAAAGCATCTTAGACTAGCATACACTTGACAGCATAGTACTCAGAATCCTCCTATGCCTGGCCCATGACACAGATGGCTAATCTCTGTAGGTGTTCAATGTTCTGCTGTCTGGGATGAAGGCAGAACCATTAAGCACGCATCTGATTTTTCCTCATGCTGCTGAGGTTTATGTCAAAGTTGTTCTCCGCTTTCATAAGTGGGTATAGCAAATTTGGGAGAGAGGGCAGAATTTCCACTTTCTTCAGCTTTGCTCCATGATGTATTTTCAGAATCAATCAATCAATCAAAACCCAAAGGCGAAAAACTTTTCTAACCACTATGCACACACAGTACCGTGACAGCAGTCCCATTTTGAAAGAACTTCTGAGTGATTAAAATGAGGATGAAAAGTTATTGCCACGCCAACATTCATTTTTTGGGCCCCATTACAGTTTTCCATGCTTTTTCAAAGCATGACTCTACATACATCATATTCAAAGGACTTCTGACATGGTCTCAGCCAGTGATTGAATTATGAGGCTGGGCAGGGGGAGCAAAGGAGGGAAGCCCCCATAGCTACTGTTTAGAAGCCTACAGGGGAACATGATTTGGGCAAAACTGGGAGGAGTCAGAGGGTGGGGCTTGCAGACTTCATTAAGGCCTTCCTACCTTTTTATCCATAATTCAAAACAAAACTCCCAGCCTGCATCCAAGAGACACAGACTCACTACAGCTGCAATATGAAAGACACTTATTAGGGAGTAAGCCACACTGAACACAGTGGAACTTACTTAACTCTGAGTAAACACGTACAGGGTTGCACTACCCCCTGCAATCCTCTGCACTGTTACTTGTGAGTAACCCCCACCCAAAACTGTGGCATTTACTTGCAGGTAAGTGTGCATAGGATCAAATGTCAAAACTGTGATAGAATGATGAAGTGAGTTATTTTGCAATGGCAAGGAGAGGGGGGTTCTAATGCACAGATAAGCTTTGCCTTGTAGTACAAAAAGTTATCTTTTCACTTCTACGAACCTATGACTGCGAGAATAAATGAAGAAGTAAGCCCCTTCTGAAACACCTGCATTGTAATAGAATTATCCTCAAGGAAAATGTAATAATAATAAAGTAAACATGAATGAATGGTCTGAGGGGGCATCCCTAAATACATGTAGAAGGAGAACTCAGTCCGTACCAGGACAAGAACTCAGTCCATAACCAATCCCAGCAATATATGTCCTCAATTCCTCCCACATACTAAAAGAACAGCAAAAGGGTTCTGAAGTCTAGGGGTTATGTCACACATTACACAGGAGCAAACCTGAGTTTGCCACCAAATACATACATAAAAGGGATCCCCCCTCCCCCAGCTCTCTGACAAGTATGCCTTTATGGTTTGCATTTCCAGGCACCTGTTTGCTCTTTTTCACACTTTGCATGTTTAAGTAAAACATCTCAGTTGTACACCTAAGAAAACATAATCGATGAAGCTGCTGGGATGTCCAAGTGCACATACTGCATTCTGACAAGTAGCTAGCTATATACAGACAATCATATTTTATTTCTCCACCAACCCCAGCCATAAAAGTGGGGGGAGGAGAGATGGACTTGTAAACGCAAAATGAACAGGAAAGATAAAACTCTTCCTAAATCAAGTAAAAGTAATCACTGTAATCACAAGGGAGGTTTCTTGGACTTGGGCTGACAAACAGGTGTGTAAAAACACAAGATTCCTTACGGGTGTGTGGGGAAAATCAAGGGGAACACAATCCTTGGCAGATGATTTCTGATGCTGTTGTTGAAAAGGGCTGCTTTACCAATTCTAGAACAAAGACTGCCTCAGGCCATTACCCCAAAGTGCTACATCCAAGTCTGACAGCTAAAATTACAGTTTAAGTGGACGCTACTGTTCTGACTTCTCCTCCATTGCTCTCAATTCAGGAAAACTTCCAGCAGCCCATTTATTCCTCAAAGCCGTCAGGAGACTCCCTCCTCCTCTTTAGAGCTGCTTTCTCTTCCTCCTCAGAAGTAATTGCCCTTTTAATTAGCTTAGATAGTCTTTAACCCCCGCCTAAACTCCAGCCCCCCCCCGCCCCCGCCCCACAGTGTGCCCGGCCTGAATTCCCAACAAGTCTTACAATCACATCATGTGGTCCACATGGTTCTCTTGGAAACTTGCACCCCGTCAGCCCTCTTCTCTGTCGCTCATTTCCACGCGCACACGCACCTTCTCCCCCATCCTCCCAGCCTAAGACTTCTTCTTCAAAGTAAATCCTTTCCCTACAATAAGCCAAGCAGCCTTTTGTGAAACAGTTTAGTTAAGCCGTCAGCTCTTCGGGTCCTTAATAACAGGGTTTGTGTTTGTTTTTTGAAGAGACCGCTTGGCGCGGCGGGAGGGGGGGCGGAGAGGATGAATGAGAGACAGACAGAAAAGAAGGTGAATATATGTCCGGAGAATAGGGGGGCGGCGGGGGGGGGGGTTCCTTCTCTTTTCTCTTCAAGAGACAGCGAGCTAATCCAGGAGCAGAAGGCTCTTAGGAGAAAAAGAAAGTGAGACCCGCAGAATGGGTGGAAAGCTGCTCACAGGAACATGAACCTCCGTGGACGGCAGTGGCGGTGGGATGGGAATGAAGCGATCATGTGCAGCAGCGTGGGTGATCGCAGCCCCCTGTTCACAGCGCGCGAGAGAGGGGAGCAGCATGCTCTTATTTGTACAGTGCACTTTGCAGAAATGCCCCTCGCCAGCCCGCAGGTCGCCGAGAGCAGACGATCCTCTCCTCCTGCGGCTCCCTGGTTCTTGCCTATCCGGCTGCACAGAGCAGCAGGGGCGGGGAAGGGCAGGAGTGCGGGGGAGGGGGGGCACGATCGCAGCAGCACCCCCGCCCTTCCAAGTCTCCCCCACTCCACCTACCGTCCTCCTTGTCCAGCACCATTGTGGCGGGGATCGGCTGCCTCCGCCGCTCCGTCTCCGTGGCTGGCTCGCCCTCCAAGCCGCCGGTTGCTGTTTCTTCGCTCCGTTGGAAAGCCAGGCAAAGAACACACGGGCAGAGTGTTCGCAAAACGGGCCGCCGAGTGGAAAATGCACCCGGCCTGTCCTCCCTTTCTCTCTCTTTTCCTTTTCTTTCCTTCCCCCCCACCCCACCCCCCTTTGCACATGCACACCCGGGCCAAGCCGGCTACAGTTGCACGACTTTTAACCTAGATCGCGCTCAGCTAGAATTACAGGAGGCAACCTCCGAAGGGCTTTTCTCCCTCCCTTGCTAAGGCAGCGGTAACAGCAGCAGCAGGCTCAGACACCCAGCCTGCTCCTGGGGCTGCAACTCGAATGCCAGTTTGGAAATGGCACGCACCAAAAAAAAATAATAAGAGAGGGTAAGGGAGATGAATCGAGGGCTCGGTATCTCCTGCTCTTTCCTTTCCCCTAACCTACACGCAGTTTAAAATCTATATATCCCTCCGGATCTTAATGCAAAGCGTATATGGGATCCTGCACTAAACCCCTTTTGCTGTTGCTACTGCGGAGCTAGCCGAGCTTCTAAAGTGCTTTTCTCTTGATTTCACTCTAAATCTAAAATTATATTCAAAGGAGGGGGGGCAGGATGGAAAGATGCGAACCTATCACTGAAAGCAAATGCGCTTGCTTGCTGCCCTCTCTCTCTCCCTCTCTCTCAATTTATGTGCTTGCACTCTCTCCTGCTGCTGAATAAATGCACACATTTCCCAGGGACCCTCAGATTCCCCTGTTAATTAAATCAATTCATTATGCTCAGATCTGATTAGCAGCCCCCTTCCCCCCCTCTTTGAATCAATTATTCAATACACAAACATAATTGCCTGTGCCAGAGGTGTCTAAGTATTAGCTTATTTAACTCCAAGGACACTAATTACCCCTAGGGCAAGGGAACTTTTCTCATTAATTCTGACAAAACACAAAAGCACAGTTAAAGTGGGTGTGTGTGCGTGCATATACGTGTGTGAGAGCGAAAATTGAAAAGGAGGGGGGGCTGTATAGCCGGGGAAAGAAGCATTGCTGACACACGTGCTACTGTATAAATAACCCCCTTTCTCTTCCTACCGATTGCATTCGATTATTCCCCACATCTCTCCGCCCCCCCCGCCCCCCCACTTGCTTAACTTTCCAAAAGTGCAGAAGGGCTGAATTGCAATGAACTTAGGTGGCAAAGCTGGGTTGGAAAAGTGTTCACAAGTAATTTTTTTTCTCTTTAAGGTGTGAGGGAAGATTTCAAAATAGTTGTTCATCAGAGCAGACAACTGTGAAAAATCTCTTTCTGTTACCAAAAAACAGCTGTGAGGGAAATAGCCCCATGAAAGCAACAAATGACACATAATTTAGTATGTAGTGGTAACAGTAGTGAATTGTTTACAATCTGAATTAATGTCAGTGCCCACTATTAATGTACTTGCTTCCTACGTTTACCATATAATGGGCTTGATTTTCCATTAGCAGAAACTAGAGTGCTGAAAAGAGACTAGGCAGAACTAATACAAACTGAAATCAACAATTATATGTAGGCACACACATACGTTTGTTCATTTGTTCTCTCTCTCTCTCTGCCTCTTATTTGAGAGACAGGAGATGCTACTTGCAAGTCACCCAAAATGTTTTTCTTTGCGTACACTTTTATTTTTAAAAAAGAAGTTGTCTTGGATTCCCCTCTCCCTACTCCCTTGCACCAAATTAGGATTTTTTGCGTTCTAAAGACTCTTATTGTTACTGTCCTCCATGTTCACAGAGGTATGGCCGATACTCTTTTTGTTTCCTCAGGCAGTACTTGAGCTGATCCATAAATCCCTTTGGCTTTATATATCAAGAAACTAATATTAACACTGCTCATCCTGGGTTTTAGCTCATCCGCCACCCTTTCCCGCATCTGGCTCAGCTTTTATACTGTTGGCTCAGGATGGTTCCTCTTGATGGGGTGCATTCGAATTTTGGACGACTTGGGGGGGAATCACTAACTAGACCCCCTTATATTTGGGGATGGGGGGTGAGGGGCTTATCCGCAGCCCCACATCGTCATATTCACCCGTGTCAGGACTTTAGTGATTAAACTGGCTTCATTTGGCAACTCTGTCCATTATCTTTAAAGCACACCTTGTCCATATCATTTAAAGCCAAGAAGGAAAAACTGGCAAGATGGTTGCCAAGTGAGCTTAACTGAAGTACACTCATTGCTTTTGCAAGTATAAATATGACTTGGAATATAGTGCTCTGTTCCATTAGCTCAGGATGTGTTTCCATGAGCATAAGGATAAAATGTCTTCAGCTTTGTAACACAACAAACCCTGTTAATTTTCTGGTCTTTAATTTCCAGTGGATGGCATATACTGCACCCACAGGAACTTGACCTGCTTAACTCAATGAATCACATTTTGAAAGAACACAACAAAGCTGGAGGAATACCAAAACGTCGAGGAATCATTTTGCAGCAAGCTCTTTCACAATAGGATCAAACTTGTTGGGGTTGATCCTGTCCAGGAAAGTTTGATTTGGATGGCAGCAATGACTGATCAGTATATAAAAATGTGATAAGACTTTTGACTGCGTTAGATGTAAGAGATAGTGAACTGAAGGAGAGGTGCTATTTTAAAGTCTCTCTTCTGGTCATAGTGAGGTGGAAAAGGCCTTTTGTAAGAGCTAATTTAGAGAAAATAAACATGTGAAGTTGGTCTTATACAGAATTGGCCCATTGGCCCACATAACCCAGTATTGTCTACTCTGTCTGGCAACAGCTCTCCAAGTTCTCAGGCCTGCTATATGAGATCATTTAGTGGCATCATTATCATCTTTAGCTGTCCAAGATTCTACCTGAAGTCTTATGCATGCAAAGCATGAGTCCTCCCTCTGAGCTATATGGCCTTGCCCTAAGCTACAGGCTTCTAGGCCACTGCAGGTATGGCCCCTGAGAATTCAAACTCAAAATCTGCTGGGTGGAGACCTACTAAGGCTGAATCGTCTAAACCAGGGATTCTCAACATTGGGTCCCCAGATGTTCTTGGACTTCAACTCCCATAATCCCCAACCAAAGGCCACTGGGGCTGGGGATTATGGGAGCTGAAGTCCAATAACATCTGGGGCCCCGACGTTGAGAATCCCTGGAACAGTGTTGTACTTGGACCTGAGTTCGGTTCTGCATTCTTCACTCCAGAAGTGGATGCTCACAGCTGATTCTAGGTGAAAGTCACCGGAGCTGTGAGGGTGGGGGTGGGGGAGGAGAATGACCAACATATACCTTAAGGCTACTCTAACCAATAGGTATAATTATATAATTTTAAGGGAAACATTTCACAGTTTGAACTACATATCCATATATGTATATGTATATGTATATATGTATGTATATATATATATATAAAATTTTATATCCCGCTCTTCCTCCAAGGAGCCCAGAGCAGTGTACTACATACTTAAGTTTCTCCTCACAACAACCCTGTGAAGTAGGTTAGGCTGAGAGAGAAGTGACTGGCCCAGAGTCACCCAGCAAGTATCACGGCTGAATGGGGATTTGAACTCGGGTCTCCCCGGTCCTAGTCCAGCACTCTAACCACTACACCATGCTGGCTCTTTAATAGCAGCTGCATTTTCATTTGTAAAGCATTTCAAGTATTCCATCATGA
Source organism: Hemicordylus capensis (assembly GCF_027244095.1). Lineage (NCBI taxonomy): Eukaryota > Metazoa > Chordata > Lepidosauria > Squamata > Cordylidae > Hemicordylus > Hemicordylus capensis. Next base: position 120,627,921 of record NC_069657.1, on the reverse strand, counting down.
ATTGCAGAGATGGAAATAAAGATTCCTGCTTTAAGATCCTTCTGGTCACTATAGAGGCACATCTCTAGATACTGCAGTTGTATGAATCTTTATAATAAGCTGAACACCTAGATGTCTTCAGGCTTGCATCTCTACAAAATCAAGCTCCCAAATCAACTATATATTCATTGTATTAAAACAGTGGTTGGAACAGAGAGACAAAGTGATCGCTCTGAAACGGGGATAAGAAAACAGAAATTTGGAGACAGATGAGAGAAGGGATTGGAAGGAAATTTGAGAATAAGATAGAGAATTTTGTCCCTGCTAAAGAAAAATTTCATCTGCTCCCTGACCTGTTGCTGCCCAATATCCAACCTTTTCTTTTTGGAAATTTATTTTTTTGAATTCACAATATAAGGTCTAGCTTTTAATCTGAGTTTGATGTTTAGACTGTTCTTCGAAACTGGTTTTATTATTTTTCCTTAGAAATTGATAGGTGTAATTTCGTCCCATTCATCCTTTCACCAGTGTTTGATGCCATTGATCATAAGCTTGTTTCTCTGCCCATGAGACCTATGTTCTTTCAGGTGTGCAGGCCTGAAAGTCTGGCAATAGACAGTATCTATAGGATACTAGGATTGTCCAAGTTGGAAGCCCATGAGAAATTGTAAAGCAGGTGGGATAGATGATCGGGAAATGCCCTCCATAGCACAATAGCACAAGACTGCTGTCTACTGGGTCTAGATGAGTAGCTTTCTGCTCACTCAACCCATATCTCATCAGTCAGTGTGATAAAGCAGAGAAGGTCACCCTGAAGCTCCCCAATTGTTGTTGGACGATGACTCCCATCATCCCCAGCTGCAATAAATTTAAGGTTGGGATGATGGGAGTTGTAGTACGACAACAGCTGTAAAGGATCCAGATGTCTACCCCTGCCTATAGTACTGAGTGATGAAGTTTGGGGCTGGATGAGCAGGAAGCTGCTCATCTAGCCCAAACCGGAGTGGTACAAGGTAGGGGAATCTTTAGCTCTCCCTTCCTATGCTGAATGGGAGAACTTGAGTGGAAGGGGGGAATTGGGAACAGGGGATGTATACCTCACAGTGTGGGCCAAGATGGGGCAAGGTCGAATCTGGGAAGGGGAGCATTCTCAGACATTACAGTTTCTTCCTAAACAGAAACAATTCTGTATTTCTACTCAAATGGATAGTGAGCAATTGGGCAGCAGTGGAGATGGGGGCAACCTTGATATCTGGCACCACCTATGCCACTGATTTGACCAAACTCATGTGGAGCTTAAAAGAAAGCCTCTTATAATATACAAGAAGGTATGGTCTCAGTTCAGGAAAGTAATTAAGTCTGGGCACAAGTCTGTTTCTCAGTGGAATTTATGCAAGTGCTAAAGTGCTGTCCTGTACAGCAGTTCTTATGAGCTGGGACTTATGTTCCTTAGCTTGCCCCAAAATGCACACTTAATTACACATGAAAATTGGACTTGATCTTGCAAAGTAGGCTTTCTTGCTTGATATCACGGCATTCTTAAATCTTTGTTTAAGTACAGAGTTTGGTTAAATTACCTGTGTTGAAACTGCCGTGCAACATTCTCCTTGACAATCTGAAAAATAAAAGCTGAAGAATAACTCATAAAACTAGAACCCCTAGAGAATATGTGTGTGCAAAACCACTGCAGGAGAAGGCTGGCCCTTTGGTTATTAGCCAAAGTGCTGCACAATCTATGGTGACCTTCTATGAGAATTCACTGATATTAAGCTACAGAATGTGGCTTCATCACTACAGCTTTCTGAATTAGTCCACATTGTGCTATTGGGCTGGTTTAAACTCAGATGATATTCACAGAACAGACATTTATGGAGGCAAATCCGGGATGCAGAAAGGTTTAATTTTTGCGCAGGAAGAGGCAAGACACCCTTGCAGGTAGAAAATGTGTTTGGGGGACTGAAGATATGGGTTATTAGGTTTGGTGGGGGGAGTTCAGTAAAATGAAGGGGAAACACCTCAAATGCTAGTGGGGGATCTAAACCCCTGCAGCAAATTAATATCAGTGGGGGTATACCACAGAGAGTATTCTGTTAAGTTTTTCTATGGCTTAACATGTGCCAGAATACAAATATTCACATATCATTTATTCATAGTGGATTACCTTTTAAAAGTGGATTCAATCACATTCAAGATGAGTGAGAGAGTAAAGAGAACATTTCTCATTTAATATGGGGTGTAGAGATGTCCCCTGCAATTTATTTTGTGTTGTCACCCAGGCTCTTCTTCTGTTACCTTAACAGATTGTGCCTATTAAGTAGACTTCCTGGATAGTACATGACTAATGTTCCTGGTCAAGAAGGATGCTAATCAGGGCATAGGGTTGCAACCCATATTGGATGGGTAGCCCTCCCGCAGAAAACTCAAGTCCGCAATCTGGGAGTGCTCCTTGATCCGGGTTTGACCAACCATGGCAAAGAGCACCTTTGTACAGCTTAGGCTGCTGCACCAGCTGCACCCATTTCTTGAGAAGGCAGATTTGATCATAGTAACACATGGATTGGTCACCTACAGATTAAACTGAGAGGAGAGGGTAGCTGGTCTTGTGGTAGCAAGCATGACTTGTCCCCATAGCTAAGCAGGGTCTGCCCTGGTTGCATATGAAAGGGAGACTAGAAGTCTGAGCACTGCAAGATATTCCCCTCGGGATGAAGCCGTTCTGGGAAGAGCAGAAGGTTTCAAGTTCCCTCCCTGGCTTCTCCAAGATAGGGCTGAGAGAGATTCCTGCCTGCAACCTTGGAGAAGCCACTGCCAGTCTGTGAAGACAATACTGAGCTAGATAGACCAATGGTCTGACTCAGTATATGGCAGTTTCCTATGTTCCTAAACTGCTGTTAATGTGCTTTATATGAGGCTGCCCTTGAAGGGTGCTGAGAAGCTTAAGCTAGTGCACAATGTGGCAATCAGGGGCTGGCCTGCTCGACCACGTAATGCCAGTATTACTGAGACTGCATTGGCTCCTGATTCCCTTTTGGACTCATAAGAACAGCCCTGCTGAATTAGGCCCAAGGCCTATATAGTCCAGCACCCTGTTTCACACAGTGGCCCACCAGATGCCTCTAGGGAGCCCACAGGCAAGAGGTGAGGGCAAGAGGTGACCTATCTCCTGCTGTTGCTCCTCTGCAACTGGTATAGAGAGGCATCATGCCTCTGAGGCTGGAGGTGGCCCACAGCCACCAGACTAGTAACCATTAATAGACTTGTCCTCCATGAATTTGTGGACAATTCATAGAGGCTTTTGCCCCTTTTAAAGCCATCCAAGCTGGTGGCCATCACCACATCCCATGGCAAAGAATTCCACAGACTATGTGCTGTGTGAAAAAGTATTTCCTCTTATCGGTCCTAAATTTCCCGAATTTTTCTTCAGTTTGATGGGATGACCCCTGGTTCTAGAGTTGTGCATGAGAGAGAGAGAAATTTCTCCCTGTCCATTCTTTCCACTCCATGCATAATTTTATACACCTCGATCATGTCTCCCCTTAGTTGCCTCTTTTTCAAAATAAAGAGCCCCAGATGCTGTAGCCTAGCCTCATAAGGAAGGTGCTCCAGACCCCTGATCATCTTGGTTGCCATCTTCTGCACCTTTTTCAGTTTTACAATATCCTTTTTAAGATATGGTAACCAAAATACGCAGTACTCCAGATGTGGCCGCACCATAGATTTGTATAAGGGCATTATAATATTAGCATTTTTATTTCCAATCACAGTCCTAATGATCCCTAGCGTGGAATTGGTCTGTTTCACAGCTGCCACGCACTGAGTCGACACTTTCGACGCAAGGTGCTGGTTATGACTTGTAAAGCCCTAATGACTTGAGCCCAAAGTACTTGAAAGACTCCCTCCCCGCAGTTAAAATGCACTACCCTGCTCTTTATGGGTCATCTAAGGAGACCCTCCGGCATGTTTGTATTGCAGGAATGCTTGGGTGCATACAAGACAGTATCCTTCTCACATGCAGCACCCAGGTTATAGAACTCAGATGTCTTATCCCTTGGTGCTCTGGTTCTGTCATCATCTAAAGATGTATCTATTTGAAAATGCTTTTAATCTCTCTTAATCTCCCCTATTCTTTATCTGCAATTTGGTATTTGAGAATGGCAGTTTTGAAAATGCTTGTGTGACCCTTCATTGTATCTTTCAGCTATTGCATTGCATTGTTTTTTGACTGAATGGTTTTTAATCGAATGTTGTGAGCTGCCTTGAGCTGGTTGAACAGGTGGGGTATAAATATGTTTTTAAAATCTTTTAGTGCACTATTTTCAGAAATGCCGCCTCATCCAAGGGAGTGGGCTTCTTTCGAGGGGAGGAGAAGGCAGATACATTATTCTGGGTTCTGGATATCTTTGATACACTGGGCCTGTTTCCACACCCCTGGTAATGTTTAAGAGGACTCTACCCTAAAATAATGCAAATTACATCTGTTTTGACTTATGTGAGCATTGAACAGTTAGGACAGGAATTATAGGGCTGCCATGAATGGACAACAAGCCTGCTACCATGTTTTTAGATGTTATTTAAACAAATGTTTTTAGATTTTATTTAAACATGGAGCCAGAGTGGTATCGTGTTAGAGTGCTGGACTAGGACTGGGGAGACCCGAGTTCAAATCCCCATTCAGCCATGCTACTTGCTGGGTGACTCTGGGCCAGTCCCTTCTCTCTCAGCCTAACCTACTTCACAGGGTTGTTGTGAGGAGAAACCTAAGTATGTAGTACAGCGCTCTGGGCTCCTTGGAGGAAGAGCAGAATATAAAAAATAAATAATAATAAAAATAATTCATTATTCTGTTTCTCATTGTTGTGTACTTTGGAGCATTTTTGTGAAACGTGGCTAACAAATTTAACAAGCAAAGCAACATGGTACAACATCATTTCCAGGAACTGTGTGGCCATCTAGTTGAAAACAAACCACTGTTGGGAGAAGGGTCATAACTCAGTAGCATAGCACAGGCGTTAAGGTCCTGGGTTCAGTTCCTGGTATCTCCCATTAATGGATCTTAGGTAGCATGGCTTGGAAAGAATTCTGGCTTGAGGCCTTGCTAAGCTGCTGCAAGTCACAGCAGCTAATATTGGGGCTAGATGGGTTGATTCGGTATGTTAGCTTCATGTATTCATGTGAGTTTTCAAATTCACTCGGTAACCTTGGTCAAGTCATTAGGGCCTGGTTTGTATGAAGTAAACCCCTACATATGGAGGGACATTTTGAGCATATTATTTCAGCTGCACTGGCTCCTAGTCCATTTCCAGGCCCAGTTCAAAGTACCGGTTTTAACCTTTAAAGCCCAAAATGGCTTGGGACTGGGTTACCTAAGAGTGCTTTGCCCCATATGTCCCAACCCAGACCTTAAGATCTTCTTTGGAGGCCCTCCTCTGAGTGTCCCTGCCAAACGAGGTGAGGCGGGTGGCTACTAGGGAGAGAACCTTTTTGATGGTTGCAACCCATTTATGGAATTGCCTTCCCAGTGAGGTTTGCCTGGCTTCATCACTTTGTTCTTTTAGATGGCAGGTAAAGAACTTCTTGTTCACTCAGGCCTTTTAAATTTTGATTTCCAAATTTGATTTTTAAATTGTTTTGTATGGTATTTTGTATTCCCCCCACCCTTTGTCTGTTATGATTTAATGGGTTATGTGTTTTTATCTCATGTTTTAATGCTATGTTATGAGCCACCCAAAGAAAAATTTGGTATGGGGCGACTATTTATTTATTTATTTTATTTAACATATTTGTATGCAGCCCAAAACGCAAGTCTCTGGGTGGTTTACAACAAAACAATAAAAACAAGTAATAAGGTTAAAACATCACAGCAATTTAAAATTTAAAACATTAAAACTATTAAAACTATCAAACTATTAAAACAGTACCTAATTAAAAGCTTAGGTGAACAAATGTATCTTGATTGCCTTTTAAAAAGTTGTAAAAGATGGGAAGGCTCTTATTTCAGCAGGGAGCGTGTTCCAAAGCCTCGAGGCAGCAATGGAGAAGGCCCGTCCCCGAGTAGGCACCAGACAGTGGCAACTGCAGACGAATCTCTCCTAATGATCTCAATGGGAGGTGTGGCTCATAGCAAAAGAAGAGGTTTTCTTAAATATCCAGGGCCTAAGCTGTTTAGGTTGTAGGTTATAACCAAGGCCTTGTATTTTACCCGGAAATGTATCGGCAGCCAATGTAGATCTTTCAAAAAAGGAGTAATATGGTCTCTCCGAGATGACCCAGAGACCAGCCTGGCTGTCGCATTCTAGACCAAATGACCCAGAGATAACCCAGAAGCCCATCACTGCCTCCAGGCAGGCATTTAGGGAGGTTATGCTTTCTCCTGATGATGTTAACATGGAGAAAAAGATTCAGGTGTCATCAGCATACTGATAACACCTTGCACCATGATCTCTCCCAGCAGTTTCATGTGGATGTTAAACAACATTGGAGATAATACGGAACCCTGAGGGACACTATACCGAAGTTCAGATTTTGAAGAATGACAGTCCCCAAAGGATACCATCTGGAATCTGCCTGAGAGGTAGAAGTGGAGCCACTGTAAGACAGTGCTTCCCACCCCTAATACTCTCAGACATTCCAGAAGGATACTATGTTTGATAGTATCGAAAACTGCCAAGAGATCCAAAACGACCAACAGAGTCACACTTCCTCTGTCAATTCCCAATTGGAGATCATCCATCAGGCCAACCAAGGCAGTCTCCACCCCATAGCCTGCCCAAAAGCCAGTTTGAAATGGCTTTTTCCATTTTCCTCCAATACATTGGAGACAGGCCTATAGTTGCTTAATTCTGAGGGATCCAATGCAGGCTTCTTCAAAAGAGGTCTAATAATTGCCTCCTTAAGGCAAGGAGACATCCTGCCCTCCCTCAGAGAAGCATTTATGATCTCTACTAGGTCCTCTACAACAACTTCCCTGCCAGATTGTGTAAGCCATTTCGGGCAAGGGTCAAGAGAACAGGTGATAGGCTGCACCACTCCAAGCAGCTTGTCCACATCCTCAGGAGTCACAAACTGGAACTGATCCAGCCTGATCACATAAGAGGAGTCTCTTGATACCTTCGATTCAGATACTGAAGTAACTTTGGGGTCTAAATCCAAGTCAGCCCAAATATGAAACAACAAATAAAGTTAATTAATTGATTGATTGATTGTTGTTGTTTCCACAAAGCCACTTTGGGGCAAACAGCCACTTTAGGAGGATTTTGATGTGAAAATAGCATAGTGACATTTTTATCCCTCCCTTCCATGTGCCACATTGCCAGACTGCCACAGCTTTTTCTTTTCTTTTTTTAGGGCTTTAAGGGACCACTTCCAGTCCACTTAAAGATGAGTTGAAGGTAACATAATTAGGCCCTAAGTATATATGGCAAAAGTGTGAACAAGCCCTTAGATGTGAAACCCATTGGGATCAGATTTGTTTACACTTAGTGCAGGAATTTAGCATCCATTTGTTATTGAAGGAGATTGGATTCAAGACTGAGAAAATCCACCCATGCTTGTTCCCACAATCTATTATAAAAAGACGGGGAAGAGAGTTCCATGGAGAGGAATAGATTACTATTGGTTTATGGTTAAGGAAGAAAAGATTTCCATTCTGCACCCATTCCACAAACTTGTTTGGTGTTCCTCTTCACACATGAATTTTGTGCATGGATGATTTTTTTCTATTTTCCTTACTTTGATAGTTAGCAGGTTACACATGTGTGCATGCTCACACACACACTGGCCCATTTGCTGACTACATAGTGCGATCGACCTTTGCTCTAGATCAAATGTTGGGGTACTGTGAGAAGCATTTAGATGGAATCTGAAGACAGTAGATCCACTTGATCCATTAGCTATAGTAAAGAATACAGCTCCTGTAACTGCAAGTAAATGATTGGGGGGAAATCACTACTTTTTCCTGCCAAAGTATCAATTTCCTTCCACACCTGGATGTAGATCATAAACATATACATATAATGTAAAATAAAAGATCACTGAAATTTGTCAGCATCCTGCTGGAAGACTTGAAAAAAGCTATATGGTGTACATCTTGCTAGTGGTGGGTAATAAACAATAGGAGCACTGAAATGGGAATAATGTTGATTGAAGGCTATGAGAGAAGATAGGTGTGTGTGTGTGTGTGTGTGTGTGTGTGTGTGTGTGTGTGATTTTAAAGATATCTTTTGCACTGTTCATGCTTATAGTTGCAACTCCCCTCTGTTTTTAGTGGAGAGTCTATACTGAAAGCATCTCATAGTATTAAAAAACATTATTCATGGGTATCAATATATTTGGATTGAAAACTGGAATGGTTCACTGGGTAGAACATTGGCATTGGCTGTGGAAGACTGATTCAAATCTTTAGTCAGCCATGAATCTCACTTGGTGACTCATTGGGGCAAGCTACCATTTCTCAGCCTAAACTAGCATGCAGGGCAGTTGTGAAAATATGTGATTTGATGTGGATAGCATAGCTTCCTTTTCCCCACACCAAGTCTGCTAGGGGTCTGAAGTCTGGCATTGGGAGGACTCATAATAGTAAACTTAATAGGTATTTATGAGCTGAGCCCAAAGTCCACTACTGTTTGGGACTGGCTCATAAAATGTTGGTGCCATCACTTCCAACCATCACTGGTGCCAGCACGTCCATACTTTACAACTATTAATTTCCTTTCTCCCAAAACTAGCCTAGCTGTTGATACAGGGAGGTCTTTCTTTCTGATGCTTCCATCCCTCTTTGTCACGTGTCCGGAATGCTGAAAAGGCAGAATCCAAGCACCAAGGACTATGGGCAATGTAGTTTTCCAGGATCTCTGAGTACTTAGTATGGACATCAAGTATCTTGAGCAGAGATGCTCTTACCCCTGGACTTTGGGGCTGAAGTCCAAGGCCTCCACAGCCCCTGGGGGCCCCCAAATCCTCTTTAGTCTGTCCCGGGTGGTGTGGTCGCCCGGCTAAGCACGATGATGATTAATTTGCAAGGGAGTGGGGGTTCTCCAAAGGCCTTAAGTTCCAGGCTCCAAAATTACCTAGGTGCACATCTGATCCTGAAAAATACATGTCCCAGGTCTTGTTGCACCAGGGACACTGACAGCTTTCCAGAGGTAGGGAGCCCTAGGACACATACTTGTGTCCACACTAAGCACTCAGGCACTTTGGAAAATTACATTACCGTGTTCAAGATGACAGGCAGGAAGGAATGGAGGACTTTTAGAGAGGCCTCCTTCCTGGCCTTCATTCGCTAAGTTTAGAGAAGAACAAGGCTTAGAATCTTATGGAGGGGATTCATTGAGGGGAAGCATTCAGTCATGTTCTCAGTGATGGCCCCTGGAACACAGCAGGGCCCATATTTGAGAATGGACTCGAAGAAATGTTATTTTCTGGGGGGAAACTTGTGTTAATAGAATCTATTCCAAACTGAGCCAAGGGAAGTTTGCTTACCACAAATGTTTCTCATTTTGTAAATAAGTGTGACACTTCCTGCCTAATTTTGACATTGACTGTATAGGACAAAGCCAATCAAGAAAAGAGAGGCAGATACAACCACAAATAAAAATAAACCCTTTGTTTACAAACAGCAGTTGATGTGGTGAGGAAAGTTACTCATTCCCTTCCTGACATCTCCCTTCAGGGCTTAGCGCCTGTTTACTTTCAGGACCGCCTCTCCCGGCCAGTCCTGTCCCACCCTGTGAGATCTTCTCAGGTTGCCCTTCTTCTGGTCCCTGGTCTTAAAAAGGTCCATCGTACTAGGGCCCATGGAAAGGCTTTCTTTGTTGCTGCCCCTCTACTCTGGAACTCTCCCCACACTGGGATTTGGTCTGCCTCCTCCCTTTCAGCATTGAAATCCTTGTTGAAGACATTTCTTTTCTGCCAGGCATTTGCCCTTTAATTTAAGTGGTTTTTTTGTTTTGTTTTTAAATCTCGGATGCTGTTCTTGCTGTGTACACCGCCCAGAGTCTGTGGATTGGGTGGTATATTAAATATTTTAATAAACAAATAAACAAACAAACAAACAAACACTGCATCAGTGCCAGCATGACCTTGCATTAAAGTTTTGACTAAGAGCTCAGGCCCATTTGGGGGTGGAAATCTGAAACAAATCAAAGAGCCTTGAAAAGTTCTCCATATTATGCAGAATGAAGTACTGTAGCAGGCTAGACTGTATGACTTCTGACTACAGGAAGGCTGCCATATTTGTCATCTGGGAGTACTACCATATTTGGTAGCCTGAGAGTAGTACTTCCGGACCCAAACCTCTCCCTGATTTCTCAGGTTGAGGCAGCGGTCAGGAGTGCTTTCTATCAGCTTCGGCTGATTTGCCAACTACGTCCATTTCTGGAGATAAATTACCTTAAAACAGTGGCGCATATGCTGTTTACATCCAGGCTTTACTCCTGCAATGCGCTCAACATTGGGCTGCCTTTGTACATAGTTCGGAAATTGCAGCTAGTACAGAATGCATCAGCCAGGTTGGTCTCCAGGGTTGCCCGAAGAGATCATATTAAACCTTTTTTTAAATAACTACACTGGCTGCCTGCTAGTCAGTACCTATAAAGCTCTAAAGGGCTTGGGTCTGAGGTATTTAAGAGAATACCTTGTTCCTTATCAACCCCACCGCCTGTTAAGATCATCTGGGGTGGCCTGGTTGCGGTTGCCACTGGCTTGGTTGGTGGCAACTCAGAATCAGGCCTGTTCTAAAGTTGCCCCGGGACTCTGGAACGTGCTTCCTAACGAAATGACAGTTTCCCCTTCTCTGAAAGTTTTTAAGAAGGACCCCAAAAGATACCTGTTTAGTCAGGCTTTTAGTTTATAATTTTAAAGCTTCAGTTTTTAGAGATGTATTGTATTTAAATTTTAATTTGATTATGTTAATGTTTTAATGGTTTTATATTGTGAACCGCCCAGGCACATTTTGTATGGAGTGGTATACAAATGTAGCAAATAAATAAATATTTTGAATGCTGTCATATAAGAAGACGCCTGCATGCAGAGCTGAGTGAAGTAGATATTTTTGAATAATTCAAATGCAAAAACCCTGTAAAAGAGTCAAATAAACTATATTTCAATTATGAAATCAAAATACCTCAAATGAGAATCACAGATACAAAATACAAATATTATTGCATAAATCTAGAGTATATTTCTAAAACAAAATACTAAATATGTTTATTCAGGCATGTAATATGTCATGTAAGTAGTAATTAGGTTTATGTAGCAGTTAAAATATTATAAATAAGACATGTTTACTATTAAGCGGAATTATTTGATATTAATGAATATAAACACATATATTATTAAAGCTGAAATACACTTACTAGGGAATAAGACTTAATTGGGCAGCATCCAGACTAATAGTCACAACTAAGCACTATCAAAATCAATGAGACAAATTAGGCATGATGACTCGCATTAGTTTTCACTAGACTTTGTCATGACTAACTTAAACAGGATGCTGCCCATTGACTTCAATGGATTTGCTTCTGAGTAAACACACCTAGAATCTACCTGTAAATGACACAATTTAATAAATAATTATATTTACTGGCTGCTATCCAGGCAGAGTTAGGCAAGTAAGTTGACTTCAATGGGTTTAACTCTTGTGCTGGATTGTGGCCATTGGGTTTATATTTATTTAACTGATTCAGGGGCATAGCAAGATTGGAATGGGCCCTGGTACAAGAACTGAAGATGGGCCATTCCAGGGCCGGCCCCAAAACTGTGGGCACTCCAAGCAAAAACTGGCTTCACACATGGCTGCCCCGCCCCTTTCGCCCACAGCACCTTGTGTCATCTGAGTGGGTAGGTGGGCGGGCAGTCCCCATCTGAGTGGGTGGGTGGGCAGTCCCTGTCTCAGCAGGCGGGCAGGCAGTCCGTCCCTATCACCTCCTGCCACCTGCTGTCCTCATTGCTCTGCTGCCTTCACCCACCACGCCTGCTGATGCCAGCTGCTTCTGGGCAGCCAGCCTGCCACAGTGCATTATAATGACATCACTGAGCAACATGGCAATGTGATTATAATGTGCCACAGCAGGCCAAACAAAACATTCTTGGCACACCCTTTCCCTCACTCCTATGCAAATAATATCATACGCTCTCCCCACACATCACTCCTCCCCGCCCTCCATCAGGGCCCAGGGACATTTGCCCTGCATTCTTACAGATTAGTTAATTCTTGTTATTAAAAATGCAGAAATAATGCAGGGAGGTGGGACACCTTCTGGAGTATTTTTATGGTCTCGGGGGGGTTCAGTTCCTCACCTACTACCATGAGTAATGAAACTGTGAGTAACGAGGCATTATGCCTATGGGAAAAGGGAGGCTAGGTTCCAGAATTGATCATAAAGGTGAATAAAAACATGCAAAAGGGGGGGGGGGGACACACAGGAAAATAATTGATAGTGTTTACTACTTCACAAGGTTGTTGTGAGGAGAAACCTAAGTATGTAGCACACCACTCTGGGCTCCTTGGAGGAAGAGCGGGATATAAAATGTAAATAATAATAATAATAATAATAATAAATTTATTTATATATTTTATTTATTTAACATATTTTAATACCGCCCAAAACTTACGTCTCTGAGCTGTTTACAACCAGATAAAAACAAAGATAAAATGTTAGTTAAAAACAAAACAAAACAAAACCAAAATTTAAAACACAGCAATTTAAAAACAATTTTTAAAAACGATATTCTAAAAACAACATTAAAACAATTAAAACAATATCAGTTAAAAGCCTGGTTGAACAGATGTGTCTTTAAAGACTTTTTAAAAATTATCAGAGATGGGGAGGCTCTTATTTCACTAGGGAGCGCATTCCAAAGCCTCGGGGCAGCAACGGAGAAGGCCCGTCCTTGAGCAGCTGCCAGACGAGCCAATGGCAAAAGCAGATGATCCTGATGATCTCAATGGGTGGTGGGGTTCATAATGATAATAATAAATAATATACCATGTTCCCTTGTGCTCAGGAATGCCCCCCCATCTACGTAATGCCCCCCAAACAGCAAAAAAATGTGTGGAAAATGTGTGGTTTTTCAAAAGAAATGAGCCATAAAATGGCTCCTCCAGGGCTCCTCCTAACAAAATGGTGGCTGGAAGTGACCTCCATGGTCACTTCCAGCCCTCTAGAAACCATGGGTACATGGGTTTTAACACTTCAGTTTCCAAAGATAATGAAAACTGGTGTCAATTAGACGTTCCCCAAATACATAATTCCCCAAATACGTGGAACTGCAAACAGTGATACTGCGAATAACGATGTTCTACTGTATGTGTGTGTATATCTCTATATCAATCTCTTTTAGTCAAATATATTTGTTTTATAAAAGAGAATGAAAATAACTGAGTATATGCTCCCATCCGCAGGATTACACCAATGTAGTGCTAGCCCTACAAGGTATATAGAATTTTAAGTTATTTTAAAGAAAAGAACAAAGATGTTTCTGAGAGAATGTGCCTCCCTACTCCTAGAATCCCTTTTAACCCTGGAAGCAGTGGGGAGGTTTCACTTACTATTTTTTCATAGAAGCCACCGGTGCTGCTGCTGCTTTCTGTCATCTCCAAGGTGCTCAGCTGAGGTCCAAACTTTTGTCCTCATTTTGTGATGCAGAGGGAGGTTAACCCCTGTCTCTCCTACTGCTACTTTGGGTTCTTGCCTAAAATGGTTGATTATCCTGAAACTTTGTCCTGATGCTTCCTTCAGTGTCCAGTAGATGGAGCTACTATATGATCCACTACGAGTTTTGGTCAAAGCAGACAACACCACTACCGGATATTGTCCCCTCTGAGATGTTAATTCTGTCTCTTCAGCTATGCAGATTGATCCCTCTTTGACCACTGTGGGTGTGGGAGGGATCTAACTCTGATTAATTTGCTCATCAAAGCCTTGCATACAATTAATCATTCAGACTCACACAACAATGAAGGCACTCCAAACTGACCCTTCAAAGGGCCTGTTGTGCATGAGAGCGTTTTGTTCACCATAGCTAGCTAAGTGTACTAACAGAGCATCACCCTAATGTGTGGCCTGTTTTCAATATCAAGAAGGTAGTATATTTGTCATGCTCCATAAAACATCCAAAATACTGAATACAGCAGTAATTCCAGGACTTCCAATACATTTCTTTGTGTGTTTCAGATAAAAAAATACAATTTTAAGTGTATCTGAAATATGGATTTTGATACTGCCTGGCTCTACCTGCATGTGTAAACTAGCACATCTGAAAAAGGGTTATGGGTAACATCCTGAATAATGAAGTGCAAGTGCTTTATGAGATGTGCTGGTGCTGCAGATGTGACTGAGTAACCCAGCACTGGCACTTATGTGGGAGGATTTCCTCTGGAAGCACTCTTTGTCACCCAAAACTATGTCCCTGAGGGTTAGGCAGCACCCATCATAGCATATTTGACAGGATTGAACACTGAACAGTATCCATCTGGCAATATTAGATAGCTGACATGCAGTGGTGATTTTTAATCTTAAAGCATTTTATGAATAACATGCAATGGTGATTTTATTGCCAGTTCACTCTCTTTCTTTCTTTCTTTCTTTACTAGCCTGTCATTAACTGGGCAAAGTCATTTTGCGTAGATTATAGGCAAGTTCAAGAAAGTAAATATATGCAATATGATTTTTTTTATTAATGTGCCTGCAAAGGTTAAGTAAAAGTAAAGTTTGAAATTTGTAGGGTTATTTATTTTATTGTATAATGGCCGTATATGGCAAATTTGAATCAGCAAATTTGAATCTGGGAAAGATCTTTTGCTTTTCTTGGGCATTATGTCATTTTGGAGGAATTGATCTGATTGTTGAGTGTTATAAATCTGTTGAGAACTAAAATATGATAATTCAGAATTTAGCTAAAAATAATTTTAAAAAATGTCCCTAAGCATATTTTGGTGTAAAGAGTAGTGCATTCAGTTAACTTAAGTGGCAGGAGTGTTCATGCAAAATTTGGTATCTTTAGGTAATCCAAAAGTATGATATTCAGAAATTCTTCAAAAAACTACAAAATATTATTTAAATTTTCACCATGAATAACCCAGTGTAAAATGTAGTACATTCACGTAATTTCAGTGGCAGGATTGTGCATGCAAAATTTGGTATCTGTAGGTCATCAGAAAGTATGACTTTGTTTCACACAAACTCTTCAAAATATATAATAGACGTGTGTGATGGATTTATATCTTGCCTTCCCATCATTTAGTTTTTCAAGACAGCTTACAAACATGTTTACTTTGAATAAAGTTTATGGTCTCAGCAGGGACAAGCTTTCACCTGTAGACTTTCCACCCTAAAACAAACAAGCAGACTCCTTCACCTACAACTGATGCCTTCTCAGGTGCTGGCTGTCTCAACCTCAGCAATGGGACCAGGGGCGTAGCAAGGTTGGAGTGGGCCCAGAGAAAATATTTTAAAATGCCCCCCCACCGAAGCTCAGCTCATTAAGTAAAGAAATCTTAAATGAGGCTAATAGTGGTAACAAAAAGCATAGTAGAAATTATATATATATAACCTATGTGCCATAATCATCCTAAATTATTTTTTTAAAGGTTTTGTACATTGTGGACGATGCAAGTCATATTCTAGTAGCTCCAAGTCTTCACACACACATCAATTTCGGAGGATGAATGCAACTGAAGGAAGCCCAGGCGGGTGCACAGCTGGGAGAGTCAGTCATGTGACTTGCCTCGGGGGGGGGCCCAAGGCAGTGGGCCCCCAGACAACTGTCTCCCCTTGCCCTATTATAGTTACGCCCCTGAATGGGACAATCTCTCCCCAAAAGCACTCATGCTCACACACCCCAGACCAAATCTGGGCGCAGAACAGATAACAATGTTCAGGTTTGGAGGTCCGGGCTTTTTCTGACACATACTTCTTCCCAAAGACAATTCATCTTAAGAAACCACATATCTGAAGTCTGCTAAAATAAAAACCATCAAGAGATGCTAAGAAACTAAAGCATAAACATTTAAATGGTGAGGTAAAATTTTCACAAATTGGTCAAATTTTAAATTTTTGAATTTCACATTCAAAATTTACTAAATTTAGCAAATGCTTAGTATTTGTGAATATTCGTTTTGCTGACCATGCAAAGGGCCGCCGCACATAAACAGGGACCAGGTGCGTGCCACCATTGTGCTGGTACCGTGTGAGGGGGCGAGTTGCCACAGCTGGAAGAGGGAGTGAGCAGCAAAGAAGCAGGTACCCACATGCTCTCACTTTTAAAAGTGAACTGTGATTTGTGCACATCCTGACAGAAAAATGGCCTGGCCATGTATGATAGCACTCTGTTCACTAGTCAGCATTATCTAATTGGCCACATTGCTGGAACTTAGAGTCACCCAGTTGTGATAGCAATCTGGTGTTGCCAGGAAGTTCATCAACAAGGAGGAGTTCAGAAGTTCAGAATTCCAACAGTTCCCTAATTATAGCACCTCTTTTAAACTGCCAGCAGCGATATAGGAACTGGAAGATGCTGAAAGGCAATGGTAAACCCCACCTGTATTCTACCAAAGGAAACCATAGGGCTCTGTGGGTGCCAGAAGTCGAAATCGACTCAACAGCACACTTTACCTTTTACCTTAGCTGCTGAAATTGGATTAGCATTCAATGACTATATTTTGTTTGATTGTGTTTTAGTATTGTTGGTTGTATTGGATATGTTTGTTATTTCTATTTCTGCTGGCCAATGGCTGTAATAAAATTGAATTGAATTGAATTAGCATTCACAAGAAGCAAAAATATAAGGATTCTTTCAAAATACTGTGTGTATGTGTGTGTGTATCTATCTATCTAAATTGTCTAACTTGCGCTGCTTGATGTGTTCAGTGTGGATCTGCACTATAAACACCCTTGCAAACTATCTATCTATAGCATCTTGCAAGTATCTTCAATTTACATAAATATACCTCAAATATTTATAGATCAGTAGATATAAATGTGCATTTAAGGATGACTACCAAAGTGCATTACAACAGAAAGCTCTTACACATCTTCCAATTAATTCAAATAATTGCATGTTGGCTTATTAAATTACACATTAGATAGATAAAATATGGCTTACCGTCAGTTGCAAGCACTAAAATACTTTTAGAGAGAAGTGTTACTGCCAAGTAGTCAGTAATAGGGAGAGGGTGGAGTTGAGATGCCACTTTAAGATCTAGGGCCATAGAACAACTAATATTAGAATGAATAGTATAGGCGTGCATACACATACTTTTAAATAGTTTCTTTATCCATTTAAACACACTTCCCAACATTTGAAGGGCAAAATTAGGAACACTCATTTTATATTATGCACACAAGGAATTCATAGCGTGATGGTGAGAGAGCAAGCCAAATAAACCAGATTGTTTGATCTGGTGACATGATCTGCCAAAGACTTTGGAAAGGTATAAATTCCCCTACATTTTGGCACATTCTTGTATGCCAAAATGCATGCTCTTGCTTTCCTGCAACTTTTCAGAAGTGAAAGCACTGAAATTTTCAAAATGTGGCACACACTAGCACTCTTGTAAGTAGTTCCTTTTTGTAATTCGTTCCTTTTTGGAAGAAAAACAAACCAGGGCCAGAATCTAAAGAACCCCTAAACTCATGGAAAGTGCATCTGCATGTGCCAATTTCCCCACTACAGCTGTTTGCACTGAATCAAATGTCTTTCCAAAAAGGTCCCCTAATGTCCAGGAACAGCTCTTGGGAGCAGTGGGAGAACACCTTAAAAACTTAGGATGCTTAGGATATGTGTGGAAAACACAGACTACTTGTTAGCTAAAGTAGTAAAATTGGCAGGTAAACTCCAGTACAACTAAAACGTCATTACCACAGCCTCTGAAAAGACTGCTATCGTTAAAATGACTTGCAACTTCCCCAACTGCAGGAAGAGAAAATAAATTCTTTTCCAGGAGTCCTTTTCAAACAAAAAACAGGAGTCCTTGTTTGAAAAGGACTCCTGGGGGGTGGGGTGAAGCCATGTTGTTGCACACACACAAACACACAGTGGTGTAGCTATAATTGAGCAGATGGGTTCAAAGAACCCGGGCCCCCCAGCTCCTGAGGGGCCCCCAGCACCACCCCTCTCTATTTTCTTCATTATCTCTCTCACTCCAAGGGGCTGCCAGGAAGAGGGGCGAACATGAGCCCCCTCTCCCCTACCTACGCCTCTGCACACACACACAAAGCCATGTTGAAAGCCATGTCGTTGCACCTACCTACCCTTCTCTTATCTCTGGACTGGATAGAGCAGTTCGGCAATCTTTGACCAGCTTTGCCAGTCCACAGATGCAAATTGAATTGGAGGCCACTCCAAAGACAAAAGTAGCCCCTGAATCGAACTGGGGCTGTTTCGCACAGCACTATGAAATAGGACCAGCTGGAAGGCATATTACAATTTTAGGTTGTGTGCCGCACACACCCTCAAGGGTGAGGACTGACATCATATAAAAAGAGACGTCACAGCAGGTTCCTCACCTACAATGTAAAACCCAGTTTCCTTCCAGTTTTGCAATGTGCATGCCAGTGGATCAAACATTGGTTCAACAGTTAGTGTTGCTCCTTCCCCTATGTTACAGGTAAACTGCCTTCCTTAAAAAAAAAAAAATGTATTTTCATTCACTTCCTCTTATTTTTTAATTAAAAAAGAAACTTTTTTCAAAGTTGCAGAACTACTCTGGGAACTGGGGATTGAGAACATTCATGATATCACAGGATGCCAGCCAAAAGGCCACCTTGAAGATAGATCTTCCTCATTCAAGCTCCACTACATTGAAAAACTGCACTTCTTTTTCGTTGGAACACAAGACCCTCTTTTTTTTTTTTTTAAACAAAGCAGAGAGTGGCCACTCTTACACAGAAGTATATTTGTACGCAGTCTAAGGCCATGGTCTAGCATGGAGCTAGGCACACTTAAGCTCATGCATATCAATAGACTTGTTTAGATATGTATTAATCATTTAATTTTATAACCTGCCTCTGAGCCAAGACAAGATCCTAAAGTGGTTAACAATAACCTTCAGTATAAAGCAGAATGGCAATGGACAATGCAATAACAACAAATGTAATAAAACCTGGACAATAACCATTCCGCTGGCATTAAATCCATAAACAGCCTGCCTGTCTGTGTGTTGGACTGTGCCCTAAGCAAACTAGTCCACTAGCGTATCATGTCAATTTTTGCATATCTCCATCAGAAGCAAGAGATAATGCCTTATTTCCTCCAGCCCCATATTCTTTCTCCCCACGTTATTAGAAGCAACTGTCCCATCATACACACCCCTCTTGCTAATTCTTTTTATAGAACTCTTTCCCAATAAAAAGGCTGCTTCCAAACAAAAGTTGCAAAGAAGTTGTAAGAGCAGCTACGCACCTTTTTCACGGGTTGGTACCACTTTAAAGCTTTTATATGCCCACAGATGCTAGTGGAGGGTGAATCTTTTTCAGTGAATCTGAAAAGCTGTGATTAAAGTTTTTAAGCAGCACAAAGATTTTATACAGAGTGGTATCATATTCAGGACCAATTAAATGTCATCTTAAGTACTTAACTGAAGCATTTTTATGTGTTTGGAATCAGTTAAGTGGAAGGTGCCAAATTAAACTTGCATTTAAATTTTTGTCACAAAGTTAATCTCAGGAGATTATGCACCATATTTCAAGAACTATTTCAGAAAGCTTTCAGTAAGTCTCTGTTAAGTTTGCTTTCGGAAGCATGGAAACTTCTGTAAAGAAAGAAAACAGAGGGACAATTCTCTAGGTCCTCCCTCCCTCAAAGAACAAATCCAGTGTAGATAGCTAGAGACAAGTACTGCAATTACGTCCAAAGTATTGCAGGTGGCGTCACACTAGGGAAGTCTTGGCCAAGTGACTCACAATAAGGGTATTAGCAGTAACAAAATGTGCTTCATAGCCCAAATTAAAAAGGAAAAGGAAAGGAAAGAGCTGGAAGGGGGAGGAGATGTCTGCTCTGTGTTTTAAATGGACTTTCAATTTGCATTGTGTTACAATACATAATGAACCATTAGTTCTTTCACCAATTCTTTCTTTAAAAAATAAAAACCAAAACTGTATTGTGCCATTTTATAAATTTCTGGGAAGATCATTATTAGTTCTTTTCCTACCGTTTTCAGTATACAAATGCATTGTCAGTCTTATCTCAAAATAGCCAGAGGGTAGTTAAGCTAAAAGATTGATTTGTCCATTGCAACCCAATGAGCTCCACTGGTGAATGAGGAATGAATTTCTCCATTCTCCCACGGCCAATCCCAATGGTGACAGAAAATGAAGAACTAAGAAATCTTTCTAGGCAAGTTTTTCAAATCCTGAATTAAAAGATATGTCACATTCCTAAAAGTTCTCAGCTATTAACAGGATTGCATATTATTACCATCATTCAATTAATTCCCCAGTATACAGGTCACACCTATACTGTACCTGCACTAGGAAAAACTATGGTCAGAGATGCCAACAGCAATTGTTAAGTGGTAGCTGGGTAGGAGTGTGTTCCCTCCTGCCTCATTAAAGAGCTGGGTACAGCTGATGGATAGGATGGAGCCCTCCTACCCACCAGCCACTTAACAGACTATCAGTGTTGGTGCCTCTGGTCTTTTTTTTTTTTTTTAAACTAACATAGGAATAGAAAATGGGAGCATGCCCTGAACTAGAGTAGGGCATTTCTCCCACCTTATTTATCGTCATATTTATCATCATAGTATTTCAGGAATCTTATACAGTGGGAAGGCTCTTGATCTTTGCAAAAGGAGACCCATGTCTCCCATCACAGGACTTATAAGGCCTTAGTTTGGCTCCTTTTATATCTCATTGTGTTTCTATGGTGCTGGCTTCCGCCTTCCAGTAGTATGCAAAGCATGTAGGATTTCACTCAGAGCCTGCCTCAGTATTTTGAGGGTCCTTGAATTGATGCTTTGCGGGGCAGGCTGCTTCAATTCTGCCCAATTCAAACCAGGAGGTCTGATTTGATCCTCCTCCTCCCCTTACCAGGTTTCAGGAGAGGCAAGACATTCCCAAGGGTGAGGGACCAAGCAGATGCAACTCATGCAACTTCTCCTTCAAAAGTCCTGGGAGAGGTTTTTCAAGAAAGAACATCCTGCAGTCCTGGAAAGGTGCAGGGTTTCTTGGGAAATGTAGTCTTTTTCAGAGGCTTCTGCCATTGCATGATTAAGTACTGAGGAGAATGGGTGCATGTGTGCGTGTTTTGGAGGCCAAACCGATTCAGCCGGAGCTGACTTCAGTTCAACCCTGACTTGCCCCGAAAAGGGGAAGTGTTTCTGTTCAGGCTGAAATTTGCCAAATTGGGCCAATACAATTTTGAACGTGTTTAGCCTCTAAAGCTATGCACAGCCCTGGTTTAAATGTTCTGTAGAGGTTCCCCCTAGTAAATCTTAAAATCAGCTTCTCAAGTAAATACCAAGTAGCCCTTTGCAGGATTTGTCTCCATATGTTATCTTCCTTTTGTTCAAATTTCACCTTAAAGTCAACCTTTTCCATAAGCAGGGACATCATTTGAGATTTCAGCAGTGGAGTGGTGGCGTGTGTGTTTGTGTGTGTGTGTGTGGGGGGGGATTCATAGCAAGATTCAGTGGCTTATTTTTGGATTTATTCAAGAAGTTAACTGCAAAATGAGGAGACAGTGAAGAGCATTTGTTAGGGGTTCCCCCCACCCCACACCCCACCCCATAATAACCAGAAAGATAGGAAGTGTCCCTGAGGAATTGATTGTGATTTGGAAACATAGGGGGCGGGACTGCTCTTCCCTGCACAACACTCAATGATATCCCTGCCCAAGTACTCAAGTTGTATCTTACCTTTTTAATGTCATGAACCTTGCTACTGCACATGGTGCCAATTCCTTCTCTGTTAACTTTGTTTGGGTAGCATATCCTCAATTACAAACTGAAATATTTGTCAAAATGAAGCATGTGGAAAATTTATATTTAAGTACAGGAGAGTTATGTATAATTTATCAAACAGAAGGAGTAGAGCTCTTTCTTCAGTCTATACACATAAGGTTAAGAGCTGCATATGCATACTTGCTGCGGCTTTCATGAATCATAAACCCCACTCCTGCTTCTTGGGGATAAATTATTTCACTTCACTTATTATATATTCTTTGTATAAAAGATGCAACTGCACATGTTTAGATTCATGAAACCAAGGACCAAGGACAAAAGTGTGTGTGTCTTTGTTATCTATTTATCTACTGGTGTGTACACTCATAAACATATACTGTATAATGTATATTTCACATATATAGATCCTCATATATCTCAAATGCATACTCCAGCTAAAAGTCAGCTTTTGGATCCCCTAGAAATTTATTTAGTATAGGAAAGAATGAGAGATGGACAGACTGTTAGAAATGAACAGAAATTCCATACCCAGTCACATCTGAATACTGATAATAGCCTTGTTCTGATATGTCAGGAAATATGTCTGAGAGTAGTAAAAATGATGATGATGATGATGATGATGATGATGCCCAGTGAGGCACTACCTTGGCGTGGTTGTGGGGCTTGCGTGCTCTGAGGAAGGTGAGAGCTATGCCAGAAGTCCAACCATACAAGACAGGTCTCACCAGAGGAGCCAGACAAAGAGTGCCTCTCCCATCAACTATATGGTGAAACATAACTTTAATAAATCTATACTGGATCGGTCGTCACTCAGGTCAACAAGGACCGCGCCAGGTGCTAGAGTCCCTGGACATCTGGTGGCAAGTGGGCTACAGGACTCAGGATCTTCAGTTGAGCAACCAGGGCTGGAGACTGCAAGGTTACTGGAAGAAACGTCGTTTAACCGAAAAAAATATACGAAAAATGCCAACAAGGAAATAATGATCTGCTAATACAAGTCTAGTCCAACTAGAAGAGGTTATTTAAAAAGAATGTACCAAATTTGGAAAGAGAAGCATCCAGATACAGAAATAACAGAACAAAGGCTAGCAGACCAGAGAAGATTCATAATAAGAAATAAAGTATTCACAGAAGTTGACCTGGAAGAACTGCAAAGAGCAACACAGGCTCAAGATATGGAAGAAGAATTACCACCAACTGAAGAAGTTGTTCAGGCACAGGTGGAGGAGGAGGTGTTGGAAATAGAGGATGCCACTGTTGCTGAACTGTTTCAAAATCAAAACCAGGCAACCTCCCCTTTGCCTTCACCTCAAAAACCCAAATGCCGTTTAACAGAAAAGCAACAAGAACTAAAGCAAAAAATAACTGAGCACATGAACCAAACAACCACCAGGGTTCGACTTCCAGCTCTAAAAACAGCTGCCAAAAAACAACTTGCTCAGGCATTAAAAGATGTCAATGCTGCACTTGCAGAAATAACAACCAATAATTTGCAAGAAACAAACCAACTAATGTACAGTGCAGCAACCATAACAACACAAGAGCTCGGATATAAGATCAGTGGACCTGTCAAAAAAGAAAGTAGTACATCACCTAAATGGAAGATCAGATTAGAAAATAAAATCGCCAGGCTTAGATCAGATGCTAGTAAATTGAAAGATATGAAAGACAAGAAGCTGAAGAATGAAAACACCAAACAGTATCTGATCCAAAAATACCACCTAAATTCAAGGAGAATTAGAGAAGTCCTGGAAATAATAAAGCAGCAAATAACAGCAGTGTCAAAGAAGATTAGCAGATACGAAGCCAGAATTACACAAAACAGGAAGAATCTCCAATTCCAGTCGAATCAGAGACGTTTCTACCAAAGCACAGAAGGAGAAACTGCAAGAAACCTAGAAACATCAAATAAAGAAGAAACAGTGCAATTCTGGGGGAAATTATGGGACAATCCAATAGATTATAATAAAAAAGCAGGCTGGATGAAAAAGGCCAAAAAATGTAACCAACAAATGCAAGATCTAATAATAACACCAGAATTAATAAGTGAAAGAGCAAAGAAAATTAAACATTGGACTGCCCCAGGTGACAATGAATTGCATGGCTTTTGGCTTAAACACCTAACAAGCCTTCATAAACAACTATCAAAACAGTTCAATCACATTTTGCAAGGAGGTGATATTGAACAATGGCTAACAACTGGGAAAACTCATCTCATCATGAAAGACCCAGCAAAAGGTACAGTTCCAAGTAATTATAGACCAATAACCTGTCTGCCAACCATGTTCAAATTATTAACTGGAATAATAGCAGATGAAGTGATGCAACACTTATTAACTAACAAACAGCTGCCAGCTGAACAGAAAGGAAATTGTCCGGACACCAGAGGCACAAAATACCAGCTGCTGATTGACAAAATGATTTTAGAGAATTGCAAGAGAAGAAAAACAAATCTAAGTGTTGCATAGATTGACTACAAGAAAGCCTTCAACTCATTGCCTCACACATGGATACTAAAATGTTTAGAAACAACTGGTGTCAGCAAAAACATTCAGATATTTATTTAAAAAGCAATGAGCAAGTGGCGTACACAGTTAACAATCAATGGTGAGACACTTGGACAGGTTAGTATTAGAAGAGGTATTTTCCAAGGGGACTCACTATCCCCTCTGTTGTTTGTAATCACCATGACTCCACTTTCACAAATACTAAACAAAACAGACCTCGGATACCAAACATCTAAAACATCAAGTCAAATCAACCATCTGCTGTACATGGACGATCTGAAGTTGTATGGAAAGTCCCAGTCAGAAATCGAATCACTGCTAAACACTGTCCGTATATTCAGTAGCGATATAGCAATCGAGTTTGCTGTATTAATAACGTGTGCTGTATTAATAATGAACAGAGGAAAACAAAAACAAAAACAGAAGGAATAGAACTTCCCAATGGAAGCAAGATCAAGAACCTGGAAGAGAAAGAACATTACAAATACTTGGGCATTCTCCAGGCTGATAACATTGCACACACTGAAGTTAAAAGAAAAATGGGAAGTGAATACATCAGGAGAGTTAGAAAAATCCTAAAGTCGAAACTCAATGGCGGGAACACCATACAAGCCATAAACACTTGGGCTATACCTATGATCAGATACACTGCAGGAATAATAGACTCGACCCAGGCAGAGCTAGAGACGCTAGATCGTAAGACCAGGAAAATAATGACCATCAATTATGCTCTGCACCCCCGCAGTGATGTAGATAGGCTATACCTCCCTCGCAGCTCAAGTGGTATGCTGCAAGTCCATCAAACAGTAGAGGAGGAGAAAAGAGGCCTTGAAGAATATCTCAAGGATAGTGAAGAAGATGCACTTCAAATGGTCAATAATGAGAAACTATTCAACACCAATGAAACAAAGCAGGCCTACAAGAAAGAACAAGTCAAGAACTGAGCAGAAAAATGGTGGTGGGGGGGGAACCAGTCAATAACACCTGTCTTAACTTCCATGCTATGTAAACAATAAATACTTCCTATATTATACTGGCTTTAAAAATTAGGCTCCATACACTCACACTTTGCTTTGGTTTCTCAGCTCAGCATTGGGCTGTAGAAGGATGCATCTAGGGAGAAATGCAACAGGTGCAGCTTTCCCGATGATTTTTGGAGGTTGTGATTTCTGCTTCTTAAAATGTGTTCCTGTGAAGTTACTGTAGCATATCTTCTGCATTGCAATGGATATGTTTCTATAACTTATGGGGCAAATTTTGAGGTTAGGGAGATTAGTGAACCCCCTGTAGACTTGCTCAAATCTTGCCAGTATTTCCCTGTCCCAGTTGTCCTCAGAAACCCTTGATCTACCAACATCTGAAATCTGTGCCCTTAGTGCTTACCTTGTTACAATGGGGTAATTCTTTGAGGAATAATGAATGGGTCCCCCCCCTCCCAAAAGGAAAGAATTATACTATGGACCTGAATTTTGGGACATATGTTAAGTAGTAAGGAAAATAAGAGAAATGTAGGTTACGCATGAGAGATGGCAATGGTAAACCCCTCCTGTATTCTACCAAAATACCCATGTGTCTCTGTCGTCGCCAGGAGTCGACACCGACTCGACAGTGCAACTTAACCGTACTTTAGGTTACGCTAGCTGAATATGTCTGCCGACAAGTAAAATTACCTTCTTTGAGTTCAGTTTTAAAACTGTTGTTATCTTGGTCATTTTTCAACGGATCTGCGTGAAATTTTGATAAGTGGTGTTGCTTGGGTGTGTGCCAAATCAGATGGATTGGATTGATGGCTGGAATTTTATAACTGATAGAATGTTACTTAACTACTTTTCTACTTAAGAATGAAATTTGGATTGTTCACCTCACCTTGATTTAGCAAGCACTACAGTGCTTGTATAATAATAAGGCTCTACACATTTTCACCTAGATTTCATTCAGACAAAATCTTTCTCCTGCCAAATGAAATCCTTCGATAAAATCATAGGAGGCTGGGCAGCACAATGTTGTCCTTTGCACTCCAATAATCTTATGACCTTTGATCCTTTGAAAAAATGAAGTTTGGAAAGAGAGAGGGAGAAATAAGTACTTCAAATTTTCAAGGACCAAATAATGTTGTGGCATTCTCAAAACATGTCAACCTTTCCTTGTTAACAGGATTATCATAGTGCATATCCTAGAGAAAGGCAATTAAATTGTTGAATACAGTCTAGGGCTGAGTAAAACACTACTCACAATTTTTCATGAACATTTTGTACACAATTGAAGAATGTCTTGCACTTTTGGCAATCATTCAACAGTCTGTGAAAATGTTCATTCATTATTTTACATTGCACAAGCTCTCTCTCACTCTCATCCGGTGAATTGCATCCTTCCTGATTCCGTAAATCACCCATGTGACTAATTCAGGCAGCATTGCCTTCATTCTCAATTGTTCTTATTGTCCTTCATGATGTCATCCTACAGTCAAATCGGTTTGCCTATGTAGCAGCATGTTACCAACTAATTCACTACATGAACCCTGACTGGTTGGGATCACTCATGTGACTAATCCACAAAGCAGAAAGAAGCTGCATCCAAGAGGGGGAAATGCTGAAGCAGCAGAAACCACAGGAAATAAGAACACTGAACAGGAAGAAAAGAAGGTTTGGACAAAGTGTTCTGGGAAAATATTTCTAATCCACCAAAACTGCAACTTTTTGACCTGAAAACTGAAATTAGAAAAAAAATTGATGCAGCCCTATTACAGCCTCATATTAGTATGTCAGACTGGATCGTCTCTAGAAATTATACTTTGAAGCATGGTAGATTGAACAAACTGAAAACAGGTAAATTTGTACCAGATCACGGACTTCTGAATAGTTACTATTACAGCTGAAGGAATTGATTTCATAAATCTCTTCTCTGTTTTATTCATTTCCTTCACTTTTGGCTTGGTTTTCATTCTGGCATTTAGTCAGCACCTGCAATAATATATGAATGGCCGTCTACAGTCCATGCCACAGCTATTGCATAGATTGCTAGCAAAAATGTATACTAGCCAAACAGGAGCTGGCAGCAGTAAATGCTGAAAACTCAAAAGCACAAATACATAATATACACATGCATCTTCCTGTGCACAGGCATGCTGAAATGGAGTATACGAATTGGCAGCGTATTGTTTTTCATCTGTGCTGTAAACATGGTAGTGATAGTGAATGACAGATTTGAAGATATCATCTAGCCTCTAGAACAATATAAAATGGTGGTGACAAAGCAAGACATTCTAGAACAATTTAAATGTAACACATTGCTGGGGCTGGATGCAGTGGCTCCCAGTGAGGGCTGCCTTGGCAGGGCCGCGAGAGGTACCTTGAAAAAGTGATTCTTGGCAGTACCGATGGCACCTGCATGCTACCATGAGCATCAGTGCCTCTCCTGGCATCCCACATGGAGGCCAGGTGAATGCCAGAGCCACGGCAGCACCATGCAGGATAGTGGGCCATACATCGCTGCTCATGGCAGCATGCATGGTAAGGAAAAGGTAAAGTGTTCCGTCAAGTCAATTTTGACTCTTGGTGCCCACAGAGCCCTGTGGGGTTTTTTTGGTAGAATACAGAAGGGGTTTACCATTGCCTCCTCCCGTGCAGTATGAGTTTATGCCTTTCAGCATCTTCCTATATTGCTGCTGCCTGATATAGTTGTTTCCCATAGTCTTGGAAACATACCAGAGGGGATTCAAACCGGCAACCTTCTGCTACTTCTGGTAAAAACTTACCTCTCGTGGCCCCAGCAGCGCAGCCATCACCGGCCACCACTGGCTGGATGGCAAATCATTCAAATATGAAATTGTTAACTATAAATATGTTTCATACATATATTATTATTATTATTATTATTATTATTATTATTATTATTATTATTACATTTATATCTCGCTCTTCCTCCAAGGTGCCCAGAGCGCTGTAGTACATACTTGAGTTTCTCTTTCACAACAACCCTGTGAAGTAGGTTAGGCTGAGAGAGAAGTGACTGGCCCAGAGTCACCCAGCTAGTTTCATGGCTGAATGGGGATTGGAAGTTGGGTCTCCCCGGTCCTAGTCCAGCACTCTAACCACTACACCACACTGGCTCAATATATTCAGTGTAGTTCGGACTTCTTGATGGAAGAATGGAAAAGAGGAGAGCAGGTCCTATTTCCCCTAGAAACAAGATTCTGGTGCTCAGTGTCATGAAGGCGTTGTATAAGTATAACCTTCACCTTCTCATTTCCCATGAGTAGAATTTCAGAAGAAGATAGACACATTTGCAATATTTTATTGTTGACATATGACAGCCAAGGGCTAGGAAAGGAGTCCCTCCATAGAAACCAAAAATAGGAGGGCTCCCGAATATCCAAGCAAAGTTCAATCCATCTGGTAAAAGTAAGCTCCCATGCTTTAAAAAAAATAGTAAGGGATCCAGATTCCAAACATAATGCTGAATAAGGTACACGTCTGGGTACTCCAAAGATAGCCCTAAGGAATATTGATTGAACCCTTTCCATCTCTGATGTTACTCCCTGAATCCAAAGTGGGACCCCATAAAGTAATTGAGCTACAATCTTTGCTCGTAAAACTTGGAGAGCCATAGGTATATACTGGCCTCCTTTAGAATAATCGAATCGCAAAAGAGCATTAAGAGTTTTACGAGCAATAGAGATAGAATACAATCTTTGAGATTTCCAGTTAAGATTATATTGGAAATGTATACCAAGGTATTTAAATTTATAAACCTGCTCGATATTTTCCTTATTTACCACCCACTTATAAAGTTTCCTAGCTTTAGTGAAAACCAGGACCTTAGATTTCTCATAGTTAATAGATAAGTTATTGTCATTACAATAACGGGCAAAGGCTCCCAGCAATCTAAGGAGACCAAGACGGGTCTGGTACAATAACAGCACATCATCTGCATATAGCAACACTGACACACTAATGTCGGCCAATTTTGGGGTGTATGAATCTACCATTTCTAAAAACTGCACTAAATCGTTGATAAAAAGATTAAACAATGAAGGGGCCAGAACTTTCTCATTTTTCAAGAGAAGCTGTTTGAACTGGGAGACAAGATAAGAAAAGGAGAAAAGAAAATTACCAATCCCAGAAAAGTCTGTCTTGCTCCTTCCTTCTCCAAATGCTTTTTGGGAAAGATAGAAAGGCTATTCTCACACACGGTGGAAACCAGGCTTAGGGAGCCCAGCTCTACCGTGTATGCTAACCGCCGGGAGTCATGTGGCTCCCGGCGGCAAGCCCGCTTAATTGCCCCCCCCCCATGAGGTTAGCAGAAGCTCTGCTAACTCCATTTGTTTGATTGCGTGTCACCACAGCACAGCTCTGTGCCATGGCAACTCATGAGTAGCCCCTGACCGGGAGGCTACAACAAGCTTCCTGGTGTCAGGGGGCTCCCCAGAATGCCCCACGCATGCTGGGACTTCCGGGGGCCAGGAGACCCCCAATCCCCACCGGCCCAACTGGCTCTGTTACGGAACTGGTAATCGGGTGTATCAGGTTATGTTTCAGGGCAAGTTGCCTGCTCTTGTGTGGGGAGAGCAGGTCAAGCCCGCTCTCCCCACCAAACCCTTTTACACTCTCCACACTGCTTGTGTGGAGAGCCTCGTAGTATCTCTGCCTCTTTTTTGCCAGTGTTGGAGCAGAAAGAGGTCATTCCATACCACTCAGGGTTCCTTGTCACTTATTGTGTATCAGGTTCTGTTTCTTGTTTGTGGGAGGTGTAGAGGACTCAAGACAGCAGAGGGATTTTAGCATCAGTTTAGTTCTAAGATCTAAACCAAAACCAAAACCACACAACATTTTTGAGAGATGAAGGTGGGGCTTCTGATTTAGTTTGAATCTTGAATCCCTGGATAATAAACAGAAATGCATTGTGATGCACACTGGGATAAAGAAATCTAAGTTCATATACACACAGGGATCTACACAGGGATCTACATTGTTTACCTGGGAAAGAGATCTGGCGGTCCTGGTAGAAAGGTCACTATATCTATCTATCTATCTATCTATCTATCTATCTATCTATCTATCTATCTATCCAATTCTCTAAGGCATACCCGTGGCTAATCCCATGTGTGGCAACCCTCGCAAGAGTATGGAGAGCTGCCAGATAGCCACAGGATAGGTGGGAGGGAAGAAAATGGTGGCAGCGGCCAGATAGATGGCCGACCAGAAAGCAGCGGGAGGGGTGGGGGTGAGAAGCAGGCCAGCCAGCCAGCCAGAAAGGTGCGGGGGGGGAGAAGATGCAGGTGGGGTGGAGAAGAAGCTGGCTGGCCAGCCAAAAAGCATCGGGGTGTGTGGGTCGAGAAGCGGTCGGAGGGAGAAGACGCGGGCTTGCCGGTCAGTCAGAAAGCAGGGGGGGCGAGCGGATAATCAGGCAGGGGGAGAAGAATTGGGCTGCCAGCCAGCCAGAAAGCGGTGGGGGGGGAGAAGCGGGTGGGGGGAGAGGAAGCAGGCTGGCTGGCCAGCCAGAAAGCAGTGGGCGGGGCAGGGGAAGAAGCAGGTGGGGGGGGGGAAGAAGAGGCAGGCTAGCCAGCTGGCCAGAAAGTGGCGGGTGGGTGGGAGGGGGAAAAGTCAGTGGCGGGTGGGCGGGCCAGCCGGAGGCGCCGATGCTCTGTGCCCGGCCCAGCTAGTATATTATAAGTACATCTATAGT